>NC_089503.1:2981626-3281626 GCF_036850995.1 Saccopteryx leptura | reverse complement strand
TCCCTGCCCCCCACGCTGGGTGCCGTGTGGGATTCGGGGACAAAGGGTTTGCTGGGCAGTAAAGTGCCACGGTCCACGGGCCAGGTGACGCCCAGGTGGCCTTGGCGGTCGAGCAGGGGGCTCCCCAGTTCAGGCTCTGGGGATCCGTCAGCTTGTCATCCTGAGAGGCAGTGTGGTGCAGTGGTTCCACCCACGGCTCCAGGGACAGGTGAGTCCCAGCCCCTGGCGGGGGGATGCGGGGCCGGCGGCAGGAGCTCTCTGGCCTCGGTTTCCTCATCTGTAACACGGAGACAACACTGGTCCCTACTCCGCCTGACCAGTGGTAACGCGGCAGATAGAGCATCCCAGGTTGAAAGCCCTGAGGTCGCTGGCTTGAGCAAGGGGTCACTGGCTCACCTGGAGCCCCTCCCTACCCCCGTCCAGGCACGTATGAGAAGCAATCAATGAACAACTAAAGCGCCGCAGCTTTGAGTTGATGCTTCTCATCTCTCTCTGTTCTTGTCCCTCTCTCTCAAAAAACAAACAAACAAACGTGGTGCCCAGTCCTAGCCGCAAAGAGGCCCTGAGCTCCAGGAGGGGACAGTTCAGACCAGGCTGCGGTCCTGCAGCTTGCGGGGAAAGCACCGGTCCCATGGAACACAGAGCCACCTGTCTGTCCTGCTGATGTGGCCCCCCCACTGCATCCTCTGAAGCCCCACACAGCAGGGGGAGCAGGGACGGTGTGCCGGGGGAGCCAGGCCCTTCCTTCCCGGTGCCCCCTGTGGGGGCAGGAGCTGGGGCCCTGCCCGCCCTGGGAGCCCTTCCGCTGCCCGCTCCAGTGCCCCGGCCTAGCCTCCTCCTCCAGGCTGCCCACCCGCCCTGCCGCTTGCTTCGGGGCTCAGGCGAGAGGAGCTCCTTCCTAGCCACACTGGCCGCCCTGCCTCCGGGGAAAGACGGGGAACATCAAGCCCACCAGCTCTCGAGACTTGAGGGGCTTCTGGGGCTCGTCCTAACCAGAGTCTCGCCAAGCATGTGGGGAAACTGAGGTCGTGTGGAAGTCACACAGTGGGCTGGGGGTGCAGGACGCCTGGGGAGGTAAATCCAACATCATCTTCTGCTGCCTGCAGGAGGTGGGGGGAGGGGACGGGCCCCAGTTCCAGAGGGCTCTGGTCCCCACGCTGCTAGAGAGCTGGCACATCTGCTTGGGGGGCCCCCACTCCTCCCAGCCTAGCAGGCAGCACCACATGGGGAGGTCGCTGCATGCAAGGGCCCCTAGAAGTGGAGAGAGCCCGTGCGTACGCCCAGCCAGGGCTCTGGGTCGAGGGGTGGGATGTGACCACGTGCCAGGGCCCTTCCTCCCCCCGGGAAACGGGGGCCACAGGTCCCCATCACAGCTGCAGGTCCCCATCTGGCTTCTCTGCTCCCGGCCCCGCCCCCAGGCCTCGGAGCAGTGGGTCTGCAGACCCCGCCCCGGCTGGTTCTGTGGTGTCCACCCGGATGGCTCCACCCCCCAGGGCTCCCACCTCCGCGTGTGTCTCCACTCGGGGACGGGGATGGTGGGATAAACCGCCAGCCGCAGGAAGCGGGCAGGGGTGGCCGTCGGGCACCTCAGGCTCTGAGACCGTCCCCCTCTTCCTCCTGCCCGAAAGCCTTTGCTCTGGGAACCTGCTTTATAGCACATGAGACTGGGAAAGGGCAGTGGACACGTCATGTCCCCTCCTCAACCCAGCTGGAGAGGGACGGGGCACCTGCCAGGGTGTGGGGGGGAGGCCAGGGGTGGTCCGGGCCCCCTGGACCCGCCCATGCCGCCCAGCCTGGACGCTGCAGTCTTCGTCTTTACAGAGACGCACAAAGGGCACGCCACAGTGCCCACGGCGTCGGGCTCCTCCCTGCAGGAGCTCCCGGCCCCGCCCAGCACTGACACTCCCTCCCAACGTTAACGGCGATGCCAACGGGTGATTAGATCTCTTGGGCAGCGTGCTGCAGCCGCCAGGGCCTCAGACTGGCTTCCTGCCCCGCCCAGGCCGCCTGCCGCACGAGGGCGGCCAGCCTGAGGGCTGTGTGCCATGTCTCACCTCAGTGCTCTCTTGCAGGGAACGACATGGAGCCCAACGGCCTGCTGCCGCCAAGGGATGAAGGGCCTCCGACCCCTGGTTCCGCCACCAAGGTGCCACCGGTAAGAGCCTGCCTGGGGGACAACAGGAAGCGGCCTGAGGAAGGGAGGAAGGGGGCAGCAGGGGCACCGGCCAGCTGTCATTGCCCGCCCAGTGCGGGGACCCGCTCTGAGCCCCAGGCTGCGAGCCCAGGGGAGGCTGCTGCAGGGGTGCAGGGGGTCACAGACGCAGCGTGTTAGTCCTGTTCTGACAGCCACCTTCCTGGTGTAGCCCGGCTGGCCGGTGGGCGGGGAGCCGGGGAAGGTGTGGGCTGCGAGGTGGCATTCGGGGACAGGAAGTCATGCTAGAAGGAGCCCTTTTGTTGTAGGGAAACCCTCTGAAGTATGAGCCTCTCCGCCCTCTGCCATTTTCTCCGCCGGGTACCCCCTCTCTGGGGGACGCCAAGTTCTGGGAAAGTGTGCACACACATTCACACACAGTCACACACACATACATACTCACAATCACACACACAGTCACTCACACACAGTCACCCACAGCCACACACAGTCATGCACAATCATGCACACACACAGTTACAAATATACACCATCACACACACACTCACACAATCACAGTCACACACACTAACACAATCACACACACTCAGTCACACTCATACAGCCATATATACAGTCACACACACAGTCAGTCACACACAGCCACACTCACAGTCACACCCACAGTCACACACAGTCATGCACAGTCATGCACACACACAGTTATACATATACACCATCACACACACACACAATCACACAGTCACAATCACACACACACAATCACACATACTCACAGTCACACACTCATACAGCCACATACACACAGTCACACACACACAGTCACACACACACAGTCACACCCACAGTCACACACAGTCACACACGCACAGTCACACACACAGTCACACTCACAGTCACACACACACAGTCACACCCACAGTCACACACGCACACAGGCCAGCCCTCTCAGCTCAGGCCCAGCTGTGGCTCTCCAGGCGGAACCTTCAGAGCGGGGAGGGTGACGAGGCCCAGACACCACCCTTCTTCCCCCCCAAACCCCCACACCCGGGGTCTCAGGCCGGGGGCGGGGGGAGCCGGGTCCTCACACAGACACAGGGCGTGGTGGCTCTGGGTTCTGGCAATGCGGCGGGGGAACTCTGCCCCTGCCCCGGCCACCTGCAGCCCCCTGTGACCTAGAGAGATGGCCTTGCTGGTCTGGGACCCCGTGTCCTGGCCTGCAAACGCCAGGGAGCAGGGGGGAGGGGGGGGAGGTGGCCAGTGGTGGTTGCGATGGGCTGTCCCTGTCTCTGCCTCAGGAGAAGAGAAGCAGCAGCCAGACCTTTGGTGGGTACCCCCACCCAGCCTGTGTCCCCCACTGGCAGCCCCCAGGGCTCTGAGGTGCTGGGAGAGAACCTGCACTTACGTGTGTGCGTGTGTGTGTGTGCGTGTGTGTGCGTGTGTGTGTGTGTGTGTGTGTGTGTGTAAGAGAGTGTGCATGTGTACGTGTGAGACTGTGTCTTCATGCATGTATGAGTATTGTGGAATGTTAGTAAGATTTTTAGAATTTTTCATTGCAGTCAACTAGAGATGACACAGTATTCTGCACCTTAACTGTCTTAAGTGTAGAGGCCAGCTGCATGAGGTCCATTCGCAGTGACGTGCACCTGTCAGTCACCACTGTCCTCTCCAGGACTTGGCCATCTCCCCAAACTGACACTCGGTCCCCATTACACACCGACTCCCACCCCCTCCCCAGCCCTGGGCCCCCACCTTCCGACTTCCTGTCTGTGAGGCTGACTGCTTGGGGACCACCTGTGAGCGAGGTCCCACGGATTTGTCTTTCTGTGTGTGACTTATTTCACTGGGCCGCCTGTCCTCCGGGTTCATGCGGCCCCCCGGGTTCATGCGGCCCCCCGGGTTCATGCGGCCCTCAGGGTTCATGCGGCCCCCCGGTCCGAGTGCCCTTCTCTTCGAAGGCTGAGTAGTATCCCAGAGTGGGGTGCACCAGATGGGCGTGTCCATTCAGTGGGTGGCCGTCTGGGCTGCCTCCGCTTGCCCGTGGTTGTGAATGATGCTGCCACAAACACGTGTGTGTACCTGTATTTGTTCGAGTCCCCGCGTCCGGCTCCTTGAACATGCTGGCGAAAGGGGACACGCATGGGTCTGAGCTCCTGGCTCTTGCCCCCCCCCCAGCCCTCTGCAGCCCCCACCAACACCCCTTCTCCCCCCTCCCTGGGTCTCTCTTGCAGGCAGAGTACAGGCTGTGCAATGGGTCCGACAAGGAATGTGTGTCCCCGACGGCCAAGGTCACCAAGAAGGAAACTCTCAAGGTGGGCACCGGCCAGGGGAGGGGTCCAGGTGTGTCCTTTGTCGGCCGCCGGAGGGAGGGGGACAGAGTGCGCCCCGGGCACCTCCATGCCCTCCCCTTCCTCTGCTCTCCCTGTCCCCGTCACGGCCCCCTCGCTGGACGCGGAGACCCCGGTGGGCGAGAGGAGCCCGGGTGGCAGCGGGGGGCCGGCCCCCTTGGTTCCCGCCCCTGGTGACCTGCCCACTGGGCGCCCCGCGCAGGCGCAGAAGGAGAACTACCGGCAGGAGAAGAAACGCGCCACGAAGCAGCTGCTCAGCGCCCTGACGGACCCCCGCGTGGTCATCATGGCCGACAGCCTGAAGGTGGGTGCCAGGGGCACGCATGTTGTCCCCGCGCCAGCCCCGGCTCGCTCGGGGGGAGGGCGGCCCCCCCAGGGACGGTCAGTGCAGGGTCGCCCGCCGCTCAGGAGACCGTTTGGCGTATTTGCTCCTGAGAATCTGCGTCCGCGTCCTGGGGCTGCCCTAACAAATGACCACAGGCAGGTGGCTTCAGACAAGAGAGAGGGATTCTCTCCCAGGTCCGGAGGCCACAGTCCAGAACGAAGGTGCTGCAGGCGGTGTGCCCCCCCACACACACACACACACAGGACTCCAGGGGGGACCTTCCTGCCGCTCCCCGTTTCTGGGGCTCCGGGGCCCTGGGCTTGTGGCCGACCCCTCCAACCTCTGCCTCTGTCTTCCACGGCCCCGCCCCGTGCCACTCTGTGCCCTGTTCTCGTGTAAGCAGGGGTCACTGGGTCAGAGCCCGCCCCACTCCGGGTGGCCCCCCTCTGCCCAGACCCTCTGTCTCATTAAAGTGAAGGTGGGGCCCTGCCGGTGGGGGGGTCCCTCAGTGACCGTGGCACAGAGGATTGGGGGTGAAATTTGGGCTTTGTGGGAAGGACCAGCTTCGGGGCCTGTGTTCAGACCTCACGGAGGCAGTGGGTGGTTCCCTCGGCCCCGAGCCTCCATACATGGGAGATGATGGGGGGAGGGTGCTTCTGTCAACAGCCAGCCAGACAGGTGTACCGTATACCGGAGCCTGGTCGTCCGCAGAGCCCTGGGCCTGTGTGGCCTCCTTGTATGTGTTTGCACAAAACTAGCAGTAAAGGATTCGGTGCAAAAGTGAACACGTATGTAGAGCGAGAAAAGAAATGACAAATATCAAGCTTCACAAAGCGGACAGTTACAACAGTCACTGCTAGCTGCTCCCGGGACCCTGGGGGGTGGGGGCTGGTCCCTGACTCTGAGCTTGAACTCGACTAACCTCAGCTTTGTGAACTCCCCAGTAAACCCGCCCCTGGTGCCGTGTGTGCCTGTGGATTCACTATAATGTATAAGCTCCTTTTATTTATTTATTTATTTATTTATTTATTTTGTATTTTTACAAAGCTAGAAGCCGGGAGGCAGTCAGACTCCCTCATGTGCCCGACCGGGATCTGCCCGGCACGCCCACCAGGGGGCGATGCTCTGCCCAAATGGGGTGTTGGGCCAGAGCCATTCTAGTGCCTGAGGCGGAGGCCATGGAGCCATCCTCAGCACCCAGGCCAACTTTGTTCCCATGGAGCCTTGGCTGCAGGAGCAGAAGAGAGAGACAGAGAGGAAGGAGGGGGGAGGGGTGGAGAAGCAGATGGGCGCTTCTCCTGTGTGCCCTGGTCGGGAATTGAACCCAGGACTTCCATACACTGGGCTGATGCTCTACCATTGAGCCAACCGGCCAGGACATATAAGCTCCTTTTAAAAAAAAGAGACCTCTGGCCTGACCAGGTGGTGGCGCAGTGGATAGATCATCAGACTGGGAGGCAGAGGACCCAGGTTCGAGACCCCGAGATTGCCAGCTTGAGCGTGGGCTCATCTGGTTTGAGCAAAGCTCACCAGCTTGGACCCAAGGTCACTGGCTCGAGCAAGGGGTTACTCAGTCTGCTGAAGGCCCACGGTCAAGGCACATATGAGAAAGCAACCAATGAACAACTAAGGTATCACAACGAAAAACTAATGATTGATACTTCTCATCTCTCTCCATTCCTGTCCCTATCTATCCCTCTCTCTGACTCTCTGTCTCTGTAAATAAAAAAGAAAGAGAGAGAGAGACCTCTGTCTGCAGCCCAGAGCCCCTCCCTGCCCTGCCCCCACCCCCAAAAAGCCACCCAGATGCCCCTGGGACATTGGTCTTCCAGGCACTGAGGCCACTGTCCCTCCCTGCAGATCCGAGGGACCCTGAAGAGCTGGACCAAACTGTGGTGCGTGCTGAAGCCGGGGGTCTTGCTCATCTACAAGACGCCCAAGGTGGGCCAGTGGGTGGGCACCGTCCTCCTGCACTGCTGTGAGCTCATCGAACGGCCCTCTAAGAAGGACGGCTTCTGCTTCAAGCTCTTCCACCCGCTGGACCAGTCTGTCTGGGCCGTGAAGGTGCCGTGGGGAGAGCCCAGGGCTCGGGGGGTGAGAAGGGGCAGCCCTGGGACCTATGGGGAGCCGTGAGGAAGGGCACTGCTGGGTGGCCAGGAGGCTTGTCCCGGGGCCCGGGCTGCAGGGCGTCTAGGAGAGGGCTGTCTGCTCCACATGAACCTGGCACTTCCCTCAATGACTGGGTGATCAGCTGTGGTCCCTGACCCTCCGTGGGGAGCACACAGTACGGCTCAAGGCCTAGTGACACCATGCGGTTGCGATCACACCTGTCCAGATGGGGGGGAACGGGGCCACATGACACCTCCCCCCTCCTCGGGGGGGCTGCCCAGCCCAGCACCTGCTGGGGTCAGGTTGCCAGGTCAACTCCAGAATGCCTGGTGAAAGTTGAGTTTCAAGAGAGACAGCAAATAGATTTTTTAGAATAAGTATATCCCAAATGTGCATGGACCGCCTTGACACCTTAAAAAGGGAAAAGAATGTATTCTCTCCCCGAGGTTCTAATTTAACTGGGCAGCCTGGGTTGGCACATCCTGATTCTGGCCACCCTACGTGGGGGAGCTCAGAGCCGGATGCCACCGACAGACCACTGGCCATGAAAGGGGACAGAGAGCCCTTCCTCCGCCTGGGCTCCTCTCTTGCTGCCCACCGTGTGTGCGTGGCCGGATGCCTGACCCCGCATGGAGCTCCTGAGGCCCCCGAGGCACCCGTGTGGGTCTGAGGGACGGCATCACCCGTGTTTCCACCTGTCCCCAGGTGTCCTCGGGGGCTGACCTTGCGTCTCTGTCCCTCCAGGGCCCCAAAGGCGAGAGTGTGGGCTCCATCACGCAGCCCCTGCCTAGCAGCTACCTGATCTTCAGGGCCGCCTCGGAGTCGGACGGTGAGCCCCACCTGCTCTGCAGGTCTACCCAGCAACCCCCACCCCCCAGAAGCGGACCCCTGTTCAGGTGGTCTGTAGGCCAGGGACCCGGGGACCCGGGTCAGGCCTTGTCACCACCACCCCTCAAGAAGGAGGCAGCTTGCTCTTCACGGGACAAGCCTGGTGCAGGCAGGCCTGCCCCTTCCTGTACCTCTCTGAGCCTCAGTTTCCCCTTGGGCAGACTGAGAATAATAAAGAGCTCCTGTCTCCCCAGGTGTTAGGATCATTTGATAACCTCAGTTATGAAGCAGCCAGGTTAATTCCTGAGCACCAATCACGTGCCAGGCACCAATGACCCTATAGATTGTACTGTATCACCCACATTTGACACATGAGGAACGGGAAAATCCCAGCGGGAAGGTTTTGGGGTCCAGATAGGAGCCCGGCACGGTGTTGGAGCTCCCTCCAGTGGCTGCTCTGAGTAAAGCGGCGGTGTCCCCCACCCTCCTGTTCACCATGCTGAGCCCTAAGGGCGGGCACCTCCCGGCGGGTCGCGCAGTGAAGGACTCCCATCCCACCAGCAGGTCAGGGCGGGAAGAGCCCTGCCCAAGGCAGCCTGGCCAGACCTGACCTGACCACTGGGGGTCTGGCCATCCGGCTGGGAGCCTCAGTACCAGCGATGTACCTGCTGGTGTCACGGCGCCCCCTGGTGGTCAGATGCCGCATCCACACTCCTTCCTGAGAATTCCACTCTGGTTTCCCAGGCCACCTGTGTCCCGGGCCACGTGTGTCCCTGGGATGGACAAGGAAGCCCGTGCAGACTGAAGGCCTGGAGGGAGGAGGGGCATGCAGGTCTCAGGGACTGGGAGGGAGCAGGTGGAGAGCAGAGAGCAGAGCTGTGGGCGGCTCACACCCCCTGCCCCGCCCCACCCAGGCCGCTGCTGGCTGGACGCCCTGGAGCTGGCCCTGCGCTGCTCCAGCCTCCTGCGTCTCAGCACATGCCGGCAGGGTGGCGACCGGGAGCCCGGGTCCTCGCCTGACGCGTCGCCCTCCTCGCTCTGTGGGCTGCCCCCCTCGGCTGCCATCCACGACCAGGACCTGTTCCCGTGAGTGGGGTCACAGCAAGGGGGGCTGTCCCCTCTCGGGAGACCCAGGCTCCTGCCTGCTGGGGACCCCCGGGGTCCTGGCTCTCACTGGCACTACCACCCGGGTGTCCTTGTACGGGGCGGGGGGTCAAGGCCACGAAGGTGAGCCGCCAGGCACCCAAACCTCCTCCGCTCCACCTGAACCTGGGCGCCTGTTTCCTCAGCACTAGGCTAAGAGTGTCAACTGCTGGCTGCACAGGCAGTTAAACCCAGCGAGGGGTGCCTGGGGGGGAGGGTGCCCGGGTGGGGGGGCAGGTGCCCCGGTGAGGGGGCAGGTGCCCAGAGGTCGCAGTGCCCAGCCTCCCCTGTGACCAGGGGCCCGCGGTGCTTTCCAGACTGAACGGGTCCTCCCTGGAAAACGACGCTTTCTCAGACAAGTCAGAGAGAGAGGTCGCCGAGGAGTCGGACAGCGAGACCCCAGACCACAGCCGGAAGACCAATGAGAGCGGGAGTGACCAGTCAGAGGCCCCCGGGGGGCCGGCGCCGCGGGGGACCACATACGTGGAGCAGGCCCACGAGGAGGAGTTGGGGGAGGTGAGAGCCCGCGTCACCCTGTCTGCTGTCCCTGCCCCTAAGCAGCCGTGGTGTCTGGCGTCCCTGTGGGGAGAGCTCACAGGGTCTGCATGTCCCAGGGGTTAGGGGGACAGGGGGGTCAGGACGGCCAAGGGCCGCGAGGGCTCCCCCTGATGGTGGGCTCTGGCTGGGGACCCGCCGGGGTCCAGGTGAGGCTTTTGGGGGGCCTCGCAGAAGAGGTAGACCCGGGGACCCCTAGGGAGGAGCTCTTGTCAGTGGGAAGCCCTGGCACTTCGGAGCTGGTAGCGATAGGAAGGGAGAAGTGGGGGTTCAGGACACAATCGAGGGGCCGAGGTGGCGGAGGGTCCCAGGTGGACTCTGAGGAGGGCACTCTGGGAGGAGCCGGGGGCTGGGGGTGGGGACAGGACTGTCCCGAGTGTGGACTGCCGGGGAAGATGCTACTGCACGTGAGGGTCTGGGGCTCGGAGCACGGGCTGGACATGAGGGCGGGGAGCGGGCAGCCCGAGGGGCCTGGGACCGAGGCACCCCCGTCTCCAGAGGGTGAGCACAGAGAAACCCAGGGAGGGGGGAGGGGGACCTGGAGAGGGAGGGACGTGCAGGGGTCGCAGGGGCAGCTGTGCTGAGGGCTGGAGCGGAGGGGGGTGACCGCACAGGGTAGAGGTGAGCCCCGGGGTGTCCTCGGTGGTGAGGAGGGGGCAGGGCTAACGTGAGTGGGTGGAGTGGAGGGGTGCAGGGTCTCAGCTGTGGCTGCCGCCATGTGAACCCTGAAGGGGCCTGGAAATGGAGGTCAGGGAGCTCTGCTCATGGGGGTCGTGCGTGGCCCCCTCGTCCAGGGCCTCCCTGTCTCCTAGGTGCCCAGGTGTGCTGTGTTCAGATGAGTGCCCCTGGGCCTCAGGCACCACTGTGCAGGCACAGAGAGGCACAGCCGTTTGTCTGAGGCAGCCCAGCAAGGCAGTGACAGACCCCAGAGCAGGGCTGGCAGCTGGCACCTTGTTCTGCTGCTCCCCTGGGGGGGGTGGCTACCATCTGGGCCAAAAACACAGGTGGCCCTGCGTCCGATCCCCTTGGGCAAGGCACCTGTCCCCTCGGTAAAGAGGGGTGAGCAGGGTTGTGCTTCGGGCTGCAGGGAGGAGGTAGAGGAAGAGGGAAGGGAGCCCTGCAGCCCGGGGCCTCCTGCCTCCTCCCGGGATCCTGCGCAGGCCCCCTGGGGGCTCGGGCCGCCGTGAGCTGAGGGGAGTGTGGCCGAGGGCAGCAGTCCCAGGCTGATGCTTGGAGCCTCACAGGCCCCCCAGCAGGGGTGCCAGGAAGACTGAGGGCCCCCAGGAAGTGACATGGGCGTGGCATTGCAGTTGGCTGTGATTTTCTCTCCTGGGAGCACCCCTGGCGAGGGGCCAGCCTCAGGGACTCTTTCTGAGGTCACCGGCCCCAAAGGAGCAAACAAGCAAGCCTGTGGCTTGCTGGCTGGGGTGTGGGGTCTGGGGTGGGAGGCAGGGTCAGAGACAGCGTCTCAGGAAAGGTGGGTAAGGTTCAGGACAGCCCCAACCCCGAGCCATGTGACCCTGGACACGTGAGGGCCCCTTTCCAAAGAAGTGCAGGCCAGAGGCACCCCTGTCACTCACGTCACCTGAGTCACCTGGGCTTCAGGACTCAGAGAATGGGGGGGAGGCCCAGGTGGGCCAGGCTGGAGGGGGCAGGGCCCCGGGGAGGCTGTGAGGGAGTGGACCTGGGCCAGCAGGGTGGAGACACTGCTGGGAAGAGCAGTGGTCAGGGCCAGGCGGGGCCAGGCCAGGGGGTACAGCCCCCCCCCTCCGGGCAGCCCTGGCTCCTGCGCAGCCCCACTGGGCCCTCCCCTGCCCGGCCCCGCGGGCGGGTGTGCCTGACCCTGGCCCTCTGCCGGCAGCTGGGCGAGGCGTCCCAGGTGGAGACGGTGTCCGAGGAGAACCGCAGCCTGATGTGGCTGCTGCTGAAGCAGTTGCGGCCGGGCATGGACCTGTCCCGCGTGGTGCTGCCCACCTTCGTCCTGGAGCCGCGCTCCTTCCTCGGCAAGCTCTCCGACTACTACTGCCACGCCGACCTGCTCTCCAGGTGGGGGTGCCGCACGGCCCATGCGCCCTCTCCGGGCCCCCAGCCCTGCCCGCACCCCTCCCAGGTGTCCAGAGGGGGCCCCAGGCTTGGGGCTGAGCCTCGTCCCCCGTCCCTGCGGGCTCAGCCCCCGGGGCACCCAGTCTCCCAGGACCCAGTCCCCAGGAGGAGCTGGTGGAGCGGGAGGGTGGGCAGCTCCTGTCCTTCGGGGCCAGAGCCAGGAGCCGGCGAGGGTGAGCGTGGGGGAGGGCTCAGCGCCAAGCACCCTCTGTGCACCCCGAGACATGCAGGCTGCAGGGGCGCAAAGGGCCACGGGGGCTAGGAAACCCCAGCAGAGGGAGCTGGTGAGGGCGGGAGCACCCCCCGGTCTGGAGTGAGGGAGCTTCCCGCGGGTCTGTCCGTCCAGGGCCGCGCTGGAGGAGGACGCCTACAGCCGCATGAAGCTCGTCCTGCGCTGGTATCTGTCTGGCTTCTACAAGAAGCCCAAGGTGAGGAGTGTGGGGGGACAGTGGCCCAGCGAGGGGTCCACCCAGCCCGGTCCCCTGGCGCCCACCCCACGTCCCTGGGCCATCCCGATCACCCCCTCAGTGGCCCCCGGCACTCAGAGATGGGGTGCAGGCCCTGGCTTGCTACCGAGGGGCCCCCTAGCCTGGTCAGGACCCCGAGGAAACAGCTGCCACGCACAGTGGGGCAGCAAAGGGGCTTTCGATCCTGCACCTCAGGGTGCCCTTGGGACCCATGGCTTTTAGTCGTGGGACCCCGTTGACAGCCCCAAGCCACAGCTCAGATGAGCACAGGGCGGCTCTGGTTGTAGTGACAGGAGGGGCCTGCGTCCCTGCCTAGGACCCCAACCCCACCGCAGAGCCCTGGGGCTCTCTGGTTTGAAAGCACCATTCTGGCTTCACACAATTCACTGTGCAGGTGGGGAAACTGAGGCTCCGGGAGGCAGAGGACAGTCCCAGAGTGACACAGCAGGCTGGGGGTGGAGACCGGCCTCCTGGCAATGCCTGGGGGCCCTTGGTGTGACACACCCTTAGCAGCACCGAGCACAGGGCAGAGGGGGCACTCCAGGAGGACTGCTCGGAGGAGGAGGCTCCATCCGTAAGGCTGTCTGAGACAGGACAGGGAGTCAAAGCAGGGTCCGTTCAGAGGTGGACCTGTGAAGGGCGGCAGAGGAGGAGCTGGTGGGAGGCTGCAGGCGGGACCCGGAAGGAATTCCACGGACAGTTGTCGCTCCCAGATCCCCCAGTCTGCAGGGTCTCCCTGCAGTGGGGCTGGACGTGGCCTGTTCGGGGCGGAGAAGGGTGACCAGGCTGGCTGAAGCAGAGGGAGGGCGTGGGGAGTGGTGGGCAGGGCCAGAGTCCTGGGAAAGGATGACCTGGCCAGGGTCTCAGTCCCCCTGAGAACTGAGAGGTGGACAGGCCACCTCGTAGACTGTCCGCCCGGAACATAAATAAACCGTGGGCACAGCACGGTGTCCCCAGACGGCAAGCCAGGCCGTCCCTTCCGGAGCCCTCCGCAGGGCGCAGGCCTCTGAGCCGCGAGCAGCCCCGTGTGCCCCGGGTCCACTCCCACCCGGCCTGACCGCTTCCCCGGTTCCTCACCCGGGCTCTCCGCCTGTCGCCCACAGGGCATCAAGAAGCCCTACAACCCCATTCTGGGGGAGACCTTCCGCTGCAGCTGGTCCCACCCCCAGACCAGCAGCCTCACCTTCTACATCGCAGAGCAGGTAGGGCCCCCAGGCAGTGCTGGGCTCTGTGGGGGCCGGAGTGGACAGGGGCTCAGGCCCCAGTGCAGGCTGCCCGGGGGGCCCATCTCTGCCCGCTGGGGGTGCTCCAGATCCTCCTAGGAGGTGCCTGTGGCGGCAGGGTGAGGGGGACCGGGCACCCCCTTCCCCCGGGGCGATCTGGGTGAGGGGGACCGGGCACCCCCTTCCCCCGGGGTGGTCTGGGTGAGGGGGACCGGGCACCCCCTTCCCCCGGGGCCACCTGGGTGAGGGGGACCGGGCACCCCCTTCCCCCGGGGCGATCTGGGTGAGGGGGACCGGGCACCCCTTCCCCCGGGGCGATCTGGGTGAGGGGGACCGGGCACCCCCTTCCCCCGGGGCCGTCTGGGTGAGGGGGACCGGGCACCCCCTTCCCCCGGGGCCGTCTGGGTGAGGGGGACCGGGCACCCCCTTCCCCCGGGGCCGTCTGGGTGAGGGGGACCGGGCACCCCTTTCCCCCGGGGCCATCTGGGTGAGGGGGACCGGGCACCCCCTTCCCCGGGGCCATCTGGGTGAGGGGGACCGGGCACCCCCTTCCCCCAGAGCCATCTGGGTGAGGGGGACCGGGCACCCCCTTCCCCCGGGGCCGTCTGGGTGAGGGGGACCAGGCACCCCTTTCCCCGGGGGCCATCTGGGTGAGGGGGACCGGGCACCCCCTTCCCCCGGGGCCATCTGGGTGAGGGGGACCGGGCACCCCCTTCCCCCGGGGCCATCTGGCCGGTCGGGGTTGCAGTCTGCTCTGGGCCCCAGGTCTGGGCCTGGCTTCCCTGGCCGTCAGGAGTGTGGGGGCGTGGGGCGGAAGGGGGCAGGGAAGCGGGGTGTTGCTTCCCTGCGGCTGCCCGCTGCTGGGGCCATTCCAGAAGCCACCTCTGTGCCCACAGGTGTCCCACCACCCACCCGTGTCCGCCTTCCACGTCAGCAACCGGAAAGACGGCTTCTGTATAAACGGCAGCATCACAGCCAAGTCCCGGTTTTACGGTGAGGGGCCCCTGGGCTCGACTGGCCCTGGGGCCTGAGGAAATGGGGCTGGACTCTCGAATTCCGTGGTCACCATGTTCTCACATGGTGGTGGCTGCGTGCGTGTCCCTCCTGCCTCCGCGACTCGGGCCACGAGAGCGGGAAAGTGCTCAGAGTCCGGCAGGGCCCGAGTCTGAGTCTGAGTCCAGTTGGGTTCCGCTGGCCGCGCGTGCTATTTAAATTGAGTAAATCAGCCTCACCAGGTGGTGGCGCAGTGGATAGAGCGTCGGACTGGGATGCGGAGGACCCAGGTTCGAGACCCCAAGGTCGCCAGCTTGAGCGCGGGCTCATCTGGTTTGAGCAAAGCTCAACCAGGTTGGACCCAAGGTCGCTGGCTCAGGCAAGGGGTTACTTGGTCTGCTGAAGGCCCACGGTCAAGGCACATATGAGAAAGCAATCAGTGAACAACTAAGGTGTCGCAATGAAAACTGATGATCGATGCTTCTCATCTCTCTCTGTTCCTGTCTGTCCCTCTCTCTGACTCTCTCTCTGTCTCTGTAATAAATAAATAAATAAATAGAGCAAAATCAAACAAAATATACAGTTCAGCTGCTCACTTGTGACAGCCACGTGACTAGGGCACAGACTCCATGTAGCCCGTGACCACCGTGTCCGACGGCACAGGTAGAAAATTATTGCCGTCACGGAAAGTTCTGGCAGGCACTGTCTCTCCAGAGCCTGGCACCGTGGGTGGTCAGAAATGTTCGATTCCGTTTTCCAATGCACTAATTTTTTTAACCGTTTTCTCGGCGGGCAGGTGTGCTCAGCACCTCCTGGTGCCCAGCAGTTAGCAGAAGACACACCTGCAGTGCCACCTCCCCGTCCCTGCCTGCCCGCCCGCCACTGACTGTGGCTGCGACCTCAGCCCAGAGTCCCACCCCTCCACCGAGAGGGGGGCTGAAATAGGAGCAGGGGCTCGGGCTAGTTAGAAAGGTTCCCAGCCTCCGCCCTGAGGATCTCCGCTTCCGTGATGGAAATAGACATGGTTAACACGTGGCAAGTTAGCTAACTGCTCAGGACCCGTGATATGTGTGACCTGGGTGGGGCTTTCTCAGATTCCGAGGTTCAGAGAGGTTAAGTGACCCACCTGCAGCCACACAGCAGGGGACTGTGGGAAGGGAGCTCAGACCCTGTGATTTCAGGGGTGAGGCTGTGGGTTCAGAGGGAGGGTCCGTCTCCACTCACCGCCCCCCCCCCCCGCCCCGTCTCTGCAGGAAACTCGCTGTCAGCTCTGCTGGACGGCAAGGCCACGCTCACCTTCCTGAACCGGGCAGAGGATTACACCCTCACCATGCCCTACGCCCACTGCAAAGGTGAGAGTCCTCGCGGTCCCCATCCCTGAGGGCAGAGCCCAGGGTGACCCGCAGGGAGGGCGTCTGGGCACTGAACACTCTGGCCCTGGTATGTCTGACGGTGTCTTACTTCATCCTGACCCCTCAGTGACTAATTGCGGGCAGATGGTCACCCTTCCCTCTTCTCTGGGCGCCCTTGCTCTGTGGCCTCCTGGCCTCCACTGTGGTGGATAGCAACAGGCTCCGCCCACGTGGATAGCAACAGGCTCCGCCCACGTGGTCACGACATGCTCCTCCTCTAGAGCCGCTGGGAAGGTCTCTGTCGTCTTCCGTGCTTCTGCAGTCTCACTGCAGCCTGTCAGAGTCTGGACTTCTTCCTTTTTATCTTTTAAATAATGGACTTTATTTTTTCATAATCACTTTGTTTATTTATTTACTTATTTTATTTGGTGAGAGGAAGGGAGGCAGACAGACTCCCGCATGCGCCCGACCGGGATCCACCCAGCACGCCCACCAGGGGGCGATGCTCTGCCCATCTGGGGCTCTGCTCTGTTGCAACAGGAGCCATTCTAGCGCCTGAGGCAGAGGCCACAGAGCCATCCCAAGCGTCCGGGCCAACTTTGCTCCAATGGAGCCTTGGCTGCGGGAGGGGAAGAGAGAGAGAGGAAGGAGAGAGGAAAGGGTGGAGAAGCAGATGAGTGCTTCTCCTGTGTGCCCTGGCCGGGAGTTGAACCCAAGACATCCACATGCTGGGCCAACACTCTACCACTGAGCCAACAGGCCAGGGCTGGAATTGCTTTTTGAATTTTTTTTTTTTTTACAATTATGTAAATGAAAAATACCTCATTCCAAAGCCTAAACTGTAAGACTAGGCATAGTCAAAGAAGTCTAGGGTCTCTCTCAGACCGCCCGGCCACCGCTGCCCTCACTCTCGCTCAGTGGACGCTAGAGACCCCCAGGCAGCAGGAAAGCACCTCACGGGTGGTTCCGTTCTGGGCACAGAGAGACGTGGGGGGGGGGGTTCTTTCCAGCCGTTTGCTGTTTCAGTTTGTTTTTCTCTTCTGTGAAAGAGACACATTGTAACCCACATTCCCGCTTGTTTCAGGGAGGCTCTGTCTCTTCTCTTTTAATCACAGTAGGTGCTCTGGGTGCCCGGGGACGGAAGGTGTATCCTCTCCTTCGTTAATTAAATGATATGTGTGTCAGTTAAAGCAGTGGTCCCCAACCCCTGGGCCGCAGACCAGTACTGGTCCGAGGGCCATTTGGTACCAGTCCGCAGAGAAAGAATAAATAACTTACAATATTTCCATTTTATTTATGTTTAAGTCTGAATAATGTTTTATTTTTTAAAAATGACCAGATTCCCTCTGTTACATCCGTCTAAGACTCACTCTTGACGCTTGTCTCGGTCACGTGATACATTTATCCGTCCCACCCTAAAGGCCGGTCCGTGAAAATATTTTCTGACATTAAACCGGTCTGTGGCCCAAAAGAGATTGGGGACCACTGAGTTAAAGAGTAACAAGCTGGGCTCGTCCTGGGTGCAGCAGTGAGCGGGAGACGTCTGCGTCTGCCCGGAGGAGCCCACGCTGGGCAGGACCCGCCGTGCCCAGTGAAGGTGGCCCAGCAAAGGGCGTGAGGCGGGGTCGGGGCCTCTCCTGGGCAGAGCACCGAGTGGCGGAGACCCTGTTCCCTGGGGAGAAGGACACTGAGGGGCCGGGCTCTGCCCCAGCCACTCCTGTCCTCTGGCCCCCGCTTCTTGCCCTCCGGGAGTCATGCGGCCTCCCGCGGTCAGCGTCGTCGCTGGGTCAGGATGCGGCAGGGCCCTGGACGCTGACCCCCGACCCCGGCTGCGTTGCAGGAATCCTGTACGGCACCATGACCATGGAGCTGGGCGGCAGGGTGAACATCGGGTGCAAGAAGAACAACCTCCAAGCAGAGCTGGAGTTCAAGCTCAAGGTAGCGCTGGCCACTGGGGCACCCGCCAGCCCACTCAGGGCCCCGGGGACTGTGGGGACCGTGGGGGCCGTGGGGGACCGTGGGAGCCGTGGGGGTCGTGGGGGCCGTGGGGTCGGGGCTGCAGAGGGGTGAGGCCCCAGAGGTGGTTTCCTGAGCCAGTGCACGTGGGGCAGCACTCTTGGGATCCCCCATGGTACAGCCGGGGTCCAGAGAGGGGAAGGCACTGCCCATAGGCCACACAGCAGAGCCATGGCTGGCCCACAGCGGGGGCTGGTAGGCCGGGCGGGACCCCTGAATCCCGGAGCTCAGACCTAGTCATTGGCTGACTGTGGCCGCCTCTAGCTTGGGCCCCTTCCCAGCTGGACTCCCGTGCCCTGGGGGTGACAGCCTGCACCCCTGTGAGGGTTCCCACTCCATATCCCACAAGGACGCGCCCCGGGCAGGGGCCTCCTCCGCCCAGCCCCCCGAGGGGTGCAAGGGTCTGCGGAGAGGCCGCCCCTCACCTGCCTCCGTCTGGGGCCTGGCCCCTCAGCCTTTCTTTGGGGGCAGCACGAGCATCAACCAGATCTCGGGGAAGATCACGTCGGGGGAGGAGGTCCTGGCGCACCTCTCCGGACACTGGGTGAGGGGCCGCCCTCGGGCCGCTGGGCATGGGGGCGGCCGTGGGGGGAGGGGACTGCACGCTGACCCCCGCCGGGCCGCCTGCGCAGGACAGGGAGGTGTTCATCCAGGAGGAGGGGCGCGGCGGCCCCGAGCTCTTCTGGAACCCGAGCGGGGAGGTGCGCAGGCAGAGGCTGAAGAGGCGCACGGTGCTTTTTGAGGAGCAGACGGAGCTGGAGTCGGAGAGGTGAGGCTACCGGGCGCCCGAGAGAGCCCGCCGCCCTCAGCCTGGCACAGCCGGGCGGGCGGGCCGCTGCCCTCCGAGTGGGCAGGGCCTCGGGACTACGAGCAAGTTCACAGGATGCTCCCAGCAGGGAGGATGGACCCCTGGCAGGACAGGGGAGGGGTGCAGCTGGAGGGACAAGGAGTGAGGCCGGGGGCAGCGCCGGCTCTGGGGCCAGCACTGTCAGCAATGACCAGCAGCCCCACAGGAGGGGCCCCCGCTGGCAGGAAGTGTGAGCTCGGCCTAGGAAAGAACCCTCTGTGGCGATTAAACAGTGTCCCAGGAGACACGGCGCCCTGAGAGTGAGTGAGCTCCCCGTCACTGGGGGCAACCAAGTGGAGGTGGTTCTAAGCCTCCCCTGCAATGCGGAGGGCGTGGCTGCCCAGGCCCCCCGGCTCAGCGGGTGCCGCCCGCAGGCTCTGGCAGCACGTCAGCAGGGCCATCCGGGAGGGTGACCAGCACAAGGCCACGCAGGAGAAGTTCTCCCTGGAGGAGGCGCAGCGGCAGCGGGCCCGGGAGCGCCAGCAGAGCCTCACGCCCTGGACGCCCCGGCTGTTCCACCTGGACCCCGCCACCCAGGAGTGGCGCTACCGCTTCGAGGAGTGAGTGCGGGCAGGTGGTGGCCCCGGGGGCCCTGCGGTGGACGGGACCAGCCAGCTGCCCCCACCCCGGCCAGACTCCAGGCCCGAGAAACAGGAGGGGCTTCTGCTCCCCTTGAGGGGCGAGTGATGGAGTGGGGGCCACACAGGGGCGAGTGATGGAGAAGGGCCACCTGTGGCTGGCCCTTCGAGTGGCCCCTGCACACAGGTGTAGGCAGCGGTCACTGTGGGGGGAGCTATGGCTGGGATGGAGTCCCTTCCCCCAAGGGTCACTGCCCCTGCCCACAGACACCCTCTTGCACCCCCAGCCGCAGCCCGTGGGACCCCCTGAAGGACGTTGCCCAGTATGAGCAGGATGGGGTCCTGCACACCCTGCAGCGGGAGAGGCCGACCCACCAGACCCGTTCGGCGGGCGGCCCAGGGCCCAGGCACCAGGTCAGCACCCAGGGCCCCCGCTGGGGCGTCCTTAGTCACGGGAGGGACAGACAGGCTGCAGATGTGGCCGCCACCACCGGCCTTGCTCCCACCTGCCTGGCCCTCCTTCCTCTCTGCTCCCTGCCTGCCACACTCTCAGGCCCCCAGCAGGGCCCCCGGTGGCCCTCACCAGCCCGGCTCCTGAGACCCCTGGAGTTGCTGGACAGTCCGTGTGCGGGGCACCGTGCTGCTGGGCTGGTCCTCGCCCGCTGCTCCCAGAGCCAGCCCGCGGTGTTCGCACACGATCCCCTTCCACAGAGGCAGAGACTGAGGTTTAGGGCAGCGGGGACGTGCCTGGGCAGGAGGAGGCGGAGCCAGTGTCCAGGGGGGACAGGAGGCTCCTTCTGGGGGAAGCCAGGGGTGCCGTCCACGGTGCCCCTGGGCAGTGGCCAGTCCACCTGCCACAGCGTCCACGTGCTGAGCGGCACAGGGACAGGCACAGGCTTGCTGCCCCACACCCCCGCTGCCGTGCCCAATGACCAGCGAGGGCGCTGAGGCCAGCAGGGGCAGTGCAGCGCCTGTGGCAGCCCACACCCCCCTGTGCGCCGGAGCCCCGCGGCCCACGCCCCCCTGTTCGCCGGAGCCCCGCGGCCCACGCCCCCCTGTGCGCCGGAGCCCCGCGGCCCACGCCCCCCTGTTCGCCGGAGCCCCGCGGCCCACGCCCCCCTGTGCGCCGGAGCCCCGCGGCCCACGCCCCCCTGTGCGCCGGAGCCCCGCGGCCCACGCCCCCCTGTGCGCCGGAGCCCCTCGGCCCACGCCCCCCTGTGCGCCGGAGCCCCGCGGCCCACGCCCCCCTGTGCCCAGAGCCCCGCGGCCCACGCCCCCCTGTGCGCCAGAGCCCCGCGGCCCACGCCCCCCTGTGCCCGGAGCCCCTCGGCCCACGCCCCCCTGTGCCCAGAGCCCCGCGGCCCACGCCCCCCTGTGCCCAGAGCCCCGCGGCCCACGCCCCCCTGTGCGCCGGAGCCCCACGGCCCACGCCCCCCTGCGCGCCAGAGCCCCGCGGCCCACGCCCCCCTGCGCGCCAGAGCCCAGCAGCCCCCCTCTGCAAGCCGCCTCTTCTAGAGCTGTCCCGGGCAGCGACTCCCATGTGTAGGCTCCCAGCCCAGCACCTGTCTCTCCACAGGGGCCTGGCCCAGACTGGAGGCTTCGCAAGGCCAGCGACCAGCCCTCCGGCCACAGCCAGGTCACCGAGAGCAGCGGCTCCACGCCCGAGTCCTGCCCCGAGCTCTCGGATGAAGATGGTGACGGAGACTTTGTCCCCGGTGAGCCCTCAAGCCATCCTGCAGGGTGGGAAGGCCAGAGAAGCCCCCTCCCCACCCCGTGTCCAGGAGGAAGCTCCTCCCCTTCCTTGAGAGTCCTCCCAGGGGGTCAGACCGGGCATGTGGGGAGGTGGTCGGGACTCCTCATCCCTGTGCTCAAAGGCGAAGGCTCCTCCCTTGGCTGGCGAGTGGTCTGAGGGTCAGGGCTGTGCTGTGTCCATCTGCTGTGACCCCTGCCTCTCGCCACCACTGCCCTCACAGGTGGGAGGGCCTTTGTCTCCCAGCTCCGTCCCTGCCTCTGCAGTGGACGAGCCACAGGTGGCTCCCTCTGTCTCCCAGGGCTTGTTAGGAACCAGCTTAGCTGGTTAGAGCACCATCCCGATAAACCCAGGTTGTGGGTTCGATCCTCAGTCAGGGCACGCACGAGGCCAGCTGAGCCTGGGGTCCCTCTGAAATGTCCCTCGGTCCTTTCCCTGTCTCTTGGTATCATTAGCTCCCATGAGACAGGGCAGAAAATTGGTCTGGGCACACCCAGGGACCCCACATACTGGCCCCTGACATCCCAGTTCATCCTCTGTTCTCCCTGCCCTCCTGTGCCCCCTGGTCCCCTGGTCCTGCCACTGGTGGCCGGCCGTCCAGGCTGCGGAAGCCCCTGCCCACGGTGCGGGAAGGAGGCCGGGCGGCTGCAGGCGCTGCACGAGGTCATCCTGTCCATCCGGGAGGCCCAGCAGGAGCTCCACAGGTACCCTCTCTGGGGCCCCGCGGGGCCGGGTCAGAGGGCACAGGACAGGACGGCGGGGCCGGGTCAGAGGGCACAGGACAGGACGGCCAGCGTGCTGTGGGGCGGGGCCCAGGGAGCTACAGCCGTCCTGCTGACAGCCCGGGGTTCGGCCTGAGCTGCTGGGCAGCGAGCTGGGCAGGGCAAGGAGGTCAGAGGAGCGTGCGGGTGGCCGTGGGCTTGGGAGAGCCTGGGGAATTGGAGCGTGCGCCCGGGTCAGTGGTGGCGTGGAGCCGGGCAGGCGCTGGGACGGGCTGCCCCTGGGCATCGCCGGATTCACGGCTGTGTTTTCTGCACCCTTCGCAGCGCGTCCTTGGCAGGGGAGTGAGTGTGTGTGGACGGGGAAAGCCTGTGAGGCAGGCTCTGGCCCCAGCCTGTACGGTCATCCTGGCCACGTGGGCCCTTCCACGAGCAGACACACCAGGGGCGGGCAGAGCCGCAGTTCCCTGCTCAGTCCAGGGCCGCAGGACTCCCTAGCTGTGGGACCTTAAGCTGTCTGTGCCTCAGTTTCCCCCTCTGTGAAATAGGTTGTTTGGTAGCGCTGTCCCTGGGCGGGATGAAGGTGGTGCAGGGGGCTGAGCTCAGCCCAACACGTAGCTACCACTCGGTAGCTGTTAGCTCCGGGCTGTTCAGGCCGTAGGATTGAGCAGGATTGAGGCGTTTAGGAATTGAGGGACTCAAAGTCTAGCTCTCCCCTGTGACTTTCCCTTACTCAGAACATCACTGTAACAATAGACTGCTCTGTTTTGACGCTGTGGGAGGCACCAAGAGAAAGGGAGGCCAAGTCCCTTGAAAGAATGGGAAAGGAATGCCACCTGTGCGGTCAGGGAGGGCTTCCTGGAAGAGGATGCAGGTGGGCGTGGAGGGAGCTGGAAGAGGGAAAACAGAAGTCAGTACTGAGAGTGGTGCTGAGAAGGGGTGAGCCCATGAGTCAGGGCAGGGTGAGAGTGTCCTATGGCCATGTAACGAAGTCCCACAAGTGGCAGCTTAAACCGCAGACACTTACTGTCCCCGTCCCGGAGGCTGCTGGGCAGAGACCCCGGTGTAAGCGGGGCTGATTCCTCCTGAGGCCTCTGTCCTGGGCGTGTAGACGGCCCTCCTCTCTCTGTGTCCCCACACGGTCTTCCCTGTGTGTGTCCGTGTCCTGGTCCCCTCTTCTTACGAGGACACCAGTCACACTGGGCTAAGACCACACCAAGGACATCACTTTGCCTTCATCACCACGTTAAAGGTCCTGTCTCCAAATCCTGTCACATTCTGAGGTCCTGGGGGGTCAGGGCTCCAACATGAGTTTGGGGGTGGGGCACAGCTCAACCTCAGAGCAGGGGTGGGAGCGGTTAGGTTGGGGTCCAGGGCTCCTTTGAACTCAAGGTCCCTTTAAAACTCAAACTCCACCCACCCAGCCTCCCACTAGGACTGCTCCACTGAGCACCCCTCCCCCAACCTCCCCGTCCCCTTACACAACTCCCCCCACCCCGGAAGGTTCCGGGAAGTGTCCTTGGGACAGGGCCATTGGGAGGAGGCTTAGGAGTTGGGAAAGGGAGACAGTCTGTCACCAAGGCCACAAACCTGGATGCTGATCTGAGCATGTCCAGGTGCACCCAACCCCGTGCCAGCAAATGCCTGCAGCAACCCCCCATCAGACACCCCCTCCTGCAGCTCTGAGCTGACTCACCAGGGTGTCAGCCCCTCTGTTTCACAGATGCAAGAACAAACTTCTTATGAAATGCATCAGGCCTGTGAGTCCTCCTTCAGCCGGCCTAACAGGAGCGAGTCCAGCTTCCCAGCCCTGACCCCTCCCCCTGGGCTGTGTGCCCCGGAAGTCAGTGCAGCCACTGTGCCCTGGGGTGCCCTCCCCCAGTCACCTCCCTCCCTGCCCCTGCGTCCCTGGAGGGTGGGATCCTGTCTGGCTGAGCTGCTGCCCCTGTCCTCACAGGTGTTAGTCGCAATTTAACAAGATGAGGAGACAAAACACCTCAGCCACGCAATCTTAATAACTTCTGCAGAAGGGCAAATGGCCCCTAGTGAAACCCGGCCAGCAGCCCTGGCCAGTTGGCTCAGTGGTAGAGCGTCGGCCAGCATGTGGAAGTCCTGGGTTTGGTTCCCGGCCAGGGCACACAGGAGAAGCGCCCGTCTGCTTCTCCACCCCTCCCCTTCTCCTTCCTCTCTGTCTTTCTCTTCCCCTCCCACAGCCAAGGCTCCATTGGAGCAAAGTTGGCCCAGGTGCTGAGGATGGCTCTGTGGCCTCTGCCTCAGGCGCTAGAATGGCTCTGGATGCAACAGAGCAACACCCCAGATGGGCAGAGCATCACCCCTGGTGGGCGTGCCGGGTGGATCTTAGTCGGGCGCATGCGGGAGTCTGTCTGACTGCCTCCCTGCTTCTCACTTCACAAAAATACAAAAAAATTTTTTTAAAAAAATAGAAAGCCAGGCAGCAAGCTCGGGGGCAGGGGGTGGGTTCAGTGTTTGTCTCTGACGCAGGCCCTAAGTTAGATGTTGCCTCATTGGCCGGGATGGTGACCGGACCACCGGGAGGGAGAGGTGGGGAAGGGTTAACTTCATGGAACTGGACAAACAGGGTTGGGGAATCAGGGAGTCGTGGCCTGAAACCAGATGAAGGGTGTTGGGGAAATTCCCGCTGAAGGAACGAACTTGAGGGAAATGAATCCTTTTTCCTTCTCAGGCACCTCTCGGCCATGCTGAGCTCCACAGCGCGGGCCCGGCAGGCGGCGGCCCCCGGCCTCCTGCAGAGCCCCCGCGCCTGGTGCCTGCTCTGCGTGTTCCTGGCCTGTCAGCTGCTCATCAACCACATCCTCACCTAAGAGTCCTCGGGGTGCTGTGGCCGTGGCTGCAGAACTGGCCCCCCTCGCCCTCCCTGCAGCACCCAGCACTTTAAACCAGCCCCGGGGAGGCGGAGAGACTACGAGCTCGGCCACCCTGGGCAGAGGGACCAGGCAGCAGGAGGACAGCGGGAAGGACCTGGGGCCGCCCGGCTCCTCTAGGGGAGGCGGAGAGACTACGAGCTCGGCCACCCTGGGCAGAGGGACCGGGCGGCAGGAGGACAGCAGGAAGGACCTGGGGCCGCCCGGCTCCTCTAGGGGAGGTGGAGAGATGCTACGAGCTCGGCCACCCTGGGCAGAGGGACCAGGCGGCAGGAGGACAGCGGGAAGGACCTGGGGCCGCCCGGCTCCTCTAGGGGAGGCGGAGAGACTACGAGCTCGGCCACCCTGGGCAGAGGGACCGGGCGGCAGGAGGACAGCAGGAAGGACCTGGGGCCGCCCAGCTCCTCTAGGGGAGGCGGAGAGACTACGAGCTCGGCCACTCTGGGCAGAGGGACCGGGCGGCAGGAGGACAGCAGGAAGGACCTGGGGCCGCCCGGCTCCTCTAGGGGAAGCGCTGGCCTCTCTGAAGGGTCCTCGCCCAGCGCTGGCCTTGATGCTCAAGCCAAATGCCACTTTTGTCATGTGCTGCGCTCCCTGCAGCTGCCACGTGCCACGCGGGGTGTGGACTTGATGGGGGCAGGGAGGAGGAGGCCCCAGGGTTGGACAGGCCCTGCCCTGCAGGGGTGCAGGGGGTGCAGGAGGAAGCCAGGGTCCTAAGGGCCTCCGTGGTCCTGATGCATCTGCTGTCCCTCCTGACACCCTTCCTGTGTCGCCTCGGCCGGGACCCTGGGAGCCCTGAGAGGAGTCCTGGGGTTTTATTCCGCCTTCGTGTTGTGCGGACAGAAGCCCAGTGAGAAGTGAAGAACCCACCACACCTCGACATGCAGGTGGGGTGGGCAGCTGTGAGCGGAGCTGTGACTCAGCTGGCCCCACAGCCCTGGGCCGGGGAGGGCCACCTGTTTCCAACGTGGCTCCGACTGACGCGTGGTCTTCCCATCCTACACTTTTTTTTTTTTTTTTTTTTGTATTTTTCCAAAGTTGGAAATGGGGAGGCAGGCAGACAGACTCCCGCATGTGCCCGACCGGGATCCACCCGGCATGCCCACCAGGGGGCGATGCTCTGCCCCTCTGGGGCGTTGCTCTGTTGCATCCAGAGCCATTCTAGCGCTTGAGGCAGAGGCCACAGAGCCATCCTCAGCACCCGGGCCATCTTCGCTCCAGTGGAGCCTTGGCTGCGGGAGGGGAAGAGAGAGACAGAGAGGAAGGAGAGGGGGAGGGGTGGAGAAGCAGATGGGCGCTTCTGTGTGCCCTGGCCGGGAATCGAACCCAGGACTCCTGCACGCCAGGCCAACGCTCTACCACTGAGCCAACCAGCCAGGGCCCCATCCTACACTTTTTAAATAAACACAGTTGCAATATTTTAGGCAGTGAGCGGCGTCTGGCCTCTGTCCCTGTGTCCAGTGCCACACGGGTGTGTGCGTGTGTTAGCACCTGCCTGTGTAGGTACACGGAGCCTTAAACTATGCTGTGGGCATGCCCTCTGAGCTCATTGCCTCATTTCCCCGTTTTCTGTATCCACGTTCTTGTCCTGCCCCGGTCCCCCATGAGGGGACGGGTCTGTGCTCCATTCCTTGAAATAAAGGAACATGTATGTTACGTGTTGTTTTCTCAGGGGGAGTTCTGGACACAAGGGGGGGAGGGTCCTCCTGGGAAATAGCTCCATGCCAGCAGGGTGTTGCCTGGGGCTGGGAGGGCCAGGGGAGGGGCCCAAGGCCTTAAAGAGGGAGGGAGCCCAGGAGAGGATGGGGAGGAGGAGCTTGCCAGGAGCAGTGAGAAGCGGGCTCACTCCTCCTGGGACGCACAGGCAGGCATGAGGGGCCCATCAACTGTCCAGTGAGCCAGCTGAGGACACGAGAGTGGCACTGCCCACCAGGACCGACTCTAGGGAGCCGCTGGGGTTGTGGGTGGCTCTGAGGCCCATCTGACCTGCCTCTTCCCCACCCCACCCCCAACCCTGCCCTCCCCTCTTCCCTGCCCTGCTCTCCCCCAGTCAGGCCCTTGCTTCGGTTCTACGGTGGCCACTGTTCCCGGTACTCAAATCACCCATATCAGGGCCACAGTGGGCCTGCCTGTGCTGGGACCCCCCAGGAGGCCAGTGGAGAAGGTGTAGGAGCAGCTGACCAGAGAGCCACAGACCACACAGCAAAGGGAGACGGCTCAGTCCTTACGGCACGTGAAGGACGAGAGACCAGAGGGAACCGGGGCAAACGGCACAGGAAGGAGCCTCGGGCACCCGTAGCGCCAGGGCTCGGCCAGACCCCCCCAAGGCCCCAGGACAGAGCGGGGCAGGGACTGGGCCCAGGAGGGGCAGGCAGGGACCGCCGTGGGCAGACTGGACTGCACCCCGGAGAGCAGAGCCGGAGAAGGGGGCCCCCCAGGTGGGAGTCTGCATGGGGATACCTGAGCAGGCTGCTCTGCACAGCACGCCCGAGGCCCTTTCAGACTGGCATGGTCCATGCCCCCCACCAACGCAGGCTGGCCCAGGAGCCACCCCACCCCAGAGCCTGCGACCCTCTCCAGAACGCTCACATCCTTTGTACGTGTTTGGTTTGTGGAGAGACATCACAGAGAGCTAGGGGAGGTAAAACAAGGGGCTTGATTAACACGTCTGGGTGCAAACGGCCTGAGAGCCGGAAAGGTGTCCGCCCCGATCGGAGGGTGTAAGGCCCGCGGCTGCCACCGACACGGCCAGCAGGTTCCCACTGGATCCGGGCAGATGGTAAAGGAACAGCGGGGCCAGAACACGGCGGGACGTCCCGTTTATTAAAGTCTCGTACCGGCGGACAAGCAAACAGGCGGGGAAGCCCGCTTCCCTCTCAGAGCCCTGACGCATCCTCCGGCTCCTCCTGGAATCGAAGGCCCCCCCGCAGCCTCAGCGGAGCTCCCGAGGCCCCTCAGCTCCGGTTCCACCTCTGCACTCCTTCTGCCAAGCGGGCTGGGGCCAAAAACCCCTTCTCCAGCCAGCGTTAGCAAAGCAACGGCCCCTCCCAAGCAGGAAGGTAACGGCAATCTGCAATCCGCCACCTGAGGGCACGCAGCCTTGCAGAGACCAGGCACACATGGGGAACGTAGCCCAGGCCAATGCAAGATATAACCAAGCAAACCTGAAAAACCTTTGTTAAAACTTATTTGCCCAACAGAGGGAGTCCGAGGACTTGACAGGGTTTGCAAGTTTCTGCTGAGCTTGCCTGTTGCTAGGAAACTGGGAAAACTTCATCTGCTCCTGGGAATTCCTGTGGGCCAGTCTGCACTTGGTCACTTCCTGTAACCCGGGGCTGGTGGTGACAGAAAGTTTTAGGTCTCTTGACCCTGTTCATGCCTCTTAAGGTGACCGACCCAACATTTCTACAACAAAAAGGAGGACAAAAATAAATTGAAGAAAACAATATAAAGGAAACATTTTTTTATTCATTGCCACAATAATACACTATAATATGATAAATGCATAATAAAATCATTTGTAATATTTTATACTGTCATGCTTCCATGCCTATTAATTTTTTTTTTTTTTTTGTATTTTTTTTTTTCCGAAGCTGGAAACGGGGAGAGACAGTCAGACAGACTCCCACATGCGCCCGACCGGGATCCACCCAGCACGCCCACCAGGGGACAACGCTCTGCCCGCCAGGGGGCGATGCTCTGCCCCTCCGGGGCGTCGCTCTGTCGCGACTAGAGCCACTCTAGCGCCTGGGGCAGAGGCCAAGGAGCCATCCCCAGCGCCCGGGCCATCTCTGCTCCAATGGAGCCTAGGCTGTGGGAGGGGAAGAGAGAGACAGAGAGGAAGGAGAGGGGGAGGGGTGGAGAAGCAGATGGGCGCTTCTCCTGTGTGCCCTGGCCGGGAATCGAACCCAGGACTCCTGCACGCCAGGCCGACGCTCTACCACTGAGCCAACCGGCCAGGGCCATGTCTATTAATTTTTAATGATAATTGTAAGAAAAAAGTCCTCATTTCGATGCAAATACGTCACATCGCAAGCAATGGATCAACTAACTAACTCTGCTTGGATGGAATACGGACATTTACAGACGAGTCTTCCAGTATTAAAAAGGAGGACGTGTAGGAGGACACTTTTCAAGGGAGGACGGAACTTACAATAGAAGGACTGTCCACCTTAAAGAAGTGTGGACAAGACTTTAAAAAAAAAAAAAGAGTGTGGACAAGGCCCACTGGGGGTGAAGACAACGGAGACGTAGAGACCCGACTCCGGGGACCAGGTTCAGTGACGCAGATCAGCTTTATTCAGGAAGCAAGCTAGCTTATATACACAGGTTCAGCCTGTAGTGTGTTACAGTGTGTTCTTCAAAGCCAATGGCTGAGAAGGTCAGGGAGCTGCCTGGTTAGCGCTGAGTCACTTCCTTACTCAAAGTGGGCGAGCTCCCTCCTGGGTGTGGCTGGGAGGATTTCAGGAGTGTTCTCACAGCATCGCATCAGCCACAGCTGCTAGAAGTGCGCTCTGCGCTCCTCCCACAAAGGAGGACGATGGGTCACCTCAATGACTCTTGACTCTTTGAAAATATAAATAACCCATTTCAGCAAAAACAGTCAAAAGACTGGAATGCCCCCCCCCCCCAGGAACAACAAGGGGGGCAAATACAAGCAATGACAAAGAGATTAGCAGAACAATTATACATAAACCAGGAGATAACAGACCTTATGTTACCCTTGAAGTAAAATTCCCAAATAGTGGTAAAAAATTTCAAACACAATTCCTCAGAGATACAGGTTCCCAGTCTCCTTATTCAGGGGAATAAATAATTCAAAAAGATTAACTGGAATTGAAGGAATAACAGGAGATTCATAAATAGCAACAGCAAGAGATAGAATTATATATTACAGAGAATTAACAAAGGAAGTAACCTTTTATATAAACCCAAATTTTCAAAATATTATAGGAATGGATATATTACCATGTTTATTAGAATTAAATATATATACACCAAGATTACATAAATTTCAAACAAATTTAGCACAGTTGCAAATAAAACCCATATTTTTACCAGAAGCTTTAAAAGCCTCATTTACCCAGCAATACCCACTAAAAGGGGGACATCAAGAGGTGACAGAGGCCATAAATAAATTAATAGATGAAGATATAGCTGAGTCAGGAAGATCACGTATAATATATAGAATAGTCCAGTGTGGCCAGTAGAAAAGCCAATGGAACCTATAGAATTACCATAGACTCTTAGAAACATCCACACAAATTCCCCTGGTATAGATGGAACCTTACCTGATGCACAAGAAGTAATTAACATCTTACAAAAAAATCCAAAATTTATGGCAGCAATTGATCTCTCGGATATGTTCTTGGCAAAACCCATTCATGCCTGAGCAAGCAGTGGCGCAGTGGATAGAGCGTCGAACTGGGATGCAGAGGATCCAGGTTCGAGACCCTGAGGTCGCCAGCATGAACGCGGGCTCATCTAGTTTGAGCAAAGCTCACCAGCTTGGACCCAAGGTCCCTGGCTCGAGCAAGGGGTTACTCAGTCTGCTGAAGGCCCACGGTCAAGGCACATATGAGAAAGCAATCAATGAACAACTAAGGTGCCACAACGAAAAACTAATGATTGATGCTTCTCATTTCTCTCCGTTCCTGTCTGTCTGTCCCTATCTATCCCTCTCTCTGACTCTCTCTCTGACCCTATAAAAAAAAACACACAAAAAAACCACAAAATTTAAAAGGCTGCCACAGGGAAACAAAAATTCACCAGCAATTGCACATAATTTATTAGCATCCAGCATAAATCCAAAGGATTACCAATCCAAAATTACTACATATATGGACGATGTAATAATATACAGTGAGAACAAAGAAAACCTCCAGAAAGACTTAAACAAACTGGTAGAACAATTGAAAGGAGCAGGATGGACAATAAATCTGGAAAAAATACAACCCCCAGGCACAGAAGTAAAATTTTCAGGACTTCGATGGAGCTCAGATGGTAGGAAAATACCGGAAAAGAAGTAAACAAAATACTTAGCATTAAAGCCCCCAGCAATAAAAAGGAAGCCTAAGAGTTAATGGGATTGTTTGCATACTGGAGAAATCACATCCCATTCTTATCAGTATTAGCAGAGCCAATATACAAAGTAACTAGGAAGGCAATAGATGTTACATGGGGGAAGAGCAACAAGAAGCCTTGGAACAATTAAAAGAATATTTAGAGCACCATCAAAAATTAGCAGCACCAAAACCAGGAGACACATTCACATTAGATATAACATTCACTGGAACTCACGATGTTGGGACCTATATAAAAAACAAACAAACCAAGTGATAAATAGGGAATACCAGGAGGTTTCTGGTCCCAAAGATTCCCATACTGCCACAATAAATGTTCACCCTATGAGAAACATATATGGGTACTATATGCACTGCTTCTCCATACAGAGCCACTAACAGGACAAAAACCTATAATAGTCAGATCCTTACTACCCCTCAAAGCATGGCTTAAAATGTTGGCCAAAGAATTGGCAGGTATGCAAATTGAGGAGAAAGTGCTGGCATGGAAATGGTACATAAACTCCAGAGAAATAACAAGCACTGGCTAACCAGCCCTTCTCACAGAGGAGGTCTCCAAACTGGAGACAGACCCCCCCAAGACAGATTGTCGAGAACTGAAGGGTGCCCGAGAATCTAGGGGTGGTGGGGCCTAAATATAGACCCTCACTGAAAAATGCCTAGTTTACAGATGGATCAGCCTCCGTAACTAGTGACTCGACCAAATGGAGAGCAGCAGCTTTCAATCTGGTGACAAACACAGCCCTCACGAGGGAAGGAAAGACTGACTCGGCTCAACGTGCAGAGCCAATAGGAGTCCTTCTGGCAGTGGGATAGCTATGGAGAGGGGGCTGCTCAAAGTATGTGTTTTTACTGATTCAACAGCAGTATATAAGGGAATAACAGAATGTCAGGAAAATGGAAACAAAATAATTAACAAATTAATGGAAGAGACCTCTGGTCCAGAGAACACTGGGAGAAACTAGATGAATTACCATCACACATAAAGCTCTATGTAACCCATATATCAGCTCATGCCACAGATAATTCTCCAACCACACTAGGGAATCAAATAGCAGATAAGCTAGCAAGAGGAATTAAGGTAGGTAAAGAAATTAATAGTAGGGATACAACAAAAACGTATAGGATAAAGTTAAGGTTAGGAAAAGATGAAGATACAGGAGAATATAAAATACCCCCAATACCTACAATCAAGTTAAAAAGGGAAGGGGATAAATATAAAATACAAGAGGAATACTTAGATTTCCTGCCAGGGTTTATAAAAGGAAATTCATATCCAATTAGGACATCCGGGACAAACAGCAATGATAGGATGGTTTAGAACCAGAAATTTAAAGGCAAAAATAGAAGACATAAAGAGAGGCATTAATAGATGTACAGCCTGTAAAAATGTATATACATTCCAGACAACAGAGGCACCAGGGTTAGATAGACCCCAAATACTAAATTTTCAAGCCCAAGTTGACTTTATTGGACCCTTGTCATGGCCTTTCCAACAAAAGTGAGCATGTACGGTCGTTGACGTACATACGGGAATAATGTTCACCTTGGCAGCAAAACACCCATCAGCTGCCACTGCAATTAAGGCATTAAAGATGTGGGAAACGTTTTTCAGAACTCCTATTATCATAGATTCAGATCAAGGAACCCATTTTACAGCCAGCTGAATACAATCTTCTGCTGCTATAAATAATATAGATTGGAATTCTCATACGCCATATAACCCAACAGCATCAAGAATAATAGAGAGCCTGACCAGGCGGTGGCGCAGTGGATAGAGCATTGGACTGGGATGCAGAGGACCCAGGTTTGAGACCCTGAGGTCGCCAGCTTGAGCAAGGGCTCATTTGGTTTGAGCAAGACTCACCAGCTTGAGCCCAAGGTCGATGGCTGGAGCAAGAGGTCATTCAGTGTGCTGTAGCCCCCCCCCCCCCCCAGTGTCAAGGCATATGTGAGAAAGCAATCAATGAACAACTAAAGTCCCACACGAAAAACTGATGATTGATGCTTCTTATCTCTCTCCGTTCCTGTCTGTCTGTCCCTATCTATCCCTTTCTCTCTGATTCTCGCTCTCTCTGTAAAAAAAAAACAAAAAAAAAACAGAAGAAGAAGAAGAATAGGGAGACATAATGGGCTATTAAAAGCCAAATGTCGTGCTCGCTTCAGCAGCACATATACTAAAAGCCAAATGTCATACATTATTAATAGATAGAAAATTTAACAATTTACAAACACTTCTTAACGAAGCATGCTTTTCCCTAAATCAGTGGTTCTTAATGTGTGCACCCTAGAAGATTTCCAGGTGCACCCTATGGTATTCCAGAGAAATATGTGCCTGTTGGGGACCAAAAAGCCAACAGGGTTTTTGGAGTTTAGATTTTTGGGGAACAGAGGTGTGGGGAATTGGCTGTAAGCTGATAGTCTGCCCAACCCTCCACCTAACTTGCCTGACTAGGTTGCAAAAAGCGATTAAGCTGTGGTGCTGGATTGTTTACACTACCCTCCATGTTCCCGGAAAGACTGGAGGCAAGTTTCTTCTATCCTTTGTTTGATGTAAAGTTAAGATGATATGTATGGTGGGGGCTTTCTGCACTCAACACAATTAAGAGTAAAAAGAGAGGAATTCTTCAATGTATTGATGAGGAAATGAGAGTTTGCCTTTCAAATATCTGCCCAAACATTGAAGAAATCACTAGGACACATCAGGCTCATGTTTCTCATAAACACAAGAATAAAAAAATTTAACACATTTGCGAAGGGAGCTGCTGAATTTATTAAATCTTACTAAGAATGTATCTATATATATAAAAAGAAAACTTTTTTGTCATTTTTAAATTATTAACCCTTATCTTTTACAAATTCTAAAAAAAACCCAAAAAATTTAACATAAAAATGTTTTTTAATGTCAGAATAAATTTAATTTTGTTATATTTATTTCATTTAATTACCATAAAAGCACGCTTGGACTTTATATTTTTTTCTTTAATATTTGACTTAATTATTATAACATATTTCTCAAAAATTTGTATATCGTGTGCCTACAATAGGATTTTAAATGCGCCCTGACTTCAAAAAGTTTGAGAACCACTGCCCTAAATACTAGACCAAGAGGAAAGAGAAGTTCTCCCCTGGAAGAACTGGTTAAACCCCATTTAGGATAAGCAGAAATTAAAATGGGAAGTGTACCTAAAAGTTAGAAAATCCACCCTATAAAATAATAGTAAAATCCCCTAAGGATGTATCTCTCTCTCTCCCAACAGGAAATAATCTGCAATGCAGGATACAACACCGTGTGGACAGTAAATAAACAGGGATTTTTATATATACAGTACTACCTGGATTTAGCTAAAACAGCCATTTATAACCCACATAGACAGCCAAATTACAGAGATTTAGAAAATCCACCCCAGGGAATTCCCCAGATACCCTAGCATTTTTAAACTCTGAAGATTAACACAGTTACAAACAAGAGCCTAGGGAAAGCATGACTCCATATAATACAGAGGAAGCGGCTTCGGAGCCAGAGGAAAGTGAAATACTAGAACACCTGTATAGAGTGCCTCGGAGACAACTCAGGAACTGGCCAAACCACAGTGAAATCATCCAAAATGATCACGAGGTGGTTCATCCTGCTTGTCAATGGAATATTAAGGTGTAATGCTAATAATTCTATCAATAATAACAATGTTATTACTGCTACTGCTATTGTGACTACCTTTAAATTTCCTAATGTACTACCCACACAGCAGTTAGTCATAAAGTTAATTTTTTTTTTATTTTGGCTGACATTGATAAAACTGTCTTCCGTCACCTTCTAATTGGTTCTCTTTGTGCTCCTCCCCTCCACCAGCCCCCTCTTTCTCCCCCCCCACCCTGTAACCCCAACACTGTTGTCCATGTCTCTGAGTCTCATTTTTATGTCCCACCTATGTATGGAATCATATAGTTCTTAGTTTTTTCTGATTTACTTATTTTGCTCAGTATAATGTTATCAAGGTCCATCCATGTTGTTGTAAAAGATCCTATGTCATCATTTCTTATGGCTGAGTAGTATTCCATAGTATATATATACCAAAGCTTTTTAATCCACTCGTCCTCTGATGGACACTTGGGCTGTTTCCAGTTCTTCACTATTGTGAACAATGCTGCCATAAACATGGGGGTGCATTTCTTCTTTTCAAACAGTGCTATGGTGTTCTTGGGGTATATTCCTAACACTGGTATAGCTGGGTCAAAAGGCAGTTCGATTTTTAATTTCTTGAGGAATCTTCATACTGTTTTCCACAGTGGCTGCACCAGTCTGCATTCCCACCAGCAGTGCAGGAGGGTTCCCTTTTCTCCACATCCTCGCCAGCACTTATTCTGTGTTGTTTTGTTGATGAGCACCATTCTGACTGGTGTGAGGTGATATCTCATTGTGGTTTTAATTTGCATTTCTCTAACGATTAGTGATGTTGAGCATTTTTTCATATGCCTATTGGCCATCTGTATGTCCTCTTTGGAGAAGTGTCTATTTATTTCTTTTGTGCATTTTTGGATTGGATTGTCTGTCTTCCTGGTGTTAAGTTTTACAAGTTCTTTATAAATTTTGGTTATTAACCCCTTATCAGACGCATTGTCAAATATATTCTCCCATTGTGTAGTTTGTCTTTTTATTCTGTTCTTATGGTCTTTAGCTGTGCAGAAGCTTTTTAGTTTGATAAAGTCCCATTTGTTTATCCTGTCTTTTATTTCACTTGCCTGTGGAGACAAATCGGCAAATATATTGCTGCGAGAGATGTCAGAGAGCTTACTGCCTATGTTTTCTTCTAAGATGCTTATGGTTTCACAGCTTACATTTAAGTCTTTTATCCATTTTGAGTTTATTTTTGTGAATGGTGTAAGTTGATGGTCTAGTTTCATTTTTTTGCAGGTAGCTGTCCAATTTTCCCAACACCATTTGTTGAAGAGGCTGTCTTTACTCCAATGTATGCTCTTACCTCCTTTGTCAAATATCAGTTGTCCATAAAAGCGTGGGTTTATTTCTGGGTTCTCAGTTCTGTTCCATTGATCTATATGCCTGTTCTTATGCCAGTACCAGGCTGTTTTGAGTACAATGGCCTTATAATATAACTTGATATCCGGAAGTGTGATACCTCCCACTTTATTCTTCCTTTTCAAGATTGCTGAGGCTATTTGTGTTCTCTTTTGATTCCATATAAATTTTTGGACTATGTGTTCTATATCTTTGAAGTAAGTCATTGGTATTTTAATCGGTATTGCATTGAATTTATAAATTGCTTTGGGTAATATAGACATTTTAATGATGTTTATTCTTCCTAACCATGAGCACAGTGTATGCTTCCACTTGTTTGTATCTTCCCTGATTTCTTTTATCAATGTTTTATAATTTTCCAAGTACAAGTCTTTAATCTCCCTGGTTGAATTTATTCCTAGGTACTTTATTTTTTGGGTTGCAATGGTAAAGGGGATTGATTCCTTAATTTCTCTGACAGTTCATTGTTAGTGTATAAAAATGCCTCTGATTTCTGAGTATTAATTTTATATCCTGCAACCTTGCTGAATTCATTTATCAGGTCTAGTAGTTTTTTGACTGCGACTTTAGAAGTTAATTTTTTAAGATTTTATTTATTCGTGTTTTTTTGTTTTTGTTTTTTTTTTAGAAAGGAGAGAGAGAGAGAGAGAGAGAGAGAAAGGAGGGAAGAGCAGGAAGCATCTACTCTCACATGTGCCTTGACCGGGCAAGCCCAGGGTTTCGATCTGGTGACCTCAGCCTTCCAAGTCCACGCCTTATCCACTGCACCACCACAGGTCAGGCTAGACATATACTTTTTTTACCTACCCGTGGTGGAAACCACCCTGAGGGAAGCATTTTATAATTTAGGAAATTTAGCCTTCGTACACGGCAACACTAACCTGACCTTCTGGGACCACACTGTGAACTCAGGGAATTGGACAACGGATCACATTGCAGACAACTCAATGGACACCTGCAAACTAATCACCGACTCCATGAACGTGAAGATCAACGGGAAAACTGTATACTCATCATATGGAATTCACGCACTTTGAAACATTTACCAACGACCACGTTCAGTGAACTACAGGAAGAAGATATGAACAGGCCCTGGCTGGTTGGCTCAGTGGTAGACCGTCAGCCCAGCATGTGGAAGCCCCAGGTTTGATTCCCACTCAGGGCACACAGGAGAAGTGCCCATCTGCTTCTCTACCCTTCCCCCTCTCCTTTCTCTCTATCTCTCTCTTCCCCTCCTGCAGCCAAGGCTCATTGGAGCAAAGTTGGCCCGGGCGCTGAGGATGGCTCTGTGGCCTCCACCTCAGGCACTAGAATGGCTCTGGTTGCAACAGAGCAGCGGCCCGATAGGCAGAGCATCGCCCCCTGGTGGGCATGCCAGGTGGATCCTGGTCCGGCACATGTGGGAGTCTGTCTCTCTGCCTCCTTGCTTCTCACTTCAGAAAAATACAAAAAGAAAAAAAGAACATATGAACAAGGAAAAGGATTATGGAGAAACCTTTGAAAAACTTGAAGTACTCCATAGAGAGACTAAAAAACTTATCTCAAAAGCTGTACAAGAACAGAACATTATAAAGGAACTGAGATTAACACCTAATAGTGTGAGCATCATCCTAGACCATGATGCAAAAGGACTCGGTAAACCATGTAACTTTACAGAGACCACAGGATCTATATTTCCAACACGGAGTTGTAAACCAACATGGAATTTATTAAATCCAGTATATTATAGTGAACAAGGTATTCATACCTTTACATCAATATGGACTGGAATTAAGGAAATAATAATACTTATATGCCTGTTTGTTTTGATTATATTAGGATTAAAGGTGTGTAATCCAGCCGTGGCTGGTTGGCTCAGTGGTAGAGCATCGGCCTGGCGTGCAGGAGTTCTGGGTTCGATTCCTGGCCAGGGCACACAGGAGAGGCACCCATCTGCTTCTCCACCCCACCCCCTCTTCTTCCTCTCTGTCTCTCTCTTCCCCTCTCGCAGCCAAGGCTCCATTGGAGCAAAGTTGGCCCAGGCGCTGAGGATGGCTCTATGGCCTCTGCCTCAGGCGCTGGAATGGCTCTGGTTGCAACAGAGCAGTGCCCCAGATGGGCAGAGCATCACTCCCTGGTGGGCATGCCGGGTGGATCCCGGTCAGGCGCATGCGGGAGTCTGTCTGACTGCCTCCTCGTTTCCAACTTCAGAAAAATACAAAAATAAAAAATAAAATAAAATAAAGGTGTGTAATCCCATTTGCAATATATGCTTTAAAAGGAATAAAAAAAAATAGTTTTGTAATGATCCCTGCAAGCATCTGACTTGCTGGGATCAAGGGGTGGAATGTTGCAATAATATAAGATTATAGTAATTAAATATATAGAAATACAGAAAAACATGGAAGATATATAAAATAATTAGGATATGATATTAAAAGCAATTAAAGAAATCAAATAAAGTCATGCCGTCTGGATAGGAATTCATATAGTGTGTACAGATATGATAAATAGACTGCCCAGTTAGTGTGTGTATAAAGATATATACACATAAGAAGTGGCTTGATGTCATAACTCTGTAAACCAACATAAACAAGAAGCTTCCCTAGGAACATCCTAAGAGTGGCTTGATGTGACATTTCAGTAGATTAACATAAAAAGAGCTCCCTGCCAGGAACTCCCCAAAGAGTGGTTTGAGATAATAATCCTGTAGATTGACACCTGTTAGAAGGTGTAGGAGAGAAAAGGTAATAAAGTTAAGGGACCCCCTGCTGCGGTAGTCGCCCAGACTCCAGGCCACTCTGACCAAAGACAGCAGAGAGGAGCACGCAGACGGGGCCCTCTTAGGCTGTGCCCAGGCACGCCAGAGGATCTGTGAGGAATAAACTGCCTGTGTGATTATTGCAACTAACTTGAGTGCCGGTCGTGTCTTTCCTCTGGTGGCAGGTGGTCTCCGCAGTGATAAGTAGAATCCTCATAACCGCCCCAAGAGGAGCCTCAAAGAGGCTGCCAGCCCTGCTGATAAGCAGGAGTGTCCCACTGTGCGGGGAAGTTGAATCGGGGATGCCTGATCGGCTTCAAGCTTGGGCTCTAATGGGACAAGCTCCTTTTTTGTCCACATAGGCAAGAATACCTTAATTAAAAAGAAAACAAAATGCTGTAGGCAATGCCCCACAAAGAGAGATAGTGACAAAGGTGGCAATGGAAGTCAAGAACAGTCCAGGGCGGGGTAGTGAGAGGGTGGGGTTGCGGCAGGATGCAGCGGGCAGGCCTCCAAGAAATACCTTTTAAAGGGAAGAGTCAGAAACAACTTGCTGTTGAAAAGCAGAGTCCCAGCTGCGGGTCCAGGCACTGGGACCCCGGGCAGCGCAGAGCTAGGAGTTGGCCCAGCACCGGCCCCTGGCGTAGCCATGCGCTATGGCTGGACGTACCCTCGCCTGCTGCTGCTGCTGCTGCTGCTGCTGCTGCTCAGCTTCCCGCAGGTGAGTGCGCGGCGAGCGGTTACGGGAAGGCAGGCTTCGGCGGAACCGGCCGAGCCCGGGGAGGGACAGAAGTCTCAAAGTCTGAGTTCTGGAGCCCCCGCAGCGGCTCGCACCGCCGGCACCCCGAGCACCGGGATCTGGAGCCATTCAGAGCGGGGACCGCACCCGCCCAGGTCCCGGGGAGCGCAGGTGCGCGAGCCCAGACTCCCCCAAACAGAGAATGACTCGCAGAACAACGTCCGGCCAGCGGGTCCCCGCGGCCACCCCTGTCCCTGCGGGGGAGGGGGTCCCCGGTTAGGCCCCATGGTGACCGCTTGGGACTGGGCAGAGTGGGCCGGGCAGGACAGGGCCAGAGCCGTTCTTCCTCTCAAGTTGGACCTGATGTTCCACTGTGGTCCATGCCAGCTGCTCACTGAGAGGCCGTGTTAATGATTTATTGATATAATAAACATAAAAAACTAAGTTGTGGAAATATGAATAGGAAAACGTGTAAATGGTTGAAATGCATGCAGAGTGAAACTAAAAATAGTTATGCGCTGGGGGAACAGCCATGCCAGGAATGCAAAGGGATGAGTCAATCTGACCAGAGCAGGCAGTGCACAGTGATTAGAGCCTCGGACTGGGACAAGGAGGAGGCAGATTTGAAACTGTGAGGTCGCTGGCTTGAGCTTGGGATCAGGACCCCAAATGAGCTCATGACCACAAGGTTGAGCCCAAAAGTCTCTGGCTTGAGTGCAAGGTCCCTGGCTTGAGCCCAAAGTCACTGACCTAAGCAAGGGGTCACTGGCTCAGCTGGAGCCCCCACAAGGCACATATGAGAAAGGAACCAATGAACAACTAAGGTGCCTCAAAGTAGAATGGATGCTTCTCATCTCTCTCCCTGTCTGTCCCTCTCTGTCCCTCTCTCTGTATCTGTCACACACACAAAAAAGATTGAACCCTGACAATAGCCAGAATGTTATGTGGTTTGTGATCACCATATGGCAAGAGGTGCTGCATGTGAAGTGTTACAGTAATATAATGTTATAGTAATGAAATATATAGAAAAACATATTTAATTAAATTTATTTAAAATATAGAAATTTAGTAATTAAAAATATAGAAAAATATAGAAGATATATAGATATATAGAAATAAGTTAGGATATAATATTAAAGCCATTAAGGCAACTGAATAAGGCTGTGCCCTCTGGGTGGGAGCTGATCTAGTGTGTAGGGATATGATAGATAAGACCTTGCCCTTAGCTCAGGGCCCAGTTAGTGCGTGTTGTGAAATTATATAGATAAAAGAGCTCCCTGCGAGGAACTCCCCAAAAGTGGCTTGATGTGATAATCCTATAGAGTAACACCTGTTACAAGGTGTATGCCAGAAAGGGAACCAAAGCTGAGGGGTCCACGCAGCTCTGACCAAGGACAGCTGAGAGGAGCACACTGATGGGGCCCCTTAAGCTGTCCCCAGGCAGCCGTAGGATCTGTGAGTAATAAACTGCCTGTGTGATTCCTGCAACTAACTTGTGTGTCGGTCATGTCTTTCCCCCGGTGGCAGTTGGTCTCAGCACTGATAAGTAGAATCCTCACAGCCGCCTCAAGAGTAGTCTCAAAGAGGCCGCCAGCCCTGCTGGTAAGCAGGAGTGTCCCACTGCACGGGGACATCGAATTGGGGGCACCTGATCGACGTAGAGCTTGGACTCTACTGGGACAACTGGTATAGTTGGCCCTCAGCCTTAAAGAGACCATTTCAGTTGGAAATTTGTGACTTAAAACCAGATGGCAGAAGTGACGGGAAATTCGTAAACTCCATATGGTTTAGTGGCCGTCCGCCGAAAGCTGTGAGAAACCTCTTCTATCTCCAGGTCTGACCTTGTTGGGGGTGTATACCAACCAGCCAATACTAAGGAGAGAGAATGTCCCAAGGTGGACTCAGCAGATGGTTGTCACTCTTGAAAGGCAACTCTGAGAAAACTGTTCTGAAGCCCATAAACTATAAAAAATATTATAAAGAGGATCTACAAAATAAGCTTCAAAGAAAATTCATGAAAATATTATATTGCTTAAAGCTAAAACTAACTAAAGGCCTAAGAGAGTGCTGGAGGAAGTATAGAGTAGAAACTAGTTTCAGATCCACATATTAACCCAAAATGGTTTTACCCATTCGGGAGACACAAAGTAGAAATTAGTATTAAGAAGGGAAATGAAAAAGATTAGAACTTTCTTTTTCTTTTTTAGACAGAGACAGAGAGTCAGAGAGAGGGACAGACAGGGACAGACAAACAGGAAGGGAGAGAGATGAGAAGCATCAATTTTTTGTTGTGGCACCTTAGTTGTTCATTGATGGCTTTCTCTTATGTGTTTTAACCAGGGGAGTGACCCCTTGCTGAATTTAGCCAGTGACCTTTGGGCTCAAGCTACTGACCTTGGTCTCAAGCCAGCAACTCTGAGGTCATGTCTATGATCCCACACTCAAACCAACAACCTTGAGGTTTCAAACCTGGGTCCTCAGCATCCCCAGTCCATGGTCTATCCACTGAGCCACCACCTGGTCAGGCTCGAGCTAAATTACTTTTTAATGTCAAGCTAAAATTTTAAGTCTTGAGTTCCCCCCATCTGATAGAGCATCTATGTGAAATGCTGAGGTCACAGGTCAAAACCCCAAGCTTGCCCGGTCTAGTCACATATGAGAAGCAGTTAATGAGCCACTAAGGTGAAGCAACTATGATCTCGCTCCCTTTCTCTCTCAAGTCAATAAGTAAAATCTTTCTTAAAAATTCACCTAGAGGCCCTGGCCGATTGGCTTAGCGGTAAAGCGTCAGCTCAGCATGTGGAAGTCCCGGGTTGGATTACCGGTCAGGGCACACAGGAAAAGTGCCCATCTGCTTCTCCACCCCTCCCCCTCTCCTTCCTCTCTTTCTCTCTCTTCCCCTCCTGCAGCCAAGGCTCCATTGGAGCAAAGCTGGTCCAGGCACTGAGGATGGCTCCATGGCCTCTGCCTCAAGCACTTGAATGGCTCCAGTTGCAATGGAGCAACACCCCTGATGGGAAGAGCATCGCCCCCTGGTGGGCATGCCGGATGGATCCCGGTCGGGCTCATGCAGGAGTCTGTCTCTCTGCCTCCCTGCTTCTCACTTCATAAAAATACAAAAAAATAAAAAATAAAAAAATTTGCCTAGACCCTGCAAACATACAAAAGACGTAAGGGGTTGCATGATATTGATGGTGGTAGTTCAGGGAGGCGGAGAGGGCAAAGCAGGGAGATCTCCGGGACTGGGTAGAAAGTGAAGTGTGTACGCTGACACGTCTTTACAGAGGCAGGAACAGGACAGGTGACAGTCAGTGGTTCAGAGAACAGTAACAAGTGGGGGGGGGGGGTTGGCTCCTGCTCCAGTGGGATGTCTGGCCTGACGGGAAATGAAAAGATGACCTCACATTGCAGAGGCACGGTAGCAGGTACATTACCACAGATGCAAAGACAGCAGCCAGGCTTGAGTAAAAGTGAGCATTGACCTTTGCTAAGAGAGACCCTCCCTAGGACATGACCACCCAACACAAACTGCTTCTAGCTGGAAAGGTTTAAGTCAGACCACCCTGAGTGTTTACTTTGGGTCTCTGAGTTTGCAAGGCCATTGTATGGGGCTCATCTGAGCTTGCCAGGTTTAGTTTGTGGTCCCATCTTATTTTTTTTTTGGCCACACATTAAAAAATTATTTTAGGCCTGCCCTGTGGTGGACCAGTGAACAGAGCACCAACCTGGGAAGCTGAGGTCACTGGTTCAAAGCCCTGGGCTTGCCGGGTCAAGGCACAGATGACAAGCGACTAAAGAACGGCTAGAGTGAAGCAACTACTTCTCATATTACAACCCTATAAAATCAATAAATATGAGAGAGACAAGATGGCGCTGGAGTAGGCGGACATACCAACACCCACCTCCCAGAACCAAAGTGGATTTCAAACTAATTTTAAGAACTATCATCTGGAAAAACCAACTTTGGACTAAACTAAGAGGACTCTTCAACCAAGGAACACTGAAGAAGCTACACCGAGACTGGTAGGAAAAGCGGAAACGCGGAGAGGGCTGCCCAGCTCCCCGGAGTGAACGGCAGCAGGGAGAGACTCGCGTGGCAAGAACTGAGTTTAGCAGAGAGGGGAGTGTCCTGAGCCCCAGGAACAAAGCCCCAGCCTGCAGCTCCAGAGCCCAGAAGAGGCATAAGGACAGTATTTAGCTGGAAACAAGTCAGGATACTGTTTGTGAGAAAGAGTCTGATTTCTCAGACCCAGGATTCTTCTTAAAGGAACCACGCAGAAAACCTCTTTCACAACCACTCACCTGGGGCTCCGGGGGGTAGGGGGAAAGAGGAGAATACCAGAGTCACAGGAAGAGAGTGTAATCTAGGAGGCACAGGGAGAAACATTTTGGGAGACAGCCACCCTAACCCCTGGGACGAGTCACTCCCCAAATCTGAAGTGAATATTTCCCACGGAAACAGCAATACCAGCAAAGGGAAGCAAGACACCAGCCAAACAAGCTCTCCCGTGGAACTCAGAGCAGAGTCGCTCAGAAGGAGGGAGCTTTCTGGTCTACAGTAGTGAGTGTTAGAGTCTGTGCTGCAGCGCCCGCACCCCACACAGCTGAGGGCACTCCGGAGGGCTGGCAGCAGCAGGACGGGGAGGTGCGGTTCTGTCGGCAGGAGTGGAAGCCGGCTGGCCAACACTGGGCCCAGGTGTGAGCTCAGTCTTGCCCAGCTGGGGAAGAGTGGGCTTGCAAAAGCTGTCAAGCCCAGTTGCCGGCAGCCTGTAATCCAACCTGTGGGAGAAGGGCGGGAACTCTGGAAGGAGTGGAGACCAGCTATTGAGCAAGGGCACAGGAGCACAGCCTTGCCCCCAGGCTTGTGGCCTGACTTGAGAGCCGGCTCCTCCCACGGGGGTGGAACCAAAAACCCAGAACAGGCAGAGTTCTGCTACTGAGCTAAGCGTGGGTAGAGCCAAGGGTAGCAGCTATTCCATGAGTGGGCTCCTCCTGCAAAGACAGGGTGAAAGCCTGGAGACAGGCAGAGACCCGCAGCTGAGCAAAGGTGCTCGCCACTGCCCTCAGGGCCGAGCATAACGCCACCCACGGGGGCGGGGCAAAAGCCAAGGCCACCAAGGCTTGTGCACCCGAGCACATGATCACAGCCACTCCCGTGAAGGAGAGGTGGAAACCACAGCAACAGCCCCAGTGGGCAGGCACCAACAATGCCCAAACCCAAAAGCCCTAGGCAGCAACAGAAGAGAGGGTGGTGGGCCTGCAGACAGACCATACCTAGGGAACAGAGGCCATACCCAGTGGACTCCAGAGGCCAAAACCTTCCTCTACACAGAGAAAATGTGAAGGCAAAGAAATGCAACACAAATGAACCAAGAGAAATCCCCAGAAAAGGACCTAAATGAATCAGATATAACCAAATTACAAGATGCAGAGTTTAAAATAATGATCGTTAGGATGCTCAAAGATATTAGAACAACAATAGATGGTCATTACAAACTCCTAAATAAATAGATAGCAAATGTAAAAAAGGACATTGAAATAATGAAAAAGAATCAGTCAGAAATGACAAATACAGTATCTGAAATAAAGAACACAATGGAAGGAATCAAAAGCAGGATGGATGAAGCAGAGAATTGAATCAGTGAGTTAGAGGACACGATAAATAAAGGCATGGAAGCAGAGCAGAAAAAAGAAAAGAGACTCAAAAAGTCTGAGGAAACTCTAAGAGAGCTCTGTGACAACATGAAGAGAAATAACATCTGCATCATAGGGGTTCCTGAAGAAGAAGAGAAAGAACAAGGGATAGAGACTTTGTTCAAGCATATCATAGCTGAAAACTTCCCTCAATTAAGGCAGGAAAACATCTCACATGTTCAGGAAGCACAGAGAACTCCATTAAGGAGAAACCCAAAGAAATCAACACCAAGACACATCATAATTAAAATACCAAAGCTAAATGATAAAGAGAAAATATTAAAAGCTGCTAGACAAAGAAAGACTATCACCTACAAAGGAGTCCCCATAAGGATGACTTCTGACTTCTCAACAGAAACACTTGAGGCCAGAAGGGAATGGCAAGAAATATTCAAAGTAATGCAGAACAAGAGCCTACAACCAAGACTACTTTATCCAGCAAGGCTATCATTTAAAATTGAAGGAGAAATAAAAAGCTTTACAGACAAAAAAACCTCAAGGAATTCACTACAACCAAACCAAGGCTGCAAGAAATGCTAAGGGACCTGTTATAAACAGATCAAAGGAGAAAAAGAATATAGCAAAAGAGAAATACAGTTTTAAAGAATAAAATGGCGGCCTGACCAGGCAGTGGCGCAGTGGATAGAGTGTTGGACTGGGATGCAGAGGACCCAGGTTCAAGATCCCGAGGTCGCCAGCTTGAGCGCGGGCTCATCTGGTTTGAGCAAAAGCTCACCAGCTTGGACCCAAGGTTGCTGGCTCGAGCAAGGGGTTACTCGGTCTGCTGAAGGCCCATGGTCAAGGCACATATGAGAAAGCAATCAATGAACAACTAAGGTGTTGCAACGCGCAATGAAAAACTGATGATCGATGTTTCTCATCTCTCTCTGTTCCTGTCTGTCTGTCCCTGTCTATCCCTCTCTCTGCCTCACTCTCTGTCTCTGAAAAAAAAAAAAAAAAAAAAAAAAAAAAGAATAAAATGGCAATAAACAATTACATATCAATAATAACCTTAAATGTAAATGGATTAAATGATCCGATCAAAAGACATAGGGTAGCTGCATGGATAAGAAAACAGTACCCATACAGATGCTGTCTACAAGAGACACACCTTAAATCAAAAGATACACATAGACTGAAGATAAAAGGATGGAAAAAAATATTTCGTGCAAATGGAAATGAAAAAAAAAGCTGGGGTAGCAATACTTATATCAGACAAAATGGACTTTAAAACAAAGACTATAGTTAGAGATAAAGAAGGTCACATAATGATAAAGGGAGCATTCCAACAGAAAGATATAACCATTATAAATATCTACGCACCTAATATAGGAGCACCTAAATATATAAAGCAGACTTTGATGGATTTAAAGGGTGAGATCAACAGCAGTACTATAATAGTAGGGGATTTTAATACTCCATTAACATCATTAGATAGATCCTCAAGAAAGAAAATTAACAAAGAAACAGCAGACTTAAAGGACACACTAGATCAACTCGATTTAATAGATATCTTCAGAAGCTTTCACCCTAAAACAGCAGAATATACATTCTTTTCAAGCGCTCATGGTACATTCTCTAGGATAGACCACATGTTAGGGCACAAAAGTGGTCTCAACAAATTTAAGAAGATTGAAATCATATCGAGCACTTTCTCTGATCACAATGGCATTAAACTAGAAATCAACCACAACAGAAAAACTGAAAAATACTCAAACACTTGGGAACTAAATAGCATGTTATTAAATAATGAATGGGTAAACAATGAGATCAAAGAAGAAATTTAAAAATTCCTAGAAACAAACAATAATGAGCATACATCAACTCAAAATTTATGGGACACAGCAAAAGCAGTCCTGAGAGGGAAGTTTATAGCATTACAGGTATACCTCAAGAAGCTAGAAAAAGCTCAAATAAACAAGTTGACCCTACATCTAAAAGAACTAGAAAAAGAACAGCAAGTAAAGCCCAGAGCTAGCAGAAGGAAGGAAATAATAAAGATCAGAGCAGAAATAGGCCCTGGCCAGTTGGCTCAGTGGTAGAGCGTCGGCCTGGCATGCAGAAGTCCCGGGTTCGATTCCCGGCCAGGGCACACAGAAGAAGCGCCCATCTGCTTCTCCACCCCTCCCCCTCTCCTTCCTCTCTGTCTCTCTCTTCCCCTTCCGCAGCCGAGGCTCCATTGGAGCAAAGATGGCCCAGGCGCTGGGGATGGCTCCTTGGCCTCTGCCCCAGATGCTAGTGTGGCTCTGGTCACGACAGAGCGACGCCCCAGAGGGGCAGAGCATCGCCCCCTGGTGGGCAGAGCGTCGCCCCTGGTGGGCGTGCTGGGTGGATCCCAGTCGGGCACATGCGGGAGTCTGTCTGACTGTCTCTCTCCGTTTCCAGCTTCAGAAAAAAATGCAAAACAAACAAACAAACAAAAAGAAATAAATGACATAGAGGCTAAAGAAACAATACAGAGGATCAAGGAAACCAGGAGCTGGTTCTTTGAAAAGGTAAACAAGATCGATGAACCTTTAACCAGATTCACCAAGAAAAAAAGAGAGAGGACTCAAATAAATAAAATTAGAAACGAGAGTGGAGAAATAACAACTGACCCAACAGAAATACAAAATATTGTAAGAAAATACTATGAAGAACTGTATACCAAAAAACTAGACAACCTAGATGAAATGGACAAATTCCTTGAAACATATAATCTTCCAAAAATTAATCTGGAAGAATCAGAAGACCTAAACAGACTAATTACAACAAGTGAGATTGAAACAGTTATCAGAAAAGTCCTGGACCTGATGGCTTCACAAGTGAATTCTACCAAATATTCAAAGAAGAACTAACTCCTATCTTTCTCAAGCTATTTCAAAAAATTAAAGAGGAAGGAAGACTTCCAAGCTCCTTTTATGAGGCGAGCATAATTCTGATTCCAAAACCAGACAAAGACAACACAAAAAAAGAAAATTATAGGCCAATATCTCTGATGAATTCAGATGCTAAAATCCTCAACAAAATATTAGCAAACCGGATCCAGCAATATATGGAAAAAATCATACACCATGATCAAGTGGGATTTATTCTTGGGAGGCAAGGCTGGTCCAATATTCACAAATCAATCAATGTGATTCATCACATAAACAAAAGGAAGGAGAAAAACCACATGATAATTTCAATAGATGCAGAAAAAGCATTTGATAAAATTTAGCACCCATTCATGATCAAAACTCTCAGCAAAGTGGGAATACAGGGAACATACCTCAACATGATAAAGGCCATCTATGACAAACCCACAGCCAACATCATACTCAATGGGCAAAAATTAAAAGCAATCCCTTTAAGATCAGGAACAAGGCAGGGGTGCCCCCTTTCACCACTCTTATTCAACATAGTTCTGGAAGTCCTAGTTACAGCAATCAGACAAGAAAAAGGAATAAAAGGCATCCAAATTGGAAAAAAAGAAGTAAAACTATCATTATTTGCAGATGATATGATATTGTATATAGAAAATCCTAAAGTCGCAGTCAGAAAACTACTAGACCTGATAAATGAATTCAGTAAAGTGGCAGGATATAAAATCAATACTCAGAAATCAGAGGCATTTTTATACACTAACAATGAACTGTCAGAAAGAGAAATTAAGGAATAAATCCCCTTTACCATTACAACCAAAAAAATAAAGTACCTAGGAATAAATTTAACCAGGGAGATTAAAGACTTGTACTCAGAAAATTATAAAACATTGATAAAAGAAATCAAGGAAGATACAAACAAGTGGAGGCATATATCATGCTCATGGTTAGGAAGAATAAACATCATTAAAATGTCTATATTACCCAAAGCAATTTATAAATTTAATGCAATACCAATTAAAATACCAATGACTTACTTCAAAGATATAGAACACACGTTCCAAAAATTTATATGGAACCAAAAGAGAACACAAATAGCCTCAGCAATCTTGAAAAGGAAGAATAAAGTGGGAGGTATCACACTTCTGGATATCAAGTTATATTATAAGGCCATTGTACTCAAAACAGCTTGGTACTGGCATAAGAACAGGCACATTGATCAATGGAACAGAACTGAGAACCCAGAAATAAACCCACACTTTTATGGACAACTGATATTTGACAAAGGAGGTAAGAGCATACATTGGAGTAAAGACAGCCTCTTCAACAAATGGTGTTGGGAAAATTGGACAGCTACCTGCAAAAAATGAAACTAGACCACCAACTTACACCATTCACAAAAATAAACTCAAAATGGATAAAAGACTTAAATGTAAGCCGTAAAACCATAAGCATCTTAGAAGAAAACATAGGCAGTAAGCTCTCTGACATCTGTCGCAGCAATGTATTTGCCGATTTGTCTCCACAGGCAAGTGAAACAAAAGACAGGATAAACGAATGGGACTTTATCAAACTAAAAAGCTTCTGCACAGCTAAAAACAATAAGAACAGAATAAAAAGACAAACTACACAATGGGAGAATATATTTGACAATGCGTCTGATAAGGGTTTAATAACCAAAATTTATAAAGATCTTGTAAAACTTAATACCAGGAAAACAAACAATCCAATCCAAAAATGGGCAAAAGAAATGAATAAACACTTCTCCAAAGAGGACATACAGATGGCCAATAGACAAATGAAATATGCTCAACATCACTAATCATTAGAGAAATGCAAATTAAAACCACAATGAGATACCACCTCACACCAGTCAGAATGGCGCTCATCAACAAAACAACACAGAATAAGTGCTGGCGAGGATGTGGAGAAAAGGGAACCCTCCTGCACTGCTGGTGGGAATGCAGACTGGTGCAGCCACTGTGGAAAACAGTATGGAGATTCCTCAAGAAATTAAAAATCAAACTGCCTTTGACCCAGCCATTCCACTGTTAGGAATATACCCCAAGAACACCATAGCACTGTTTGAAAGGAAGAAATGCACCCCCATGTTTATGGCAGCATTGTTCACAATAGCAAAAATCTGGAAACAGCTCAAGTGTCCGTCAGAGGACGAGTGGATTAAAAAGCTTTAGTGTGGATAAAATATATATATTATGGAATACCACTCAACCATAAGAAATGATGACATCGGATCTTTTACAACATGGATGGGCCTTGATAACATTATACTGAGCGAAATAAGTAAATCAGAAAAAACTAAGAACTATATGATTCCATACATAGGTGGGACATAAAAATGAGACTCAGAGACATGGACAACAGTGTTGGGGTTACAGGGTGGGAGGGGGGAGGAGACGTAGGGGGTTGGGGGAGGGGAGGGGCACAAAAAAAAACAGTTAGTAGGTGACGAAAGACAATTTTATCAATGTCACCCCATTAAAATTAATTTAAGAAAAAGAATTTGTCTCACAGCTAATTCAGGCAGTTAGAAGAATAGTATAAGGATGCTAATTCTGCTTCTCAGGCCACATCTTGCAAAAGGGGCCCCAAGCAAATTGGTGATTTGGCTCCTCTGATTTTGCCAATTGGATTAAAAAAATATATCAATAGGTTAGGAACACCCTGAAATGGAACTAACAATACATGAGTATAAATTTAAAGGACTTTTAGATACTGGAGCTGATGTATCTGTTATTGCTAAGCTACATTGGCCTCCTTCCTGGCCCACTCATGCAGCAGCCATAGAATTACAAGGTACAGGACAGAGTAAATCCCCTCAACAAAGTTCTAGTTTTCTACATTGGGAAGATTAAGGTCATTCTGGATTTTTTTAAGCCTTATGTGCTCCCTGGATGGCCAGTTAATTTGTGGGGTAGAGATGTTTTGAAAAATATGGGAGCGTTGCTTGTCAGTCCTAATGGTTTAGTCAGTACTCAGATGCTTGATTGGGGATTTTTGCCCACCAAGGGACTAGGGAAAGAACAGTGAGAAATTCTCACCCCCATAGAAGTGGCACCCAATGCCAGAAGGTGTGGATTAGGACATCAAAATTTAGCATAGAGGCCTTGGTAGTTCCTGCTACCCCAATAATGCATTGTGCAGACACAATTACTTGGAAATCAGATAATCCTGTATAGGTAGACCAATGGCCCCTTTCTCAGGAGAAACTTAGCGCAGCTGCTCAATTGACACAAGAGCAGCTATAGCTTTGGGCACATTGAACCATCTAATAGCCCATGGAATACACTTCCATATTTTTATCTTGTTGCCTCCTGGATTATCAAGGGTCATAGGTGACCCTTACAGCTTATAGGTTTTGAGCCTCAAAATTATTGTTCCTTTTTTCAAAGGATCAACAATGGCTCTGGGAAACTTCCACTAAATGGCAAATCGCTCTTGCAAATCAATGGACAACTTTATACTGAAACTTTCAACTTAAAATCAGCTCAAAGACTAGAATTATATGCCATTATCCTGGCTTTTCAGCATTTGCCATATTCCCCCTTTAATCTATATACAGACAGCAAATATTTACTTACGATGTTTCCACTATAAAGACTGCTGTCTTAGGGACAAATGCTGATGAACTATTTCAGCACTTTCTCCTTCTTCAAAGACTTGTATGTCAACATAGAACTCCATGTTTTATAGGACATACTCGAGCTCACTCCATGCTCCCAGGATCTTTAGCACAAGGGAATGCCCTTGTTGATCAAGCTATCCAAAAGAAAATTATTTGGAGCAACCATGACAGACCGAGCAATTCAGTCTCATACTATTCATCACCAGAACACTGCAGCCCTGTGTAAACAGTTTCAACTTTCTCAGGAAGCAGCATGGCAGATTGGGAAATCCTGTCCAAGGGGTCCTATACTACAATCTGTCCCTTAATTTGGAGTTAACCCTCAAGGACCCCTACCAGGACAACTTTGGCAAATGGATGTTACTCATATACCTTCATTTGGCAAACAGTCCTATGTCCACATTACAGTGGATACATATTCTGGATTTATAGTAACCTCTGTCAGAACAGGAGAGGCTGCTAAGCATGTTATAGCTCATTGTCTGTATGCATTGGTCTATTATTGGATTTCCTAAACTGGTTAAACTGACAATGCTCCTGCATATGGAGCAAAAGCATTTACTGTATTTTGTCAAACCTTTCGAATTATGTGTATTTCTTACAATCTTTAAAGTCAAGGTATTATTAAAGTGTACCCAGCAAATATTTTAAGGTCAATTTTAAAAAATTTAAAAGGGGGGAATCATATCCTGGAACTCCTATGGGTCTACCATACCATGCTTTTTACTTTAAAATTTTTTAATTTCTTTTGAATGTTGATGAACAGGAGATGCCAAATCTTTTTCTCCTGCAAACTACTACCTTCTTTATTTGATCCAGCTAATAACACTGTTTTGTCTTTTTCCAAATAGCCCCAAATGTATGGAAAAGATTTATATAGGTGGATGGGGATCCTCATACCCCTCTGCAAGATCTTCTGAGCATGGCTTTTAAGATACCTAGAGATCAGGAGAACTACCAGCTTTTAGGATACGCCCTTAAAGGCTTCAACACCCCAAAGGGGTCTCATAGGATGCCATCTGGGTCCTGCTTCAATAGTGGAAAGGAAGGTCATTGAGCTAAAGCCTGCCAGACTTACATGCCTCTGCTGTGAGGAAACAGGGACACTGGAAGGTAGGCTTCCCCCTCACTCCTCTAAGGGAGGATTCAGTCTCTTCCAGCCCTGCTCCAGCCACCTATGACCTAACCTTGCCCAGAAAGCTGGGGTTTGCCACTGAAGGCTGAAGGTGCCCAGGGCCGTCAGTCCCAACTATGACACTGTGGACGAGCCTAGGGTATTTCTTCCAAGAAGCAGGTAAACTGATCTCATTTACACAAGGGCCACTTAACTATGTCTTGCCTGAATAGTCAGGTTTTTTATTCTTCCCTCGAAGATCTCTGTTGTGGGTGTCAATAGTCCTATTTTCTGCTGCTTTGTTCAATATATAGTGTTTCCTTTATTCCTCCTACCTCAATGCCCCACTCATATTTTAGGCTGGGACCTACTCCTAATTTAGAGCTCTCTTTCCCCCTTTTGCCAACTTCTATTATGAATCTACCTTTGCCACCCAGCTTAGTGTATCCCAAGGTTCTCTTTACCACGCCACAGTCGCAGAGCTCCAGGGAAAAGCAACCTGGTCTCATCTCTCCAGGCAGAGGAGAACAGAAGCTCCATCCACACATGCTGCAGATGGCTTTTCCAGTCTACCTGAATCATTACCAGCTAGAAGCAGCGGTCATTGGGACTTGGATGTGAGCTGCAAAGTATAGAATTGTGATAACAATTCCAGTGCCATGTGAACTTTTCCTGGATATGGACTTTTCCTGGACTCCTGCTCCTCGGGACAGCTCCTAACAGACTGAACTGGGGTTGGGTTGCATTTATCAGGGGCTTGGCATGGTGTTGGGGCCACCTTGGACTTGGGGAACCTGTTAAGGACACTACTCTTTTATGGATTCTTGCTGTATTGGCAAAGAGTTTGCTTAAAGGCTTTAATCAATAGAAGACTGGATAAAGAAGATGTGGCACATATACACCGTGGTATACTATTCAGCCATAAGAAATGATGACATTGGATCACTTACAACAAAATGGTGGGATCTTGATAACATTATATGGAGTGCAATACGTAAATCAGAAAAAAACAAGAACTGCAGGATTCCACATATTGGTGGGACATAAAAACGAGACTAAGAGACTTGGACAAGAGTGTGGTGGTTACGGGGGGCAGGGGGAGGGAAGGAGGGAGAGGGGGAGGGGGAGAGGGAGGGGCACAAAGAAAACTAGATAGAAGGTGACAGAGGACAATCTGACTTTGGGTGATGGGTATGCAACATAATTGAATGACAAGATATGTTTTCTTTGAATATATGTATCCTGATTTATTGATGTCACCCCATTAAAATTAATACAAATTTATTTATTAGAAAAAATCAATAAATATAATTCTTTTTGGTTTTATTTTTAAAGATGTTTATTGATTTTAGAGAGGAGACTGAGAGAGAAAGGGGGGAGAGGAATGGGAAGCATCCACTCTTAGTAGTTGCTTCTCATCTGGGCCTCCCTGGACTAGTCTAGCCCAAGGGTCTTCATGCAGTGACCTCAGCATTCCAAGTTGATTCTTTATCCACTGCACCACCACAGGTCAGATGATAAATAAAATCTTTTTTTTTTACTATTCAGTGAGAGGAAGGGAGGCAGAGAGACAACTCCCTCATGCACCCCGACTGAGATCCACCCGGCAAGCCCACTAGGGGGCGATGCTCTGCCCATCTGGGGAATTGCTTCATTGCTCAGCAACCAAGCCCTTCTTAGTGCCTGAGGCAGAGGCCACAGAGCCATCAGCACCCGCCGGGGCCAACTCACTCCAATCAAGCAAAGGCTGCAGGAGGGGAGAGAGAGAGAGAGAGAGAGAGAGAGAGAGAGAGAATGATAAGGGGAAGGGTGGAGACACAGATGGGAACTTCTCCTGTGTCCTGTGTGCCCTGACTGGGAATCGAACCCAAGATTTTCGCATGCTGGGCTGACGTTCTACCAGTGAACGAACTGGCCAGGCCAATAAATAAAATCTTTTTAAAAATTAACTTAAGCATAAAAAAAAAAGCTCCATTTTGGATGCAAGTTGATTTAAGTATTTGCAAATAAAGGCTTTCTATTATCAAAAGATTTTGTTCAGACCCTTAGAAAACAGTTCCAATTTGCAAAGTGAAAATTAAAACCAGCCATCCAGTACTCCTCCTGTCTTGCCGTATCTCAACCCTTCACTTCTTGTGCCCCCTCGAGGATTTCACCCCATTTCAACCATAAGTCAGCCAATCAGCCAGAATTCACCCCAAAGTGTGAACTTTCCCAGAATGGAGTCTTCCCACATTCTACCAGACAGAGCTCTGTAAAACCAGAAAGCAGAAAGCAGAAGATACCTTACCCTGATGACCAATCCAGGTCACAACCCAGGAGGCACCTGTAAACCAGGAGGAACCTTACCCTGATGACCCAGGTCTTAACCTGGGTCTTGAAACCAAAAAACCCTGCAGCAATTCCATCAAAGGTGAAGGCAGGGAGCCGGCCAGGAATCAGAGGAGAGTCCTAGGGTGCATCCACTTGGCAACCGCTAAGGCGTCTCCAAATCCCATCCCGGGGCCAAGGTCCAGGCAGCCAGCGGGACGTCCCTCCACAAACCCCGACTTAACCGTGAATCCTGTAGCTGTCCCACCACAGTTGTGAGGAACTGAAGGCAGAAATATCATGTTCCTACTGACTCACACTCAGCTAAACAGGTAGAGCCCAGGATTGTATCTTTCTCGGCGCTTTATTCAGATGGCCGGGGTTATGTACCTGAAAAAGGCATCTCAACATCCTATCCTGAGCCAATCTCTCTCTCTCTTTTTTTTTTTTTTTTTTTTTTTTTTTAACAGAGATAGAGAGGGACACAGAGAGAGGGACACATAGGGACAGACAGGAAAGGAGAGAGATGAGAAGCATCAACTTTTAGTTGTTTGTTGATTGCTTTCTCAAGACATTCATTGCCTTGAACCAGGGGCTTCAGACAAGCCAGTGACCCCTTGCTCAAGCCTGTGACTTTGGTATTATGGCAATGGTCCCATGCTCAAGCTGGCAACGTTGGTGTTTCAAACAGGGGACCTCAGCATACTGGGTCGACACTCTATCCACTGGACCACCCCCCCCTGGACAGGCTCTTGTAACACTTTCTTACGTAACATGGATTTTGTCTGGTCCGGGGGCCCCTCCCTCTCCCCCTGGTTACTACCTGCATCTAATATCACTTTCCCTCCGTTCACTTTCAATCTCTGTGTGCACCTGGATGGAGAGAGCATCTCTTATAGACAGCATGTAGTTGATCATTTATTAAATCCATTCTGCCAATCTCTGTCTTTTGATGGAAGAGTTTAATCCATTTACATTTAAAGTAACTGCTGTTGAGGATGGACTTACTTCTGCCACTTTGCTTTTTGGGGGTCAGATGCTGGTGGCCACCGTCCCCATCACTTTCTCTCCTGAAATCAAGCAGGGCCTGAGAAGACTCAGCACACAGATGCTGTCCCCAACCATGTTGTCACGTCCCCAAACCCTCTGGGTGCTCAAAGGCTGGTGCTCACATCACTGGGGCGGCTCTCCCCCCAACCTGCCTGCTGCTGCCACCCCCAGGATGCTTCTCTCTTCGGGGGGAGCGTGGTTGCCCAGACCCCCTGAAAGGGCCCCTCTGAGCACCTCAGGACAGCGCAGTCTCTTCCTGTTTCTGCCAAATCTACCCCCTCCTCCTTCAGGGACCTGCCTGCCCCTTTGTGCGTCCCAACTCCATGGTGTGGCCTCAGTCCCCATGTTTTTCTCATTAAAAAAATTTTTAAACTTTTATTTATAGATTTTAGTGAGAGTGGAAGGGAGAAAGAGAGACAGGAACGTGGACATGCTCCTGTATGTGCCCTGACCGGGGATCGAACCAGTAACCTCTGTGCTTTAGGACGACGTGCTAACCAATTGAGCTATCTGGCCAAGGCCAACCTCTGTCCCACTTTGATGCTCGGTCACCCCAGATTAAGTTTTTGCTGATGTTGATGTTGTTACTAAATTCCCCTTCCTTATAGAACTGTACATAGTGACCCGTTCCACCCCAGGGGATGGAATGAGAAACGGCTCACTTCCTGTCCCCACATGTGGAGCCAGTGAGCTTAGGACCTTCCCACTCGCGGGACAGCAGACACAGGGGCAGTGTTTTCCGTGGGCGAGGCGTGGGCGGTGAGGTGTCCGGCTCCTCAGTGAGGTGGTCTGGGGTGGAGACCCAGCTCGATAGCCCCTGATGCTTACAGCTGACATTGGGGTTAATGAGCTGTGAGGTCGGCACAGCTGAGAGGCACGCCCACCACAGCTCAGGGGACACACAGTAGAGTGACTATTAGTGAACTGTGTGCTGTCCTTTTCCAGCCAACGATGACGATGACCATCAGGAACGACCTGGTCTCTGCATAGAGCCACCTCCTGAACAGCCGCTGTGGACCCAACGAGTACTGGGCTGCCGGCCTCTGCTGCCCGCTGTGCCCCGAGGGTGAGTCCGGGACAGTTCCGTTGGGCGGGGCCCTGGAATAAATGCCCATCCAGCCGTGTGACAGGACATTCCTCTAACAGTGCAGCAGGGGGGCGTGAGGGCACCGATGGCGTGGGCGGGGCCCAGGAAACACCCTCCAGAGGGGACACTGGCCGAGGGACGTGCCTTTGGGTCAGTGTGCGCCCTCAGGTGCCTTCAGTGGAGTTGGCAGCGCTCCGCGGGAGGACTCAGCCCGGGAGCCCCCGCTGACCTCACGCTCCAGGCTCCGATGGGGCAGAAAGGTGTTGAGCCGGGCTGGGGGGCAGAGCCTGGCTACTGTCGGTGGTTTCACTGGCCCTGGACACCAGGCGCGTCCTCGGGGGCCCCAGGATCTGCCAAGAGCAGAGGGGGATCCCTCCGCTGCCCCAGCACCACCGTGGGAGGAGCCAACACAGAGTGGGCTCCCCGGGCTCAGGGAGGCAGGGCCGAGCCCCTCTGTCCCTGGTCATTTCCTAGAAGTTGTAGAAATCCCGAGATTACTTGGATCCAAAACCCGGACACAAGTACTTGTGATTTCTCATTGGAGAGGCCGAGCCCAGGGACAGGGTGGGCAGGACGCACAGCGGGGACCCAGGCGGCCTGGGAGGTCTGACCACAGCGCTGACCCTTCACAGGAGAGTATGTCTGTGAGCCCTGCAGCAGCCCCCACACCCAGGGGACGTGTGAGAAGTGTGACAGAGGGACGTACACGGCGTTCCCCAACGCCCTGGAGTCCTGCTTGCCGTGCTCCACCTGCTCCGAGGGTGAGTCTCCCACGGACACCTGCTGCCCCTTGACCTTGCAGTGACCAGGCTGGGAGTGTGTCCCTAAGGAGTCCTTCACCTCAGCCTCAGTATTTAGCCACAAGGATGAGCACTGTTTAGCCATGAAACTTAAGAAGAAGCCAGGTGCCCACTCAGCCAGCCTCTGGTAAAGAAGGGACATAGTGGTCACCAAGCTCAGGGCTCCCAGTCGCTGCAAGGAAGTGGCTGCAGGAGGCTCAGCAGTGGACAGAGAGCTCCCCACACGGCAGCAGTGAGAAGGGGACAGAACCCACAGTTACACTCGGTCAGATCCTCAGCAATGTTGTTTCCATTTGAATCACTTCGTTCAAATCGGAAGTTAGTCAATGGACCACAGGCCCATAGAGGTGGGAAGGCAATTGCTATGCTTCAGTGAATGAGGGATTGTTTATTATGCAAATTTCAAGACAGGTGAAAAAATTAAAAGACTAGAACACGGGGCACCTGCAATTAAACAGTTGGTGGTGTGAAATCACATTTGGGTGTGCATGGACATCATTTGTGTACGTGTGTGTTTGTGAGCATGTATACGTGTGTATGTGTGTGCATGTGTGTGTGACTGTGTGTGTGCAGGAGCGTGTGTGAACCACTTCATTGTCGGCTGCAGATGTCAAAGTATTTCACCCCTAGACACCAGCATCCACACCTCCTAGGGACACACACATTCCCGCACAGATCGGGGTCCAGTCCCCCATTCGAGGGAGTCAGCGGTGATTCCCAACATCCAGGCCAGACTCGGACTTACTGTCAGTCAGTATTTCTTTAAGAACTGCCCTCAGCCCTGGCCGGTTGGCTCAGCGGTAGAGCGTCGGCCTAGCGTGCGGAGGACCCGGGTTCGATTCCCGGCCAGGGCACACAGGAGAAGCGCCCATTTGCTTCTCCACCCCTCCGCCGCGCCTTCCTCTCTGTCTCTCTCTTCCCCTCCCACAGCCGAGGCTCCATTGGAGCAAAGATGGCCCGGGCGCTGGGGATGGCTCTGTGGCCTCTGCCTCAGGCGCTAGAGTGGCTCTGGTCGCAACATGGCGACGCCCAGGATGGGCAGAGCATCGCCCCCTGGTGGGCAGAGCGTCGCCCCTGGTGGGCGTGCTGGGTGGATCCCGGTCGGGCGCATGCGGGAGTCTGACTGTCTCTCCCTGTTTCCAGCTTCAGAAAAAATGAAAAAAATAAAAAAAATAAAAAAATAAAAAGAACTGCCCTCACTGCTCGTCTGCAGGGAAAGGAGTGGACAGCTCTAGCCCTCAGGCCCGCAGGACTCACCCCCTAGGTGAGGCTGAGCCTGGATCTTCCTGTCCCCACACTCAGACCATGACGACCTAACCTCAGAGGATCCCAGCTGTGACATCTGCACCTGCAGCGTCCCTATTGGCACTGAGTTCTGTAAACGTGGTTAGAAAGGGGGAAACGCAATGGGAAACCCACAGTTAATGTTTCTGTAAAACACAAAGGTGTACACACCGTCTCGATGAAGAGGAGTTAGATTTTTGAAGAAGGAAACTCCCTGTGGGGTCCATGTGAGACTCTGGTTCCAAAGTTACCCCAGTGACCCAGTCCCCAGCTCACCGTGTGTGCTCTGGAAGACAGGTGTGTGAAGAGGTGGCGGGGACGTCTCCAGCAGGGTTACGACAACCCTCGGGACCATCTCGGTGCATCCTCTGTGGCCACTGGTTCCATGCTGGGGCCACAGAGCTTCCAGCCCCGATGGCCGTGTATGTCCACATGTCCACACAGGACACGCCCCCTGGGACTGACCCCGTCTTTCCTGAACTGCAGACCAAGAAGAAGTGGCGCCGTGCACACCGACCAGCAACCGGAGATGCCAGTGTCGAACAGGCCGTTTCTACCACAGCCCTGACTCCCCTGAATCCTGCAGACCTTGTAGCACGTAGGTGCCTCTCTGCCAGGTGCTGTGGGCGGGGTCAGAGGTGGCTCTGGACCTGGGCTTGTGTGGGTTGATCTTTAGGAGCTGAGAACCAGAAGGACATGTGACTCTCGACCCGGTGAGACAGCCCAGCACCAGCCCAGAGTCCTCTCTGCCTCCAGCCGGTGGTTCTCTTTTTTCTTACCCCTGCAGGTCCACAGACTGTGTTAACTCACGGTGTTCCATATCCGGACACATTCTATTTCCCACAGCGCTGGTTTCTGCTTCCTAAAGATTTCTGACTGCTTCCCCTATTTTAGTGCATACTGGCCTTTCTAAAGCCTCACTTTTCCCGAGCTGTCCATCACCTTCTGTCTGTCATCCATCATGGAGCTTGTGTCCCTGGGACCCCAGCTGGACTCACCACTCCCTGCTCCCTGCAGCCAGGACACATCCACCCTTCCCACCCTCCTGGGCTCTGCCCACCACCTCCTCTTTCTAGATGGCTCCTTTGTTTTGCTGGAGTGGATCCTGATGTCACACCTGGGAAAGGATGCCACATGTGCATGGACTTTGGGCTGTTGGCTTTTACAAATATGTGTATTCCACCCTCTCAACTAATGACCATCTGTGTGCAGAATTCTGGGGACATCTCACCAGGGTCCTCTGGCACCCGAGTTACTGACCAGCTGCCCACCATTTCACCCAGGGGCGCTGTAGTGCCCAGGACCCAGGACTTGTCTGTCCCTCCTTGTCTGAGGCTGTAGGATGTGTTCAGTGGATAGAAAGCTACGTGGCAGGCTGCCAGCTTCCAGTTCCTAAAAGGGTGTCTCCCCTGGAGATTTCCTCAGTGATTTTTATTTTGTGACTCTGTAGTTTGGGGTCTAAGAATAAGCGTCATGCACTCCCAAAACAAGATGGGGACTCCCGTGATGGTGACAAGCATGGGGCTGGTGACTTGGTGACAGGGAAGGTGTCACCCTCCCCTGTGGGGCACAGATCTGAGCAGTGAGGTTCAGGTCATTAGCAAGTAAAGCCTTCATCCTGCATCTGAGCAAACCTGCCCATGACTTCAAACGTGTGGCAGTGGATGATAACCCCTAACTCAGCATCAGTTAGCAAGGAAAGTCTGAATTCCTGAGCCTTTGTTAAAAGCAGGACAAATTGCCTTTTCCTTCAGTTCACAGGCCTGCAGAGAAGGCCATGGATATGCACAGAAGGAAAACACATTAACTGTCCTCCTAGTGAGGATGTGGGTGATGACATCTGGGATGCTGGTTCTGGGGGGACAGCTTCGTGGGCCTCTGTGTGTCCAGGGCCCCTAGTAGGGCCTCTGATCACAGCAGACAATGCTCCCCAAAAGGGCTTGGGGAAGCCCCCGCTGGGAGCCACCCCTGTTGGTGACAGTGTGGACCTGGGACCTGGGCAGACCTGGGGGGGACACTGAGTGCGTCTCCCTCCCGACAGGTGTCCCAAAGGGCACGTCGTCCTGCATCCATGCAACTCCACGGCGGACACCGTGTGTGCCTCACCCCGTCCAGGTGAGAGCGTTGTTGTTAGTATGTATTTTTATCAGGAAGAAATGTAAATTTACCATTTTCAAGTGAACAGTGTACTGGCTCTAGTCCCGCCCCCTCTGTCTGGTTCTGACGGGCCCACAGCACCCGTCACACAGCAGCTCCCCCTGCCTCGGCCCCAGCACCCCAGTCTGCTCTCTGGGACGCGTCTCCCTACTCTGGGTGTGTCTGAGAGACGTCTCCCTACTCTGGGCGTGTCTGAGAGACGTCTCCCTACTCTGGGCGTGTCTGAGAGACGTCTCCCTACTCTGGGCGTGTCTGAGAGACGGCCTCGCGGGGCTCATGTGTGAGCTCTCCCTCCAGTGTGGCGTCTCCAGGTCCTTGCTTGTTGCAGAGCGTGCCCGAGGGTCCCTGCTCTCTGGCCCAGCAGCACGCAGCCGTGTGCACTGGGGTGACCCACATTCTGTTATCACTCATCTGCTAACAGCCGTGGAAAAATTCTTAAACAAATAAACACTTGGGCCCAGACTGTTTGATGGAAAGGGCTATTTCTGAATAAATGATCATGGGGAACTGGACATCCTCAGACCAAGAAGGACCCTAACCTTACACCAGACACGAAAATTAACTTTCCATGATCCAAATACTGAACTGTAAGAACTAAACTATCAAACTTCTAGAAGAAAATGAGAAATACATCATGACATTGTATTTGAGTCCCACTGGCCACCAGAGATAGCCGAACACAGGACGTCCCCCCAGGGTGGACATCAGAGCATCACTGCCTCACACACCCACGTGCTCAAATGATTCTTCAGACTCCTCTGACACGGGCCACCGGAACTCCACCGGGAAACAGGGTAAGGCCCACTGCCCTCAGGGTGCCAACTTGGGGTGTCTCCCGCCCACCCCCACCTCACGCTGGGCTCAGCTGACCAGACCGGGCAGGTGAGAGCTGCCTGCCCACTGGGCCTCGGCCCCCGGTTGCCGTGTTGCTGGGCCAGCGAGCGCAGATGCGGGTTTGTTCGCTCTTCTCCCAGTTTTATGGAGATGCCGTCGACCATCCGCCCTGTGTAGGTCCAGAGGGGACGGCACAGTGACGTGACTGGTACACACTGTGACCGGTCACCACAGTCAGCTCTCATCCGTCCCCTCATGTGGACGCAGTAGAAGAAGGAACAGGACTTGGGTTTCTCCTTGTGCTGTGGACGTAGCATCCGCTCTTAACAGCTTTCCCACTCAGCCCACGGCGGTGTCGCTGCAGCCGCCCCGTGTCCCTCACTCCCGGGACTACAGCGCAAGTTCAGAGCTGCTGACCCCTCTCCCAGCTCCCCCAGCCTCACCTCTGACCTCTTTGTCTGTTTGCTTTGTTTCTAGAGTCCACATAACACGAGACCCTCCAGCCGTGTCTGTCTGTCTGTCTCCTCTCACTGAGCACAGTGTCCTCAAGGTCCTTCCCTGTCCTTACACGTGGCAGGATTTCCATCTTTGTTATGGGGAATAATATCCGGGTGCACGTATGTGTGTGCACATGTGTGTGTGCATGCGTGTGCGTGTGTGCGCATTGCGTGCGCATGTGTGTACATGTGCGTGTGCATGTGCGTGCGCATGTGAGTGTGACTGCGGGTGCATGTGTGTGCATGTGAGTGTACATGTATGTGTGCATGTGTGTGTATGTGAGTGTACATGTGTGTGTACATGTGTGTGTGCATGTGAGTACACACACAATGTCTCTATCCCTCCCTCCGTCCTCGGACACTTCCGTGGTTCCGTGTCTGGTCTTGTGAGCACTGCTCCCTGATCACGGGGTGCAGGCATCTCACCCGTGTTTGCGTTTCCTCCGGGTGTGTCCCGTCGGGCGTCCCTGGGCTGCCGTCTTGCGTCCCGCAGCTGCTGAGGGAACGCTCAGAGTTGACCTCGCTGGGACCTTGTCTGTATTCCCAGTTTCAGAGAGCAGACACCGGTTCATTGTCATCGGGATTCTTGTCCTTCTGGCTGCTGCTGTGTTGACATTTTTGATGCCCAGTATCTGTTTCTACATCAAGAAAATAATAGACAGAAGACCCCAGGCCTCACATCATTGTGTCCTAAACGCTGTGAACATCGAGTTAGAGCCACTGGACGGGGTGAGTGAGGACCTGGGCTGCGGGGCGGGTCCCGGGGAGCCTGAGTTTGGACGGGGCGGGGCCGTTGTCCTCAGTCCCTGGTTGTCACCAGCGGGGGCTCCTCCTGCCCACGAATGGCCGGAAGGGAGAACACTCTGGGCGGCATCACAGTGCCCTCTCCGTGATGCCCTGGCCTCTGGGACTGAGTGATGGGTCTGGCTAGATTTGGGGCCCCTCATGTGTGGTGATTGGGGAGCCAGCCCCATCTCAGAGGCAGACCTAGACCAGGGCATGCTGTCCGGCTGGTCGGTGGGGAAAGCAGGTAGACTGCAGCTTCCCCAACGTGATCCCTGCCTGGCGAGGGGACAACCGCTCTCCCCGTCTTTCCTCCGCGGAGGCGTCTTCTGTCACCGCCATTAACCACTGTCTTCTGTCTGTCCTCACAGGGAGCGGGGATGGAAGGGAACTTGTGTTGTGTGTGGTCCTGGGCAACTCCACCAATTGTCACCTTAGGAGCTGTGGGTTCCTAAACACGAATTAAAAAACAGGACATAGACCCCCGTGGTCACTGCAGCATTGTGTGCAAGTCGGGATCTGGAACCGCCCAAGTGCCCATCAGTGGACTAGCAAATAAAACCCTGTGGTACAGCCTGACCTGTGGTGACACAGAGCATAAAGTGTTGATCTGGAAGGCTGAGGTCGCCGGTTCAACATTCAGGGCTTGCCCGGTCAATACACATACGAAAAGCAACTAAAAGTTGATGCTTCCCCCTCCTCCCTACTCCCTTTCTCTCTCTCTGTCCTCTGAAATCAATAAGTAAAATTTTAATTAATAAAAATACCCAGCACTGGTACATTTACACAATGGAATACTACACAGCTATGAAAAAGAAGGAAATCTTACCTTTCGGATAGTCCTGAGGATATTGTGCTAAGTGAGACAAACCAGGTAGAGAAAGACAAATACCATATGATCTCCCTATGTGTGGGGTCTTACAAACACAGTAAACTGAGGAACAAAATAGAAACAGAGGCAGGGACACAGGAACAGATGGACAGCAGTCAGAGGAAAGGGGAAGAGAGATGGGATGAAATACATTGTCCTACGTTTCCATGTTTAGCTTCATGATTTTCATTTGCATGTGATATTCATGTGGACTGCCCGGTCCGTATATAATGGCAGGTAGGGAGCGAGCTGCCCAGTGGACGTCTGGCTTACGTGGGGTCAGGGCCAACTTCCCAGACAGCCCCACACAGCGCCTGCACTGGCTGCATTAGGAACAGCGGAGTAATGGAGGTCACCTCATTTAAAGTGTGATGATTCTGCCTGGCCAGATAGCTCGGTGGGTTAGAGCAGTGGTCCCCAACACCCCGGGCCGCGGACCAATATCAGTCCGTGGGCCATTTGGTACTGGTCCGCAGAGAAAGAATAAATAACTTACATTATTTCTGTTTTATTTATATTTAAGTCCGAATGATGTTTTATTTTTTAAAAAATGACCAGATTCCCTCTGTTATATCATCCATCTAAGACTCACTCTTTTTTTTTTTTTTTTCTGAAGCTGGAAACAGGGAGAGACAGTCAGACAGACTCCTGCATGCGCCCGACCGGGATCCACCCGGCACGCCCACCATGGGGCGATGCTCTGCCCACCAGGGGGCGATGCTCTGCCCATCCTGGGCGTCGCCATGTTGCGACCAGAGCCACTCTAGCGCCTGGGGCAGAGGCCAAGGAGCCATCCCCAGCGCCTGGGCCATCTTTGCTCCAATGGAGCCTTGGCTGCGGGAGGGGAAGAGAGAGACAGAGAGGAAGGCGCGGCGGAGGGGTGGAGAAGCAAATGGGCGCTTCTCCTGTGTGCCCTGGCCGGGAATCGAACCCGGGTCCTCCGCACGCTAGGCCGACGCTCTACCGCTGAGCCAACCGGCCAGGGCAAGACTCACTCTTGATGCTTGTCTCAGTCATATGATACATTTATCCATCCCACCCTAGAGGCCGGTCCATGAAAATATTTTCTGACATTAAACCGGTCCGTGGCCCAAAAAAGGTTGAGGACTACTGGGTTAGAGCATCGTCCCAATAAGCAGAGATTGCCGGCTTGATCCCCAGTCAGGGCACATACAGGAACAGATTGATGTTTCTGTCTCTTTCTCTCCCTTCCCCTCTTTCTTTCTTTTTTTTTTTTTTTGTATTTTTCTGAAGCTAGAAATGGGGAGAGACAGTCAGACAGACTCCCGCATGCGCCCAACCAGGATCCACCCAGCATGCCCACCAGGGGGTGATGCTCTGCCCCTCCGGGGCGTCGCTCTGCCGTGACCAGAGCCACTCTAGCGCCTGGGGCAGAGGCCAAGGAGCCATCCCCAGCGCCCGGGCCATCTTTGCTCCAATGGAGCCTTGGCTGTGGGAGGGGAAGAGAGAGACAGAGAGGAAGGAGGGGGGTGGGGGGTGGAGAAGCAAATGGGCGCTTCTTCTATGTGCCCTGGCCGGGAATCGAACCCGGGTCCCCCGCACGCCAGGCCGACGCTCTACCGCTGAGCCAACCGGCCAGGGCTCTCCCTTCCCCTCTTTCTAAAATCAACCAATCAATTAAAAATATATATAATGTTTTATTATTATTTTTAAAAGTGAATGATGCCTGCCAGGCCTGTGCTGACTCAGTGGATGGAGTGTCCACTATGAGTTGATACTTCTTTCACCACCATCCCCCTTTCTCTGTAAAAGCAAGAAAAAAATCTTTTTAAAAAAAATCATTAAAGGCCCTGGCTGGTTGGCTCAGCGGTAGAGTGTCGGCCTGGCGTGAGGGGGACCTGGGTTCGATTCCCGGCCAGGGCACATAGGAGAAGCGCCCATTTGCTTCTCCACCCCCCCTCCTTTCTCTCTGTCTCTCTGTTCCCCTCCCGCAGCCAAGGCTCCATTGGAGCAAAGATGGCCCGGGCGCTGGGGATGGTTCCTTGGCCTCTGCCCCAGGCGCTGGAATCGCTCTGGTCGCGGCAGAGTGACGCCCCGGAGGGGCAGAGCATCACCCCCTGGTGGGCAGAGCGTAGCCCCTGGTGGGCGTGCTGGGTGGATCCCGGTCGGGCGCATGCGGGAGTCTGTCTGACTGTCTCTCCCCGTTTCCAGCTTCAGAAAAAAAAAAAAAAATACAAAAATAAATCATTAATGATAGCCTGACTAGGCGGTGGAGCAGTGGATAGAGCATCGAACTGGGATGCGGACCCAGGTTCGAGACTCCAAGGTCGTCAGCTCAGCTTGAGCGCGGGCTCATCTGGTTTGAGCAAATCTCACCTGTTTGGACCCAAGGTCACTGGTTCGAGCAAGGGGTTACTCGGTCTGCTGAAAGCCCGCAGTTAAGGAACATATGAGAAAGCAATCAATGAACAACTAAGGTGTTGCAACGAAAAACTAATGACTGATGCTTCTCATCCCTCTCCGTTCCTATCTGTCCGTCCCTGTCTATCCCTCTCTCTGACTTTCTCTCTGTCTCTGTAAAAAAAAAAATCATTAAAAATAAAGGTGAATGGCCTGACCTGTGGTGGCGCAGTGGATAAAGCCTCAACCTGGAACTCTGAGGTCGCCGGTGTGAAACCCTGGGCTTGCCTGGTCAAGGTACATAGGGGAAGTCGATGCTTCCTGCTCCTTTGCCCCTTCTCTTTCTTTCTCTCTCTCTCTCTCTCTCTCTGTCACTCTTTGTTTCTGTCTCTCTTGCAAAAAAAAAAAAAAAAGGGAAAAAGAAAAAATTTTTAAAAATTTTCCAGAAATACGGACAGAGAAATAAGGATGACATTAAAGATGAATAAAATAGACTAACTGTGTGATTGACCCGCCTACAGCAGTTCGGTCCAGCGGAGCAGAACCCGGCGAAGAATAGACTCTTCGAGAGACTGTCGGCGGAACCTGGAGAGCAGATTTACATATGAAGATTATCGGAACACCGCAGAATGGCTTCTGTCCCAAATCAAGCCCCGACCCCACGTGGCAGTGATCTGTGGTCCTGGCTCAGGAGGTCTGGCTGATAAAGTAACTGAGACCCAGATCTTGAACTACAGTGATATACCAAATTTCCCCCAAAGTACAGCGCCAGGTCATGCTGGTCGACTGTTGTTTGGGAGCCTGAACGGCAGAGCCTGAGTGATGATGCAGGGCAGGCTCCACATGTATGAAGGCTCCCCACTCTGGAAGGTAACGTTACCAATAAGGGTTTTCCAACTTTTCTGGGTGTGGACACCCTAGTGGTCACCGATGCAGCTGGAGGGCTTAACCCCAAGTTTGAGGTTGGAGATATCATGCTGACCCGTGATCACATCAACCTACCTGGCTCTGCGGTCAGAACCCTCTCATAGGGCCCCGATGATGAAAGGTTTGGAGTTCGCTTTCCTGCCATGTCTGATGCCTATGACCGGGAGATGAGGCAGAAAGCTCACAGTACCTGGAAACAGATGGAGGAGCAGAGAGAGCTCCAGGAAGGCACCTATGTCATGGTGTTGGGTCCCAGCTTTGAGACGGTAGCAGAGTGTCGTATGCTGCAGAAGCTGGGTGCTGATGCTGTTGGCATGAGCACAGTACCAGAAGTTATAGTTGCAAGGCACTGTGGACTTCGAGTCTTTGGGTTCTCCCTCATCACTAACAAGGTCATCCTGGATTATGAAAGCCTTGAGAAGGCCAACCACGAGGAAGTAATAAACACCGGGAAACAAGCTGCGCAGAAATTGGAACAGTTTGTCTCCATTCTTATGGCTAGCATTCCACCACCTGACCATGCCAGTTAACCAGCCCTGGAGTGGTCTGTCCTCTCTGTTATGAGACCCTCGTTGCTGCTACCTACTTTAGACCCTTGCTGGGATGACATGCCTCTGGCCTTAGACAGTAGCAGAAAAAAGAGGAAGATCCATATCCTTCACTTTCCCTACTTCTCCCACCAGATCCTTCTGGTGCCTAGTCTTCCTTTACTCAACTGTCTTCTCAAAACAGTTTCTATTCCAATTATTTCCCAAGAACTGAAATGAAGCCCAGGTCAAACCCTACTACATATCCATCAATGTTCCCAGGATTTGACTTGGGCCACTGAACTTGATACAGTAATATTTATAGCTGCTGCTAGCTTTTTAAGATGAAGCTCTCACATTCCTGGGGACTCAGTTCTGCCTCCCCAAAGTACTGGAGACCACAGAAGGACCAGCCTAATACTTCTTGGACTTTCATTATTATACTTTGAGAATAAAGAGACAGAGTCGGATGGGGACGGACGGGCAGGAATGGGGAGAGATGAGAGGCATCAATGATCAGTTTTTCATTGCGACACCTTAGTTCGTTGATTGCTTTCTCATGTGTGCCGTGATCATGGGCCTTCAGCGGACCGAGTAACCCCTTGCCCAGGCCGGCAGCCTTGGGTCCAGGCTGGTGGGCTTTGCTCAGGCCAGATGGGCCCGCGCTCGGGCTGGTGACCTCGGGGTCTCGAGCCTGGGTCCTCCGCGTCCCAGGCTGACGCTCTGTCCACTGCGCCGCCACCTGGTCAGGCATGATATTTATTTTTAATAAGTTATTGAGTATCACCATTTAACCCTCAGATAAGATAATGTTAAATTAATATTAAAATGGCCTTCAAGTGTCTGACAATCTTTTTTTTTTTTAATTTTATTCAAGTACAGTTGACATCCAACACTATTTTATATTAGTTTCAGGTGTACTGCACAGTGGCCAGACAACCATGGAGTTGACGAAGTGGTCCCCCCAATAATTTAAGTATCTGTCTGGAACCATACAGAGTTATTACAATATTATTGGTTATATTTCCTGTGCTGTACTCTACAGTCTTGTGACTATTTTGTATCTACCAATTTGTACTTCTTAGTTCCATTACCTTTTTTACCCAGTCCCTCAACTCCACCTCTCTGGCACCAGTAGTTCTCTGTATTTATGAGTCTATATCCATTTTGTTTGTTCATTTATTTTGTTCTTTAGATTCCACATAAAAGTGAAATCATGGTCTTCCTCTGACTCACTTCATTTAACATAGCATCCTCAAGGGTGCCCTACAATCTTAAGAGAGATACATTTGTAAAATCCTTAACTGTTAATATAAGATGTATAGAAAAGATATAAGTCACGTGGTAAGAGCCCAAAGGACAGACAGATTATATGCAGTGGAAAAGTACTAGGCATGTTTGTGGATCATTGTCAAAACAAGTGTGACTAGAACAAAGGACGTGAGGGATTCTAGTGAGACGTGGGCAGACAGGTATTTGGAGGTCAAAGAGCTGCATTTGATGCTTGACTTTCTTACTCCTGACCCTCCTCTTGGTGAGATGGATCAGGAACCAGAATGGTGCCACCTGAAAAATATAAGAAATGAGTGGACTACTTAAGGGTGTTTCTAGATTTTTAGGTTTAGTAGAGGGTGTTGTGTTTCATGATAGAATACTAGACTCAAGAAGAAAACTATGCATTTAATGTCCTAATTCAAAAGTTTAGGCCTGACCTGTGGTGGTGCAGTGGATGAAGCGTCGACCTGGAAATGCTGAGGTTGCCGGTTCGAAACCCTGGACTTGCCTGGTCAAGGCACATATGGGAGTTGGTGCTTCCAGCTCCTCCCTCCTTCTCTCTCTGTCTCTCCTCTCTCTCTCTCCCTCTGTCTCTCCCTCTCCTCTCTAAAATGAATAAATTAAAATTAAAAAAAAAGATGAATAAAATAATTTGAAAAGAGCCTGACCAGGTGGTGGTGCAGTGGATAGAGCATCAGTGTGGGATGCTGAGGACCCAGGTGGGAACTCTGGGAAGTCACCAGTTTGAGTGTGGGATCACAGACATGATCCCATGCTCTCTGGCTTGAAGCCCAAGGTCGCTGGCTTGAGCAAGGGTCACTTGCTCTGCTGGAGACTTCCCTCTCAATCAGGCTCATCTGAGAAAGCAATCAGTGAACAACTAAGGAGCCAGAACTGTGAGTTGATGCTTCTGATTTCTCTCCCTGTCTCACCCTCTCTCTCAGAAAAAAAATAAATAAATAAAATTAAAAAGAAACTCTGTCCTACAAGTGACATCAGCAGGCGTCTCTTTAGACTGTTCCTACATTCTTGCTGGGACTGAATGAACGTGACGTTGAGGGGAAAGGTGAGGCCATAGAGGACTAGAGGGCTCTGTCCCAGGAGACTCCTGTCCTTACCCAAAGGGGAGATTCGGGCACAGACAGGGAGGCAGAGGGAGACACAGTGACGCTTGTACAAGGACCGCCATGGTTGTCAGCAGCCCCAGGCGCGGGGGACAGGCTGAAGCAGAGTCCCTCTCGCTCAGAGAAACACCTGGACACCTTGATGCGGGACTTCCAGCCTCTGGGACGGTGAGGCCCTCCCTGCACGTCTGTGGTTTAAGCCGCGGGGTGTGGGGCTTTGTCAGGGCCGCCCCGGCAAACTGACCCAGGGTCCCTCCGGGTGGCCTGCCTGGCCCCCCAGACTAGGACAGTTCCTTTAGATAGCTGCCCTTCACTGTCGGGAATAATCAGGAGTCAGGAACCTTTTTGGCTGAGAGAGCCATGAACGCCACGTATTTTAAAATGTAATTCTGTGAGAGCCATACAACCACCTGTGTAAGTTATGCATTATCCAATAAAAATTTGGTGTTGTCCCGGAGGACAGCTGTGATTGGCTCCAGCCACCGCAACCAGGAACATGAGCGGCAGGAAATGAATGGATTGTAATACATGAGAATGTCTTCTGTTTTAACATTATTTTTTTTATTAAAGATTTGTCTGCGAGCCAGATGCAGCCATCAAAAGAGCCACATCTGGCTCCCCAGCCACAGGTTCCTGACCCCTGGATCAGAGGCTCCGCCCACCTTTGGGCCGGGACCGCCTATAAATCCAAGGTGAGGTCAGGAAGGCGGCGGCGGAACAGCGCCCCGCCCCACCCTCCCCGCGCGAGCCAGCTGACCTATATAAGGTTTTAGGCCCTCCCCTTGGCCGCGGGCGCCAGGGCTCGGTGGCCTCAACTTCTGTTCCTCCCGGTCTGGGTGAGTAGCTTCTCGCCGCAGTGGCTGCGCGCGGAGCCGGGCGCGAGGTCCGGGGTACGACCATGCGACAAGGTCTAAGGAGACTGGATAGTGTCCCCCATTGCAGTCCTGCCGGGACCAGAGCCGCTCCAAGGAGTTGGGGGAACGCTGGGGACTGAATGGGGTCCCCCCTCCCCCAGCTCGTACCGGGACCAGATCTGCTTTGAAGAGTTGGGGGGACGCTGGGGACTGAATGGGGTCCCCCTCCCCCAACGCCTGCGGGTCTCAGGACCTCCGCGGGCGCCGGGATTCGGGTGCAGGCGGGGAGACTAAGGAATCTTAGGGGTCCCCGGGTCCCAGGCGCTCCCTGGCCGCTTTGTCCCCGATCCTGCGGAGCCGAGGGCGGAGCGCAGCCTGGAGCTGCGGGTTCGGCTGATGCCGGGAGCGGGAGCTGCCCGCGCGCTCGGTGCTCGGACACGAAGTGCGGGCGCCCTGCTGGGGGACACGGGGTTGCAGGGTGGGCCCGAGATGGCGCCCAGGTTTGTGCGGGCAGCTGGAGACTGCCCAAGTTCCAGACGTCTCAGGAGTGCCGTCCCCATCCTCCCTGCCACCCCGCCCCCACCACGCCGCTGTCGGTGGCGGTCTCAGGCGTTAACCGCGGGCGCTGTGTGCGCGTGACAGCGAGTGTCGCTTCCCCGCCATCCCGGGTGGCAAACCCAGCTGCCCGAAGAACCATTGCCCACCGAGAAGAAGGAGTGGTTGTTTTTTTTTTTTTTAGATGTTACTCATTGATTTTAGAGAGAAAAGAGAGAGAAGGGGTGGGAGCACCAACTCTTAGTAGTTGCTTCTCAATGTGCCTCTGGTTTCAAACTCGAGTCCTCAGCATTCCAGGTCCGCGCCTTGTCTACCACGCCACCACTGGTCTGGTCCATTTTTTTTAATTGATTGATTTTAGAGAAGGAGGAAGGAGCAGAGACAAGGAGAGAGAGGAACATAGATGGAACCAGCAACCTCTGTGCTTTGGGGCGCTATCCCGCCAGGGTGGGAGAAAGGGGATTTTTTTCTTAAAAATAAAGTGAGTTTTGTCTACTCTCTAGCATTCACTCAGGAATGGTTTCCTACAGATACTCTGTTGCATTATTTTTTTTAAAGATTTTATTTATTGATTTATTTACAGGTGGGGGTGGCAGAGAAAAGTATCAAGTCATGCTTGGTTCACTTGAGTTGTTCACTGCTGGCTTGTGTCCTATGAGCCTTGACCAGGCAATCCTAGGGTTTCCAACTGGGTTGGAAACTGATGACCTGAATATTCCAAGTCACTCTATCCATCACATCACCACAGGACAGGACGTTTCACTATTTTCTGAATATCCCTTCCTTCCTTCCTTCCTTCCTTCCTTCCTTCCTTCCTTCCTTCCTTCCTTCCTTCCTTCCTTCCTTCCTTCCTTCCTTCCTTCCTTCCTTCCTTCCTTCCTTCCTTCCTTCCTTCCTTCCTTCCTTCCTTCCTTCCTTCCTTCCTTCCTTCCTTCCTTCCTTCCTTCCTTCCTTCCTTCCTTCCTTCCTTCCTTCCTTCCTTCCCTCCCTCCCTCCCTCCCTCCCTCCCTCCCTCCCTCCCTCCCTCCCTCCCTCCCTCCCTCCCTCCCTCCTTTCCCTTTCCCTTTCTTTCTTTCTTTCTTTCCTTTTCTTTCTCTCTCTCTTTCCTTTCCTTCCCTTTCCTTCCTTCCTTCCTTCCTTCCTTCCTTCCTTCCTTCCTTCCTTCCTTCCTCCCTCCCACCCTCCTTTCTTTCTTTTTTTCTTTCTTTCTTTCTTTCTCTCCTTCTCTCCTTCCCTCTTTCTCCCTTCCTTCCTTCCTTCTTTCCTTCCTTCCTTCCTTTCCTTTCCTTCTTTTCTTTTCTTCCCTCCCTCCAACCCTCCTTTCTTTCTTTCTTTCTTTCTTTCTTTCTTTCTCTCTCTCTCTCCTTCTCTCTTTCTCCCTTCCTTCCTTCCTTCCTTCCTTCCTTTCCTTTCCTTTCCTTCTTTTCTTTTCTTTTCTTTTTTCTTTCTTTCTTTCCTTTCTTTCTTTTCTTTCTTTCTTTCTTTCCTTTATTTCTTTTCTTTCTTTCTTTCTTTCTTCCTTTCCTTTTCTTTCTCTCTTTCTCTCTCTCTTTCTCTCTCTCGTTCCTTTCTCTTTCCTTTCCTTCCTTTCCTTTCTTCCCTTTCTTTCCTTCCTTCCTTCCTTCCTTCCTTCCTTCCTCCCTCCCTCCCTCCCACCCTCCTTTCTTTCTTTCTTTCTCTCCTTCTCTCCTTCCCTCTTTCTCCCTTCCTTCCTTCCTTCCTTTCCTTTCCTTCTTTTCTTTTCTTTTCTTTCTTTCCTTCCTTCCTTCCTTCCTTCCTTCCTTCCTTCCTTCCTTCCTTCCTTCCTTCCTTCCTTCCTTCCTTTGTGACAAAGAGAGAGACAAAGAGAGGGATAGTAGGGACATAAAGACAGGAAAGGAGAGAAATGAAATAAGAAGCATCAGTTTTTCATTGTGGCTCCTTAGTCTCCTTAGTTGTTCACTGACTGCTCTCTCATATGTGCCTTGAGGGGAGCGGGTGGGGGCTACAGCAGAGTGAGTGACCCCTTGCTCAAGCCAGTGACCATGGACTCAAGCCAGCGACTTTTGGGCTCAAGCTAGGGACCATGGGTCATGTCTGTCATCCCACACTCAAGCCAGCGACTCTGCATCCAGCCAGATGAGCCCACACTCAAGCTGGTGACCTTGAGATTTTGAACCTGGGCTTTCTACATCACAGTTTGAGGCTCTATCTACTGCGCCACCGCCTGGTCAGGCTCAGTAACATTTTTCAAGTGTAATTGTCCCCATAATTACATTGTCATAATAGCTCAGCCATTTTCAATCTTTTTCATCTCTTGGCAAACGTAAAGGAATTACTAAAATTCTGCTCCCTCTCCAGCCACCTTTGGAAGGTGAGGGTTGGAGAGGGAGCTTTTGTGTGTGTGTGGCAGAGACAGAGTCAGAGAGAGGGACAGAAAGGGACAGACAAGAAAGGGAGAGAAATGAGAAATATCAATTCTTCGCTTTGGTTCCTTAGTTGTTCATTGATTGCTTTCTCATATGTGCCTTGACTGGGGACTCCAGCAGACCGAGTGACACCTTGCTTGAGCCAGCGACCTTGGGCTCAAGCTGGTGAGCCATGCTCAAACCAGATGTGCCCGCGTTCATGCTGGTGACTTCGAGGTCTCAAACCTGGGTTCTCCACATCGCAGTTCGACACTGTACCCACTGCGCCACCGCCTGGTCAGGTGGAGGAAGGACAGGAGCTGGGAGAATGGGCGGTGTTGGGAGGGGCAGGGGCTAGAAATGAGACTTCAGGGGCAGCCAGGTGGGGCTAGGGCGGGGCCCTGGGTGCTGGAGGCCAGGACACAGCTGCCCTCAGTGTTCTTCCAGACTCTGTGGGACCAGCGTGGACTGAGATGGCTCTCCGGGTCAGTGTGGGATTGATAGCCTCCCTGTTCTTGGCCCGGCCGGGTGCCCGACAGGAAAGACGCATCCTCTTGTCTGAGCCTCTTTTCCTCTTTGAAAAGGTTTTTGATTTTTTAAAGTTTACTTTTGCAATAACTTCCCATTCTGTAATTACCAAAATAAGTCTGATGATTGCACAATGGTGTGAAGGTACCAAATGCCACTCTTTCCAATGGTCACTTTTCAGTGATGTTGTTGGGCAGATAAAATATATTATGCTCACTTTGTTAAAGATGGCGCTGCCCACGTGGAAGCCTGTCTCCCAGGTGATGATATTAGTTGCCCTTCTTGCTTGGGATGGGCGTGATTATATTAATGTGTGTTGAGGGGGAGGGCTTTCGCTCCAAAAGGTTTTAAAAAGAAGGATTACGTTCTAGGGGAAAAGTGATTGTGTTCTAGGAGGAGAGCAGATAAAGGCCACGTGGAGGAGAGGAGAAGCAGCCAAGATGGCAGAGTGCTGGAAGAGAAGTCAGTTTGTGCAGAGTTTGTGCAGAGAAGGAGATGGGGAACAGAGGTGAATAAGGCTGGTGAGCTAGAAACCTTTGATTCTAGGAAATTCGGATAAGTCCGTGGCTTTGGGAGCCCTGAATGTAAAGGGAAGTGTTTTCCCAGTGTGTGTATTTCTTGCCCGCCAGGTGCAAGCTAGGATTAAAGATAATGGCCCACCAGTTCTTGGCTCCGTTGTTTCTTTACCGACTGTCCGAATTCAATGCGAACATGCATGGGCCAGGCAGCTGTGATGGTGGCCGTACCTGCTGGCTTTACAGATGTGAATTTGAGCCCAATTTTAAAAATAACTTTCCAGAAAAAGAAAAATTTAAAATAAACCAGCCCACAGACTTGCTTTACTCCCACCTAGATGCTGCAAAGGTAAACAGCATCCCAGGTCCCTGCTGTGCAGTGACCAGATCGAGTGACATCCGGGTCAGGCTGGCATTGGGTCTGCAGGCCACCTTCATATTTGAGCAGCTGTCACTGTGATGTCCTGAGCAGGCTGGAGCCCTTCCTCAGTCTGCCTTTCCTTCCGCGATCATAACACCGTTTAGAAGTACGGCCAGTGATTGCATAGAGTGCTTCCAAATTTGGGTTTGTCTGATGGTTTCTTTCCTTTTTTCTTTCTTTTTTTTTTTTTTTCCAAAGTGAGAAGTGGGGAGGCAGTCAGACAGACTCCTGCATGAGCCCAACCGGGATCCACCCAGCATTCCCACCAGAGGGTGATGCTCTGCCCCTCTGGGCTGTTGCTCCTTTGTAATTAGAGCCATTCTAGCACCTGAGGTGGAGGCCATGGAGCCATCCTCAGTGCTCGGGCCAACTTTGCACCAGTAGAGCCTTGGCTGCAGGAGGGGAAGAGAGAGACAGAGAGGAAGGAGAAGGGGAAGGGTGGAGAAGCAGATGGGCGCTTCTCCTGTGTGCCCTGACTGGGAATCAAACCTAGGACTTCCACACCCAGGGCCGAGGCTCGAGATGCAGGGGAAGAAATGGAGGAATTCAGCCATATTAGGCAAGGTCCTGATGAGCAATATTAACAATTTGTTTCACAGCTGATTCAGGCAGTTGAAAAAAATAGTGGTAGAAAAAGAAGTTTATATCAGAATATGTACTGATATTAGGTGTTCATATATGCAAGGTCAAGGTCTTGCTTTTGCCACAGGCGTTAAGGCAGGAATTCCAGGGCATTTTGATAAAAGGCAACACAAACGAAAGAAAGAATGTCAGGGAAGTACTTATGCCAGTGGATCTTGTTTCCAATGCGGGGATACGGGGCATTGTGCTAGAAACTGCCTTGTTCCCCCCAAATATCATCCTCGGCCGCTTTTTCAAGCCCGGCTGGCTCCGAAGGGCCCAGACCTTTGCCCATGCTGTAGAAAAGGGAAACACTGGGCGGAGTGCGAGTCTAAATATAATGCCGAGGGGCAAAGGGCTCAGAGAAGCTGCGGAGGCTACTGCCGCCTTGCGCCCGAGCATCTGCCAGCGCGGCCCAGCCACGGTCCCCTCTCGGAAGGGCAAGCTGCAGCTGTCGGTGTGTGTAGCAGGGTCCCAGTGCAGGGCCTGTTGGCGACTCCTGGCTGGCTGCAACCCAGAGCAGTGGCGCTAACGGAGGGCTGACCTTCGTGTGGGCAGGGTGGGGCAGGGCGTGGCTCTGTCCGGAGGCCCAGCCCCAGGAGGCAAACAGGGAAGTCTTCTCCCCAGAAGCTAAATCTGCCATTCGGCGGGGAGGGGGGGTGCATTGGAGGGATTTAGGCTGTCAGATGCAGCAGCTCTTAGAATTTAAGAATGTTTAGAAGACTTAGATGCTTTTTAAAGTTGTTCTTTATTAAATAAAAGACAAGAGTTTGGGAAAATTACAGCTTTTCCCCACTATTCTCTAACTTTCTCTAAACTACCATTTTATTTCTTTCCTATTCTGTGCCTGGAAACAGGTGAAGGGAGCACTTGTTTGGGTATGGCTAAACCATTTCATACGGCCGAGTCGACATCTTTCAAGAGAGAGTTCTGTTTAGTTTTTATCCTTATTACGTTTCTATCAAAATAGCCCTGCATAAGATCAAGCAGGCCACGTTCTAATCTCTAAAATCCCGGGTTTCACTCTTGATTTGTGTGATTGTTTCTGAAGTCTTTGTTCAATGTCTAAATGTAATTTTTAAGGCCTCAGTTAAGTTCTTGCATGCAAAAATTAGAAATGCCGACTCTAATATTGAAAAACTAAAATGATTTCATCCCTACAGATTTTTTATTTTAATTACAATAAGTAAAGCACACTCAGGTAAATTTAAATAAAATGAAATGTGGATCCTAAAGACTTGCTAATTTGGCCAGGCTGCTCTAGGCTGAAGCAGGTGGATTGATTTGCTTAACAAAGGCGTAAATTTTTCTTTTACTATAAGAAGATAATGAAAGTCACACTGGAGTTCTCCAGCTTTTATATACTCTTTAAATTGCCTGTTTATTAATGGGGTAGAAATGTTTTCATAAGTATGAGAATATTACTTGAAAATGCATTTACTATATTTTCTTAGAAGTTAACGTAAAGACAAGTTCCGCGGACCAGCGCAGCTCCTAATAACAGTGCAGAATTAAGGAAACATTAAGAAAAAATGGGACTGGGAGGACTCTTCAAATGCTGATGGCAATATCTGAGTGCCCCATAGCCCCAGTTTGCTTTATTATATAGCCATATGCAAATCAAGGAAGTCCTTGATACAAAGTTACACATCCGAGGCTAAAACAGGAACTCTCCCAAGGCATAAACAGGAATCCCCCCACCATGCATAATCGTCTGCATAATCAACCAACATCTGAACAAACAAAGAGTAAGAGGAAGGGCATGTAAATTGCTTCCAGCAACTTAAGGAAGCAAGTGAAGTGGGTGCAAATAGCATCACAGCCAATATGGAGGTGGAGGAGGGAGAACTTAGCCTTTTGCTAAGCCTCAAATCTACAATGGCTTTTTGCCATTTACAGTCCACAACATATCCTCCTTTACTTTTTTATTTTTAATTTGTGTGCTGAGATTTGCACTCATCTGATTTCCTAGTTTCCCAGATTCTACTTTGGAGGCAGACTGAAAAAATACAGAACAAACACAAAATTAGTATAGCCAATGCTAACAGATATCCAAACAAGTATTCTAATACATTACAGTGATTAAAGCCTTTAAGCAAATTCTTAGCCAATATAACAAGAATCTATAAAAGAGTAATGTCCTTAACATGTTCACCAAGTCCAAGTTGGCACCAACACCATTCCAAATCCCTCCAAATGCAACCCAACCCCAGTTCAGTCCATTAGGAGCTGTCACAAGGAACAGGAGTCCAGGAAAAGTCCATATCTAGGAAAAGTCCGCATAGCACTGGAATTGTCATATTTCTATACTTTGCAGCTAGCGTCCAAGTCCCAATGACCACTGCTTCTAGCTGGTAATGATTCAGGTAGACTGGAAAAGCCATCTGCAGCATGTGTGGAGATGGAGCTTCTGTTCTCCTCAGCCTGGAGAGATGAGACCAGGTTGCTTTTCCCTGGAGCTCTGCAACTGTGGCGTGGTAAAGAGAACCTTGGGATACACTAAGCTGGGTGGCAAAGGTAAATTTGTAATAGAAGTTGGCAAAAAGGAGAAAGAGAGCTCTAAATTAGGAGTAGGTCCCAGCCTAAAATATGAGTGGGGCATTGAGGTGGGAGGAATAAAGGAAACACTATATATTAAACAAAGCAGCAGAAAATAGGACTATCAACACCCACAACAGAGATCTTCGAGGGATGAGTAAAAACCTGACTACTCAGGCAAGACATAGTAAGTGGCCCTTGTGTAAATTAGATCAGTTTACCTGCTACTTGGAAGAAATACCCTAGGCTCGTCCACAGTGACATAGATGGCGCCGAAGGCCCTGGGCACCTTCAGCCTTCAGTGGCAAACCCCAGCTTTCTGGGCAAGGTTAGGTCATAGGTGGCTGGAGCAGGGCTGGAAGAGACTGAATCCTCCCTTAGAGGAGTGAGGGGGAAGCCTACCTTCCAGTGTCCCTGTTTCCTCACAGCAGAGGCATGTAAGTCTGGCAAGCTTTAGCTCAATGACCTTCCTTTCCACTATTGAAGCAGGGCCCAGATGGGGTCCTATGAGATCCCTTTGGGGCGTTGGAGCCTTTAAGGGCGTATCCCAAGAGCTGGTATTTCACCTGATCTCTATTGGGCTTTCTCTGCCTCTTGGTACCTTAAAAGCCATGCTCAGATCTCGCTGAGGGGTTTGAGGATCCCCATCCGCCTATATAAACCTTTTCCGTATATCTGGAGCTATTTGGAAAAACACAAAACAGTGTTATTAGGCTGGATCAAATAAAAGAGGATAGAAGTTTGCAGGAGAAAAAGATTTGGCGTCTCCTGTTCATCAGCATTCAAAAGAAATTTTAAAGATAAGGTAGATTTGCAGGAGTTCCAGGATATGACTCTTCCTTTTATATTTTTAAAAATTGACCTTAAATATTTGCTGGATACACTTTAATAATATCTTGACTTTAAAGATTGTTAAGAAATACCCATAATGTGAAAAGTTTGACAAAATATAGTAAATGCTTTTGCTACATATGCAGGAGCATTGTCAGTTTTAACCAGTTTAGAAAGTCCAATAATAAAAAATGCATACAGACAATGAGTTATAACATGCTTAGCAGCCTCTCCTGTTCTGGCAGAGGTTACTATAAATCCAGAATAGGTATCCACTGTAACGTGGACATAGGACTGTTTGCCAAATGAAGGTATATGAGTAACATCCATTTGCCAAAGTTGTCCTGGTAGGAGTCATTGGGAGTTAACTCCAAATGAAGGAACAGATTGTAGTATAGGACCCCTTGAACAGGATTTAACAATCTGCCATGCTGCTTCCCAAGAAAGTTGAAACTGTTTACGCAGGGCTGCAGCGTTCTGGTGATGAACAGTATGAGACTGAATTGCTCGGTCTGTCATGGTTGCTCCAAATAATTTTCTTTTGGGTAGCTTGATCAACAAGGGCATTCCCTTGTGCTAATGTTACAGGGAGCATGGAGTGAGCTCGAATATGTCCTATAAAACATGGAGCTCTATGTTGACGTACAAGTCTTTGAAGGAGAAACTGCTGAAATAGTTCCTCACCAGCAGTTGTCCCTAAGACAGCAGTCTCTATAGTAGAAACAACCATAAGTAAATATTTGCTGTCTGTATACAGATTAAAGGAGGAACATGGCAAATGCTGAAAAGCCATGATAATGGCATGTAATTCTAGTCTTTGAGCTGATTTCAAGGCGAATTATTTTAGTATAAATTTGTCCATCGATTATTCAGCCTGCTATTCCTGAGCTGGACCCGTCAGTAAAGGCTGTAGGTGCTTCAGGAATGGGCTCATTAACAATTGTCTTAGGAAATACAAATGTAGTCATTAATGAAAACTGAACTATTTTATCAGCTGGGTAGTGAGAATCAATTTGGCCTGTAAAATTTGCAAAAGCAATTTGCCATTTAGTGGAAGTTTCCAAGAGCCATTGTTGTTGATCCTTTGAAAAAAGGTACAATAATTTGAGGCTCAAAACCTATAAACTGGCCTGACCTGTGGTGGCGCAGTGGATAAAGCGTCGACCTGGAAATGCTGAGGTCGCCGGTTAGAAACCCTGGGCTTGCCTGGTCAAGGCACATATGGGAGTTGATGCTTCCAGCTCCTCCTCCCTTCTCTCTCTCTCTCTCTCTCTCCCTCTCTCTCTCCTCTCTAAAATGAATAAATAAATAAAAAAAAATTAAAAAAAAAACAAACCTATAAACTGTAAGAGTTGCCTACATCCCTTGATAATCAAGGAGGTGACAAGATCAAAATATGGAGATAAAACTTTCTTAGGAGTAACAGCCAAATGAATCCGTTGGAGTGTAACTCAAGGCAATTGATTCTTCAGGATTTATGCATTTTAGTTGTGCTTGTTGCAAGGCTTTTTCTACAAGCTTTAAAGCTTGCTGTCCCACAGCTGTAAGTAGCCGAGGAGAAGCTGGTTCAGCTGAGCCTCTTAAGAATATCAAAAAGTGGTTTCGGTTCCCCGGTAGTTAATTTCAAAGAAGGTCTAAGCCAATTAATGTCTCCTAACAGTTTTTGGAAATTGTTTAAAGTTTGCAAATGATCTGTCCTGATTTCTAATTTCTGTGGATGAATTTGTTGTCCCTCAATAATTTGTCCTAAATAAGAGAAAGGTAAAGATTGCTGTAACTTTTCAGGAGCTATATAAAGTCCTGATTCTTTTAAAGAATATTCTAGTTGTTACAAACTGGTCAACACAGTGTCTTTATCTGAATGAGTAGTAAGAATATCATCCATATAATGAATTATATACATCTTAGGGTACTGCCTTCATACTGGAGATATAGCTTGAGAAACATATTTTTGGCACAAGGTAGGACTGTTAGCCATACCTTGAGGCAAAACTCTCCACTGGTATTGCTCCATTGGAGCCTGGAAATTAAGTGAAGGAACACTGAATGCAAAACGCTTGCAATCATGAGGGCTTAAAGGAATAGTAAAAAAGCAATCCTTCAAGTCAATAATTACAAGGTGATAATTTCATGGAATGGCAGTAGAAAAAGTAAGTCCTAGCTAGAGAGGACCCATAATTTCCATAGTCTTACTTATTGCTCTCAAATCTTGTAATAGCCTCCAGTTTCCTGCTTTCTTTTTTTTTTTTTTACAGAGACAGAGAGTGAGTCAGAGAGAGGGATAGACAGGGACAGACAGACAGGAACGGAGAGAGATGAGAAGCATCGATCATCAGTTTTTCATTGCGCGTTGCAACACCTTAGCTGTTCATTGATTGCTTTCCCATATGTGCCTTGACCGCGGGCCTTCAGCAGAATGAGTAACCCCTTGCTGGAGCCAGCGACCTTGGGTTCAAGCTGGTGGGATTTTTGCTCAAACCAGATGATCCCACACTCAAGCTGGCGACCCTGGGGTCTCGAACCTGGGTCCTCTGCATCCCAGTCCGATGCTCTATCCACTGCGCCACCACCTGGTCCGGCCTGATTTCTTTTTAATGAGAAATATAGGTGTATTCCATGGACTATTAGATGGTTCAATGTGCCCAAGCTGTAGCTTCTCTTGTACCAATTGAGCAGCTGCCTTAAGTTTCTCCTGAGAAAGGGGCCGTTGGTCTACCCATACAGGATTATCTGATTTCCAAGTAATTGGGTCTGCACAATGCATTATTGAGGTAGCAGGAGCTACCAAGGCCCCTATGCTAAATTTTGATATCCTAATCCACACCTTCTGGTATTGGGTGCCACTTCTATGGGGGTGAGGATTCTTCACTGTTCTTTCCCTAGTCCCTTGGTGGGCAAAAATCCCGATCAAGCATCTGAGTACTTTCCCAGATTTCCCTAAATCATTAGGACTGACAAGCAATGCTCTCATATTTTTCAAAACATCTCTACCCCACAAATTAACTGGCCATCCAGGGAGCACATAAGGCTTAAAAAATCCATAATGATTGTAAGGCCAGCAGCCAAGGCCAGGGCTACCATCACAGCAGCCTGGCTCATGCAGGTTCGCATTGGATTCGGACAGTCGGTAAAGAAACAATGGAGTAAAAAACTGGTGGGCCATAGTCTTTAATCCTAGCTTGCACCCGGCAGGCAAGTAAAAATACACACTGGGCTCCAAAACCCACTCACATTCAGTGCTCACAAAGCCACTGACTTATCCGAGTTTCCTAGAATCAAAGGTTTCTAGCTCACCAGCCTTATTCTCCTCAGTTCCCCATCTCCTTCCTTATCCCTGCACAAACTCTACACAAACTGGCATCTCACTCAGCACTCCACCATCTTGGCTGCTTCTCCTGGCCTCCTCCACATGGCCTCCTTCTGCTCTCTGCTCTGCTCTCTTCTCTAATGATAATCTCAGGAACCAAGAGCACAAGCTCCCTTCTGCCCCCATTTTATAGTGTAGAAATCCAAACCTTTAATCCAATATACAAAATAGGGAAGTCTCTAATACAAAGTCACTTCCTGAGGCATGATTGGATTGTACCACCCCACATCAAAAAGGGTAGGAAAGGCTTAATCCCAAAACCAAGCCCCAGGCTACAAGGATTCTGCCTGCTTTTAGCCCACCCCAACACACATTAATATCACCTGAGCGATGACCTCCTCGTGTTATCTTTAACAAAGTGAGCATAATACATTTTATCTGCCCAACAATGACCTTCTTTATTTTCCCATTGTAAAAAACTAGAACTTTGTTGAGGGGATTTGCTCTGCCCTATACCTTGTAATTCTGTGGCTGCTGCATGAATGGGCCAGGAAGGAGGCCAATGTAGCTTAGCAATAACAGATACATCAGCTCTAGTATCTAAAAGTCCTTTAAATTTATACCCTTGTATTGTTAGTTACATTTCAGGGCGTTCCTGACTTATTTTTTCAATCCAATTGGCAAAATCAGAGGAGCCAAATCACCGATTTCCTTGGGGCCCCTTTTACAGGATGTGGCCTGAGAAGCAGAATTAGCATCCTTATACCACTCTTCTAACTGCCTGAATTGGCTGTGAGACAAATTCTTGAAATGAATTTTTAGGGCCCTGCTTAATTTTGCTCAATTTTTTTGTTTTGCCTACCTGAGTATAACCATACACATAAACAAGACAATTTACACACAAAAAACACAAGTATCTATAACATAATTTTGATCAGTCCTAATACTTAAGTTGCTATATAGCTCTTAACTCTGAACACACCTCATAATGCACTAACCAAATTAGTAAGTCTTAAGGATCTACATTCTATTCTATTTAAATTTAAATGAACACTCCTTACAAGTTCTAAAAACATTTTATTTTTTCTAAATATTAGAGCCAGCATTTCCAATTTTTGCATGTAAAAAAAGAGAACTTAATTCAGGCCTTAAAAACACACATTTTAGACAACATTAAACAAAGACTAAACAGAAACAAGAATTAGACGAACCAAACAAACCAGAGAGAAACCTGGGATTTCAGAGCACATCCAGATTAGAAAGATGCCTGCCTGATATTAGTCAGGGCATTTTCTGACAGAGGGACTGAAGGATGTGACTAAACAAAATCTCCCCAAGAAAATTTGCTCTCAGCAGCTGCTGGGATATTTTGTATAGTCAGATCCAACACAGGTCCCCTGCCTCAATTTCCAGGCAAAGAATAAGAAAGAAACAAAATGATAGTTCAGAAGATTGTAGTTAAAACATTAAAAAAAGTCAGACCATGACAGGAAAAGCTGTTATTTTCCTAAAACCTGAGTCTCCTATTCATTCTCAGTAAAGTCCAACTTCCACAGCAAATAATCACCCCGGGGAGACAAGCACGAGCAATCGCCTTCCAGTCATTTGGGGGAAGAGCCTTTGCACTAATAGTATCTGATAAACCAAGTGAAAAGGAGCAGCAGGCCCATACTGAGCACAAGCAAGTCTAAGCTCTTTCAGAGTTCTAAAAGGTACAGGTTCATGTTCTCGCACTAGTCTCCCTGTATCATCTTGTCTTTCCACAACAGGAAAACAGGCAAAGCCATTTATTGTTTCCCCTATATTTTGAGCCTGGTCTATAGATTGTTGGAGAGAGGATTTCCCAGATTTTGAGCTATAGACTCTGGAATCAGCCTGATAAGGGAACGGAGGAGAAGAGGGTTGAACATAGGAAGGAGCTGAGGGCAGCGGAGGCCCCGCGGCTAAGGCAGCCATAGCCACGGATTTTTTTATGCCCTGAGTCATCTTCAGACTCCAAGTTATCCTCATATTCACATCCCTCTGTTTCCACCTCACCCTGATATTCTTCAGACAACAATTTGTCTTCATATGGAAACATTTCTACAAAAGGGTCCCTTATTTTTTACCCTATCTGTCCCATAATCTTTTACTGTCAACTACACTTTCCCCCAAAACTTTCTTTACTCACTGTGCGCACTTCACTTTGGGGAGTTCCGTCACCTTCCTTCAGTTTTAGTTTCCTTGTACTCAAGTCTTCTGTTCGGCGCCACTTGCTGCGGACCAGCGCGGCTCCTAATAATGGTGCGGAATTAAGGAAACATACTTATTAAGAAACAAATGGGACTAGGAGGACCTTCAAATGCTGATGGCAATATCCGAGTGCCCTATAGCTCCAGTTTGCTTTATTATATAGCCATATGCTAATCAAGTCCTTGATACAAGGTTACACATCTGAGGCTAAAACAGGAATTCTCCCAAGGCATAAACAGGAATCCCCCCACCAGGCATAAGTGAAATCAACCCACATCTGAACAAACAAAGAGTAAGAGGAAGGGCATGTAAATTGCTTCCAGCAACTTAAGGAAGCAAGTGAAGTGGGTGCAAATACTCAGCATCACAGCCAATATGGAGGTGGAGGGGGAGAACTTAGGCTTCTGCTAAGCCTCGAGTCTACAATGGCTTTTTACCATTTACGGTCCACAACAGACAAGTATTTTTTTACAATCTTTGAAGTCAAGGTATTATAAAGTGTGCTCAACAAATGCTTAAAAATTAATTGTAACTAATACAAAAGGAGGGAACTCCTATCCTGGAACTCCTGCAAATCTTTTTTATCATGCTTTTTACTTTAAAAAATCTCTTTTGAATGCTGATGTACAGGGTTATTCAGCAGCAGAGAGACTCTGGAATCCTACAAGAGACGCCAAACCTCTTTCTTCTGCAAACTTCTACCCTCTTTTATTTGATACAGCTAATAACACTTGTTTTGTCTTTTTCCAAATCAGCTCCAGATATATGGAAAAAGTTTATTTAGGCCGATGAAGACACTCAAACCCCTCAGTGAGGTTTCTGAGCATAGCTTTTAAGGTCTATAATGACCAAGAGGAGCAGGAAAGGCAGATGGAGCCCAAAAGAGATCAGGCAAAATACCAGCTCTTGGCATACACCCTTAAAGGCTCCAGTGCCCCAAAGGGGCCTCATAAACCTCCATCAGGGGCCTGCGTCAAGAGTAGAAAAAAAAATCATTGAGCTAAAACCTGCAAGGCTTCTTGTCCCCCCACCAGGGACATGCCTTTGTTGTGGGAAAATGGGACACTGGAAGGTAAGCTGTTCCCTCTCTCCTCTCAGGTGGGGTTCAGTCTCTCCCAGCTCAGCTCCAGACACCTGTGACCTGACCTTGCCCAGCCTGCTGGGACTTGCCACTGAAGGCTAAATGTTCCCAGGACCATTAACCCCATCTCACGTCACTGTGGATGAGCCTAGGGTATTTATTCCAAGTAGCAGGTAAACTGATCTTGTTTCTTGTGGACACAAGGGCCAGTTACTATGCCTTGCCTGAATATTTGGGTTTTTATTCATCAAGATCTCTGCTGTGGATGTTGATAGTCTTATTTTCTGCAGCTTTGTTTAATATGTAATGTCTCCTTTATTCCTCCTGCCTCAATGCCCCATGCCGATTTTAGGCTGGGACCTACTACTAATTTAGACGAATTTACCTCTGCCACACAGCATAGTATATCCCAAGGTTCTCCTCACCACACCACGGTTGCAGAGCTCCAGGGAAAGGCCCCCTGGGTTCATCTCTCCAGTTTAAAGAAAACGGAAGCTCCATCTCCATACGTGCTACAGATGGCTTTTCCAGTCTACCTGAATCATTGCCAGCCAGAAGCAGTGGTCATTGGTACTTGGACTCTAACTGCAAAGTGTGGAAATGTGACCACAACTCCAGTGCCTTGTGGACTTTTCCTGAATGTGTGTGGCTCCTGCTCCTTGGGACAGTTCCAGACTGAAGTGGGGTTGGGTTATACTTACAAATAATGTGAAGCAACAATGATGTCAACATGGACTTGTTGAAATTACATTAACATGTTAAGGACAGTTAAGACTGTAAGAATTTTATTTTAGATCCTGTTGTATTGTTGTAAAGTACCCAATCCACAATTCCATGGGTTTTTGTAGAGACACCCAAGTCCAGATGAGTTTTGAAGAGTTTTATTAAAGGAGGAAATTTATTACATATGCCAGCCACATATAGTTTACATGGGGCAGTCCCAAATCGTGTGCGTGTATAATATTCTAGGGGCTGGTTATATACCCTTAATTATACATGGGCGGGGGAAAAAGCCTGACATCACAGCATAAGCTTATAACCTTTGTCTTTACCTACACAGGTTTGGGAAAAGGATGAAGTGGGGGATGGGACACAACTCATTGGCAAGTTTATAACATCTGTCTATAAGATTCATAAAAAGACGTTTCTACACATTAAAACATACAAGGTAACACAATGGTAAAAATGTCACTTTACATATTAAAAGACATCCCTATATTTTCTAGTGTTCATTTGCTATTCCTTTGTCCAGAGATATACACATTAACTACATGCTTTCAGGAGGGGAGAGGTAGTTTCTATGGGGACAAATGCCTGTAAATATAACGGCCCATTAATATAAGAAAAGGTTTAATTTAATCTTTTTCTCCCTGCACCTGGCTAGCTATTCACTCTCTTCCTTACAGGGTGTGGGGGGAGGTCAGAGAATCCAAATCTCCTCCCCTCTGCATTTACAACACAATGCTATGAGCCATCTTGGTTTTATGCTAATCACACAAGTACTAAGATCATTGACGAAATCTCTCTGCACACCTAGACCAAATTAATAAAATGTTCTTTAAGCTTCCTAAAATATCAATATTAATTCTGTAGCTTTTGGTACCTTACAACAGTATTAGTTAAGACTTTGCTTGATAATCTAATAGGCTTTAATCACTTAATTGTATTTGGACACTTGTTATAGTATCTGTTAGCATTGGCTACTTTAATTTTGTTGTTTATTTTATATTTTTTCAGTCTGCCTCCAAATCAGAATATGGGAATTCAGATGAGTATGAACCACATCACACAAATTGAAGTTTTAAAAAACACAAAAGGTGGATGTATGGCCAGTAGGCACGGCCATCATAACAGCACCTGGCCCGTGCAAGTTCACATTGGATTCGGACAGACAATAATGAAACAATGGAGCCAAGTACTGGTGGGCCATTAGCTTTAATCCTAGCTTGCACCCGGTGGGCAAGTGAAAACACACACTGGGCTGCAAAACCCACTCATTCAGTGCTCACAAAGCTACTGACTTATCCGAGTTTCCTAGAATCCAACGTTTCTAACCTCACCAGCCTTATTCACCTCTGTTCCCCATCTCCTTCTCTCTGCACAAACTCTACACAAAGTGGCTTCTCATTCAGCACTCCACCATCTTGCTACTTCTCCTGGCCTCCTCCACGTGGCCTTTCTCTGCTCTCCTCTCTAATGCTAATCTCAGGAACTGAGAGTGCAAGCTCCTGGTCTGCCCCACTTTATAGTGTAGAGCAGGGATAGTCAACCTTTTTATACCTACTGCCCACTTTTGTATCTCTGTTAGTAGTAAAATTTTCTAACTGCCCACTGGTTGTCCAGTAATGATGATTTATAAAGTAGGGAAGTAACTTTACTTTATAAAATTTATAAAGCAGAGTTACATCAAGTTAAAGCATATAATAATAATTACCTACCAAGTACTTTATGTCGGATTTTTGCTAAGTTTGGCAGAATAAATCTTTGTAAAACAACTTGCTATAGTTAAATCTATCTTTTTATTTATACTTTGGTTGCTCCACTACCGCCCACCATGAAAGCTGGAACGCCCACTAGTGGGCGGTAGGGACCAGGTTGACTACCACTGGTGTAGATTCAAAACCTTTAATCCAATATACAAACAAGGAAGTCTCTGATACAAAGTTACTTATCTGGGACATAATGGGATTCCTCATGAGAGTGCACCAACCTACATCAAAAAGGGTGGGAAAGGCTTAGTCTTAAAACTAAGGCTTGGGAGGAGCACAAAGGAAACTAGATAGAGGGTGACGGAGGACAATCTGACTTTGGGTGATGGGTATGCAACGTAATTGAATGACAAGATAACCTGGACATGTTTTCTTTGAACATATGTACCCTGATTTATTTATGTCACCATATTAAAATTAATAAAAATTTATATATATATATATATATATATATATATATATATATATATATATAAACTAAGCCTTAGGCTATAAGGATCCTGCCTGCTCACAGCTTGCCCCCAACACACATTAATAAAATCACGCCCATCTCAAGCAAGAATGGCAATTAATATTATCACCTGGGTGATGGGCTTCCACGTGGGCAGTGCCGTCTTTAACAAAGTGAGCATAATATATTTTATCTGCCCAACAGTGGATCTGTTGGGGACCGAAATATAAACAGGGTATTTTTGCAATTTGAATATATCTAGGAGACAGAGGTGCTGGGCCCAACTCCCCACCTCACCTGCCAGTTAACAGAGAGCTGTACCTGATTCTCACTCGTCCCACCCATGTTCTCCGGAAGAGGCTGGAAGCTGGTTTCTTATTGGTGTACAGTTAGATTTGAATGGTATGGTGGGGGTTGTCTTTGAGTTGTCTTGGAAACTTAATTGAATTGCTAATGGACCAAGTTTTTTCCCTGGATAAAGACGGATGTGCTTCTGGGGGCCGCCATTATACTGGCTCAAGAACAGTAGTAACTGTTCGCTGTGCCATCCTCCTGAACCCATCTGTATGTACATATCTTTAAGTCTCTGTCTATTCAATTTCATAACTTTTCCCGCTCGAGACCCCGGAATAGACTCGTCGCAGCTGGCTCACAACAAGAAGGAGTCCGGAGACGGGGTCCCCCAGGGAGTTCGGGGCGGAGTTCCAGTCTGGCCACTGCGGGGTGGCTTCAAGCACAGATCTTCTCAGGTATGGGTGTCTAAGTTAGCAGTGACCCAAATGGCCTGGGGACAAACTGCAGCCCAGTGGTCAGAGAGGGCCTCTCCGGGCTGGAACGGGCTCCTCGGGGGGAATGGCTGCTTCCGAGGAGACTGAGAGGAAGGGGTTGGGGATGAACGGGGCGTGCATTCCAGGAAGAGGGGACTGGCCTGCACGTGGACCCAGCAAAAAACAAGGCACTGAGACTCGGCGTGACCACAGGACACTGGGCTTAAGGCACAGGCTGAGGCTGGCACCTCCTCCAATGTCAACCCTGGGGGAGCTCCACCCTGGGTGTGACAGGAGGGCGTGGCCAGCTGTGTGCTTTGAGGTTCATTCCAACTGCCCAGTGCAGGCAGTGTGGATTCAGGAAAGCCCACAGGGGAGCAAGACTTGATCAGTGCTCAGCAGGGGAGTGAACTGGCCCCGTGGGGTGAGCACAGCTGTGCGAGGGTCACAGAAGGCCAATACTTAGGGTTCCGTGGCGTCAGGGAGGAGGTGGGTGGCAAAGATACCCAGGTTCCTGGATGAGAGAATGTGGCATTTACATCATTGATGGACTGGAAGCTGAAGGTGCTTGGTACTTGGTGGAATAACCGGCTGATTTGTGACTGTTGCCAAGGGCTGGTGAAGTTTGGGTGAGTGAGGAGGGTGCAGGGTGGGGCCCCCATTTTGAGCTGAGACCTGGAAGGACTGTGCTGTCCTTTCCTGAGACAGAGACCCTCGGGAAGGCCACAAACCAGGCAAGAGACTTCTCTGGGCTTTGATCTCTACTCCGGAGCCCCTGCACCCCCAGGGCACATCCCTGGTGTCTGTGACGTTCTCTGTGCAGGACATCACCTTCCAAAGACATCACACCCAAGAGTATGTACCCAACAGGAATGACAAAAACAAACACACAAACACTACTTAAGATACAATTTTATTACAGAAAGAAATGTTATAACAGCATGTGAAATACTGTCTTCCTGGCTAAAGAAAACTTATACAAGCATGTAAAAAGGCTATTTAAGATATAAATTTAAGTATGTAAAAAAAAATATCTAGCCTGACCAGGTGGTAATGCAGTGGATGGAGTGTCGGACTGGGATGCGGAGGACCCAGGTCACCAGCTTGAGCACGGGCTCATCTGGTTTTAGCAAAAGCTCACCAGCTTGGACCCAAGGTCGCTGGCTCGAGCAAGGGGTTACTCAGTCTGCTGTAGCCCCCCAGTCAAGGCACATATGAGAAAGCAATCAATGAACAACTAAGGAGCCACAACAAAGAATTGATGTTTCTCATCTCTCTCCCTTCCTGCCTATCTGTCCCTATCTGTCCCTCTGTGTTTCTCTTCGTCTCTGCCCAAAAAAAGAAAAAAAAAGAAAGAAAAATATAAAAGCATGTATTAAGCACTACAATCACTGACTGAAACAATGTCTAGAATTGATTGTTAAACAGTTTAAAGCACTTGACAAATGTCTCCGTAACTGTTACTGTCACCCACGCCTCCGCCCCTCAGATAATCTAATGACCACTCAGAGCGCTTAGAGGGCTCCGTGTCACTGACTTGCTCACACATTTCACCCAGTTCAGGCCACACTGTTCCAGGTAATGGGGACATCACAGTAATCGGAGATCAAGGAGTTGGTGGGGACAGAAGACAACCATCAACCCCCCCTGCTCACACACCTAAAAGAGGGTCTGTGGAACGTGAGCCCACCCCGCACAATAAGGGGGTTCATTCCCGAGCAGCTCAGGGACCCTGGATAACCCGAGGACCTGCCACAGGTCAGTCACACTGGCCACAGGGAGCCCTGGACGGGCCGTGTCCAGCAGAGAAGCTCTCTTGCTGCACGGACCTCCCACTGGAAGCTTCACACGGAATCCATTCAGACAAGAAAGGAGCTGAGCCCCGTCTGGGATTCATGAAGCTTCCAATGGGATCAGACCCAGGAGAGAAGATCACCCCTCCCCATTCAGGATGCTGCTTAAAGTCACACCCTGTGCCAAGAGTTTACTCTAATTTGGGGTCTCTGCATGCCTCCCTAAGATATTTTCAGCAACCAAGTGATTTATAATATTGTGCAATTCCTCGTGGAGCTCCATTTCATGGAGGGCCGTCATGAGTGTGAACGGGGACGCGTCCCTTCCCAGCCTGTTCTTCCAGCGGACGAGCATCTTGTAACATTGTTCCATCAGATTCCCTGGGTTCTCGTGTTCACAAATATCAATGTCATTTTCTCCGAGTCCGACAAGCCTCATGAACATCTTCCAGTCATTCGCTGGAACCTTACGTCTAAATTCATAACAGATCTTATTCTTGGCTGAGAAAACAGAATTGAGAAAGGAAGACTTGGTTACAATTCCGGAAGGCTCACGAAGCGTCGCTGTAACCGTTCCCACCTTCCTCCAGGCCCGGCCCCGCCGGCACACCATGGACCGGGGAGGGGGGCCCTGGGCCACCCAGGCTGACCTGGAAGAAGTGCAGGGGCTCTGGGACCAGGTGACCGTGGTTAGCCCTGACCTGCCATGGCTCTCGACCTGCCTGTTCCTCATTCACTCTGCAGCCAGTGAGCCGTGAAGGGACCCGGTATCCCGGGAATGCCGGACCGGGGCGGGATAAGGAGTCTGCTGGGATCGGCCCCGCCCTTCCTCCCCACCTCACCAGAGCGGCCCTGAGGAGTCAGGACAGAAGGCTGATGCCAGGGGGCCGAGTACAGGATCTGACACCTGGGGCTGAGTTCTGTGGCCTCTCTGGGCTGTGGACCGTCTGATATCTAAGTCTATAAAGAGGGTGGACCCCACAGCTGTCAGAGAGGACGAGATTATAAAGAGCATGAGCTCAATAAAACCCTGAGTCTGTTCCACTGAGAACTGCAGCACAGCCCACAGGGGACCCTCTCACCAGGGTCACACCAGGGTCCCCAGCAGCTCCTCACGCTGTCTCCTGAACACAGGGACACATTATAAAACAGCAGTGGTCAGTCTTCCTTTGTGCCCGGAACTTCCACTTGACAAAGGCCCGTTCCCCGAATGTCATTAGTGAACGTGAGAAACTGAGTCTTAAGTCCACTGGACAGTTCCCTGTGCTTCATGTAGGTAGACGGTCCCCTTCCCGGAATTCAGACATTAGACCTTGACATTCACACCAACCCAGTAAGATTTATGCCTCAACAGTTGCTGTAAGTGAAGAATTTGAATGACTTACCATCATAAGATGTATCCTTCAAAATATACCTTTTCTTATATTCCTGCAAAAAAAAAGTAAAAATGTACCAGGAGAAGAAACCAGTGCAACCACGTGGAGGAATTTTGGAAAAACAGAACAGTCACTGGGTCTGTGTGGCAGCAGTGGGTGGGGGCAGGGCGGCCTTCGTGACCATGATCCTGAAGTCACTAGCTGTCCCCCCAGGGGGAGCAGGGAGCTCACGGCCACCTGACTATGTCACACTCCCCCAGGACACGGCCTGGGCCTGGGGACAACACTGCGTTGTCCCTCTGCCCCAGCTCTGGAGGGCGAAGGTCCAGGGCCCGGATGCTCTGAGTGTCCGCCTGACCCCTCCCAGACCCCGGCCCAGGGGAAACGCCTGGACCAGAACCTCCCTCACGGCCTCAGATGGAACCAGCCCTGCCGACACCTCGATCTTGGACACCCTGCCTCCCGGACGGGGACAGTGAACTTGTGGTGTTTACGCTGCCTGGTCCGTGGTGCTCTGCTGTGGTCGCCCCAGGAAACCCAGACAAGAACTGACGAGAGCGCAGAGGGAGCAGTTACCACGGCCCTGCACACAGTAGGTGCTCTATAAGCGCAGGCCGCACTGTTACGCAGACCCTCCCAGGGAGCTCGCTCACCTGCTCCAGGTGCCTGAGGGAGGCTGCCGCCTCGGCCTGACCCTGCAGCCCCGGGGCCGGGGGAGCAGCAGTTTGCAGCTCCTGCTCTGGGGCTGCCTGGCTTCCTCCGGCCACCACCTCCTGCAGCTCAGTGTCCTCCCCAGGCTCCTCTGAGGGTCCTGGGCGGGTCCCGACCCCGGGTGCCAGGGCTGAGTCCCCCTCCTGCAGCAGCGGTGTGGTGGCCTCGCCTGGGGCAGGTGGGCCCCTCTCAGGGTCCGTAGCCAGCAGTGTGCTGAGCTGGATGCTATTGAGTGACTAAAAAACAAAGTCATGTCTTTTAGTGACAGGATTCTGCTGCACAGCCCGGCGCAGACACTTTGGGGGACAGAAATGACAAGGTGTCTGGTAGACCAGCCAGGGCCATGCACTTTCACTGAAGAGTGCTTCACGGGGTCAGGGTCCAGCTCTGCCCCCGGCTCCCTGGGGGTTCCCCAAACGAGTCTCTTATGGGCTGAATGGTGAACCCAAAAAGAACGTCCATATCCTAAATGCTGGACGGGACCTGAGAAGGGTCTTATTTGGAATGGAGTCTGTGCAGACGAGTGTACACAGGATGACAGTGGCCCTCAGCCCAGTGACGAGGGAGTATCCTCTGAGAGAGCTACAGAGACACAGAGTCACTCGGGGAGGAGGCCAGGTGAGGACGGAGGCGGAGACCACAGTGACGGGCCCACAGCCCAGGAACAGCAGGACTGCTGGCAGCCAGCAGAAGAGGCAGAAGAGGGTAGGAGAGGGGCGGGAAGGACCCCCCAGGGCCTGGGAGGGAGCCAACTCCCCTACACCCGGATTGCAGACTTCTGGCCTCCACATCGGGCAGACAGGCAGGCCCTGTGTTTGTTTTTGTTTTTTTCTGAAGCTGGAAACGGGGAGAGACAGTCAGACAGACTCCCGCATGCGCCCGACCGGGATCCACCCGGCACGCCCACCAGGGGGCGACGCTCTGCCCACCAGGGGGTGATGCTCTGCCCCTCCGGGGCGTCGCTCTGTCGCGACCAGAGCCACTCTAGCGCCTGAGGCAGAGGCCAAGGAGCCATCCCCAGCGCCCGGGCCATCTTTGCTCCAATGGAGCCTTGGCTGTGGGAGGGGAAGAGAGAGACAGAGAGGAAGGGGGGGGGGTGGAGAAGCAAATGGGCGCTTCCCCTATGTGCCCTGGTCGGGAATTGAACCCGGGTCCCCCGCATGCCAGGCCGACGCTCTACCGCTGAGCCAACCGGCCATGGCCTAGCCCTGTGTTTTAAGCCCCACGTTTGGGGTCATATTTCGACAGCCCTGGGGAACCCGGACACAGCCCTGTGCCCCCAGTGTCTCAGTTTCCATTCCATGGTCTAGAGACCAGCAGAGATGATATCGTCTCCAGCACAACACTGAGGATCTGCTGAGGGGGTGCGGAATCCATGGCAAAGGCTGAGGCGTTTACATGGGGGCAGGGGGGCTGGTCTGCCTCCCGCCCACCTCAGGGAATCTCTGTGGCCCTAAAGGCCTGAGGCATGACTAGGACACTCCCAGTCATACTCACATGGCTGCCTGGCTCACTGGACTTTCCTAAAAATAGAAAAGGAAATGCAATGGAAATACTGTCCTGCACCACTTAACAACGTTTCAGGCCATGACGGGCCACATGCCATTTCTCCTGCGGTTGGGGGGACTCAGGTGTGAGCAAGAAACATAGTAATGTAGCAGATATAATTAGTACAGTAGCCGTGCAGGACAATAATAAGCTACTATGCTACTGCTTTATGGATGCACTAGTCTCTACTTTGTATCTGTTTCTGGATGTATCTCCCTCCTTGTGAGAAAGTGCTGAGAGCAGCCAGTGTGATTCACAGGCAGCAGCTCTGCCACCTAGTGACGCCATGTCTGATCAGGTACCTTGCTGCCTTCTGTGATGTAATCCCCGGCTGTTTGTACAGTAACGTGTTTGCAGGTCTGTAGCCGGGAGCGACGGGCTACACCACACAGCCTGGTACTGGCTGTACCTCCAGGTGTCCGTGTCCTCTGTGATGTTTGCACAACAACGAAATTGCCCGGGGATGCATTTCTCAGAGCATGTCCCCATCTTTATGCGGCAAATGATTATGTCTTATATAAATATAATTGGACAAGGACTACTGTAAGGCCTGAAGTCATAACAAAGAAAGTATTCTTATTTTTTGGAAAATTGAAAAAGCTTCACACCTGAAAACAGGTAAGAATTCCCAGTGAGTGAGCGTGCTCAGTGCTCTCACCTCCCCGACCCCCTGGCTGGAGCTCCAGTCTCTTCCAGCTTCCTGGCCAAGGGCACCCGGACACCCTGCCCCTGCCTGCTGCCCTGGGGTGCTGGTCTGAGCTCTGAGCCTGGTCCAGGCACATGGCACACAGCCCCCTGTCCAGAGCGCCAGCTCAGGCACGAGTGGCCCTGGATGAGGAAGTGAGCGCAGCTCTGTTTTAAATGAAGAATGTCCGCCTAGCACCTCCTGCAGTTCCTGACTTGGTTGCCGACCTGTGTCCCCTGCGGGCAGCGCGGACTCGACTCTACCTGGTCTTCTATAGCAGCGGATGCCGATGACAATGATGACGATGGCCACAGTGATGATAGACACCCCCACTTTTACAAACCGGGAGCGGTCAGTAGAATCGATGGCTGGGTTTCCTGAAAGGGGGCAGACAGAGAGTGCTGTAGTCAGGTAAGCACGCCCGCCCCCTTCCCCTACGGACGTGTTATAAGGAAGCGCCTGCTCTCGGACTGGAACAGCTCTCCATGTCCAGGCCCACATCTCTCCCGGCGGAGCTGGGATCCCTCCGGGCTCACGAATGTGACCGGGCTCCAGGGCAGCCACATCTCAGAGACACCCTCACATTACTGCTTTCCTCTCGTTTGCCCACAAAGGAAGAGGAAACACCACTACATGTCCCGGCGAGCAGCGCACAGAGAACGGACACAGAGAACCCCCTGCACCCGCACCTGCTGGGACAAGCTCTGCGGTCACACTGATGACACCCTTCTGGGCCCTGCACGCAGGCTCAGGGGGACCACCACGGCCCGCCAGACCACCTCCCATGCTGGGACGGGTCTGAGTGCTGCTCGGCCAGAGAGCAGGGACCCTCGGGCACGCTCTGCAACAAGCAAGGACTGGAGACGCCACACTGGAGGGAGAGCTCACACACGAGCCCCGTGAGGCCGTCTCTCAGACACGCCCAGAGTAGGGAGACGGGTCCCAGAGAGCAGACCGGGGTGCTGGGGCCGAGGCAGGGAGAGCTGCTGTGTGACGGGTGCTGTGAGCCCGTCAGAACCAGACAGAGGGGGCGGGACTAGAGCCAGTACACTGTTCACTTGAAATTGGTAAATTTTAAATAAAATAAAATGGTTACTTTGATATTTCATCTCCATAAAAATTCCTATGAAAACAAAACCACTCCCTTACCTGGGCCAGGCACATCACACACGGTGTCAGCTGTGGAGTGGCATTTCTGCAGGACAGCGACACCTTTGGGACACCTGTCGGGAGGGAGACGCGCCCAGTGTTCGCCTTTCCAGGTCTGCCCAGGACCCAGGCAGCAGGTCCCATTGTCACCAACAGAGGGTGGGCTCTCTGGGGCTCCCAGAGGGGTGCTTCCCCGACCCACTTTTGGGGAGCGCTGTGATCAGAGGCCCCACAAGGCTGTCCCCCCAGTACTAGCATCTCAGATGTCATCACCCACATCCCCACAGGAGGACAGCTGATGTGTTTTCCTCCTCATGAATATTCATGACCTTCTTTGTAGGCCTGTGAATTGAAGGAAAAAAGGAATTCCTCCTGCTTTTAGCAAAGGCCCAGGAATTCAGGTTTTCCTTCCTAATTGCTGAAAAATTGTGACGTATCATCCAGTGTCACGCATTTTGAAATCAGAGCTAGGTTTGTCTGGGACCCAGGAAGAATGACTTGCTTGCCAGCCACCTCACATGTTCCCAGCTCTCTGCACCAGTGGAGGGTGACAGCTGTAGAGGTCTCCATGTCACCAGCCCCAGGCTTCCCACTCTCTAGGGAGAGACGCCCTTTCAGGAACCGGAAGCCGGCAGCCGCCACGTTGCTCTCTATCCACTGAACACATCCACAGCCTTGGAGAAGGCGGGACATGCGAGTCCTGGGTCCTGTACACTCAGTGCCCCGGGCTGAGTCCCTGGGCAGCTGGGCAGCACCTCAGGTGCCAGAGGACGCTGGTGAGACGCCCCAGAACTCTGCACACAGATGGTCAGCAGTCTAGAGGGCACGACTTGTTTCTGTAAAGAGCCAAGGACCCGAAGTCCAAGCCTGTCCTGTATCAATTCTCAGGCTGTGATGTCAGGATACACCCCAGCAAAACAAAGGAGCCATTTAGAAAGGGGAAGTGGTGGTGGGCGAAGCCCAGGACAGCAGGGGTCCCAGGGACACAAGCTCCCAGGTGATGGACAGCTCGGGAAATTGAGCTTGAGAAAGGTCAGTTATGCAGTAAAACAGGGGAAGCAGTCAGACAACTTGAAAAATAAAAATAAAACTATGGGAAACAGCATTTGTGCAAATATAGAATGAACTGAACACACAGTTCTATGCACTGAGGGGGGAGGGTGAGATCAGATGAAAGAGAACCACCGGCTGGAAGCAGAGAGGACTCTGGGCTGGTGCTGGGCTGTCTCACCGGGTCGAGAGTCACATGTCCTTCTGGTTCTCAGCTCCTAAAGATCAACCCACACAAGCCCAGGTCCAGAGCCACCTCTGACCCCGCCCACAGCACCCGGCAGAGAGGCACCTACGTGCTACAAGGTCTGCAGAATTCAGGGGAGTCGGGGCTGTGGTAGAAACGGCCTGTTCGACACTGGCATCTCCGGTTGCTGGTCGGTGTGCACGGCGCCACCTCCTCCTGGTCTGCAGTTCAGGAAAGACAGGGTCAGTCCCAGGGGGCGTGTCCTTGTGTGGACATGTGGACATACACAGCCATCGGGGCTGGAAACACTGTGGCCCCAGCAGGGACCCAGCCGGCCATAGGGGATGCACCGGGATGGTCCCGAGGGTTGTTGTAACCCTGCTGGGGACGTCCCCGCCACCTCTTCACACACCTGTCTCCCAGGGAACACACGGTGAGCTGAGGTGCAGGCTCAGAGACTGGGTCACGTAGATGCATTTGGAATCAGTTTCACAGTGACCCCACAGGGAGTCTTCTTTTCAAAAAATCTAACTTGCCAGACTTCTCTTCATCAAGACTGTACGTATACCTTTGTGACTTACAAATAATTAAGGGTGGTTTTCCTATTGGGTTGACCCCTTTTTAACCATGTGCAAGGCGGTGGCTGTGACCATGCAGGTCCCCATTGGATTCAGGCAGTCGATAAAGGAACTGTGGAGCTGAGGGTGGTGGGCCATTCTGTTTATTAGAGTCTAGCAATGGTGGACCACCCGGCAGGCAGGGAAGACCACTTCCCCCTCTCTCTGGGCTGACAAGCAAAACAGGCTAAGAAAACCCTCTCCAGCCAGCAGAGCACAGTGTCCCTCCCAGTGGCAGCAGGCAATCCGCAGTTTGCAATCTGCTGCCCGGAGGGCAAGTACCCGCAGCCTTGCAGAGACCACACACAGGGCGCTGCCAGAGCTCATGCACCCATCAGGCAACGTGCAAGTGAGCAAGCCTAACACGGCTGTGTGCCCAACACCGTGTTTACAGAATTCAGTGCCAAGAGGGACACTAGTGTTAGATGTCACGTCTGTGTGCCTCTGAGGATGAGTCACCATCGTCTGAGTTTGTGAGACCCTGAGATTGAGTCCTGCAGTCCTGTGGCATAGAGGTCTCCCCTCTGTTCTCTGCAGACAAGCAGCGAACAGAATGTCTAAAGAACTTTTTATTAACAGTGAATCCCAGTGTGGCCTGGATGTCAGGACATCACTACTGATTCACCTGGACGGTGGACGGCACTGGGATCTGTGCAGGACTGTGTTTATCTGAAGGAAGTGTGGACGGGGTGCTTTGGGGTGAAATGCTGTGATAGCTATGGGTGACTCTGAAGTGGTTCACATGTGCTCACTGACACATACATGTCTACACATGTGTTTGCACATGTCTACACATGCATGCCAATACACACACACCATGCATGCATATGCCGATACATGCACAGATATGCGTGCAAGCTGGTATACACATGTACGTTATGTGCAGACATACATGTGCACACAACATGCTCATACACACATACACACAAATGTGATCAAACATACCAACTGTTTAATCGTTGTCACCCTCTACTGTCTTCTTTCAACTTTTTACATGTTTTAAAATTTTCTTTTTGTCTGTCTGTGTGTGACAGACATAGATAGAGGGACAGACAGACAGGAAGAAAGAGATATGAGAAGCATCAATTCTTTGTTGCAGCTCCTTAGTTGTTCATTGATTGCTTTCTCTTGTGTGCCTTGAGTGGGGGCCACAGCAGAGCAAGTGACCCCTTGCTTAAGCCAGCGACCCTGTGCTCGAGCTGAGCCCAAGCTCAAGTCCCAGATGAGCCCGCTCTCAAGCCAGCAACCTCGGGGTCTCGAACCTGGGTCCTCCATGTCCCAGTCTGACTCTATCCACTGCAGTAGCTGGTCAGGCTGAAAATTTCATAATAAAAAAGTTTATGTCTGAAGGGTCATGTTTACTTTATTATTTCTTTATGTGCATTTTCCAAGTTTTCTAGATCAAAATTATTAATTTTCAATTGGAATACAATTATTCCAACAACTATGAAACAACGTTGCTGAGGGTCTGACCGAGTGTAACTGTGGGTTCTGTCCCCTTCTCACTGCCGCCGTGCGGGGAGCTCTCTGTCCACTGCTGAGCGTCCTGCAGCCACTTCCTGGCAGTGACTGGGAGTCCTGAGCTTGGTGACCACTATGTCCCTTCTTTACCAGAGGCTGGCTGAGTGGACACCTGGCTTCTTCTTAAGTTTCATGGCTAAACAGTGCTCATCCTTGTGGCTAAATACTGAGGCTGAGGTGAAGGACTCCTTAGGGGCACACTCCCGGCCTGGCCACTGCAGGGTCAAGGGCCAGCAGGTGGTGTCCGTGGGAGACTCACCCTCAGAGCAGATGGAGCAGAGCAAGCAGGACTCCAGGCCATTGGGGAACGCCGTGTATGTCCCTCTGTCACACTTCTCACACATCCCCTGGGTGTGGGGGCTCCTGCAGGGCTCACGGACATACTGTCCTGTGAAGGGTCAGCGCTGTGGTCAGACCCCCCAGGCCGCCTGGGTCCCTGCTGTGCGTCCTGCCCACCCCGTCCCTGAGCCCGGCCTCTCCAGTGAGAAATCACAAGTGCTTGTGTCTGGGTTTTGGATCCAAGTAATCTTGGGATTTCTACAACTTCTAGGAAACGACCAGGGACAGAGGAGCTCGGCCCCACCTCCCAGATCCTTGGTGCCCGCCCTGTGTTGGCTCCTCCCACGGCGGTGCTGGGGCAGCGGAGAGACCCCTGCACTCCCGGCAGATACCAGGTTCCATACCCCCCCCCTGCACGAGGACGCGCCTGGTGTCCAGAGCCAGTAAAAGCACCAGACAGCAGCCAGCGCTCTGCCCCCCAGCCTGGCTCACCACCCCCTGCCCCATCGGAGCCCGGGGCGCAAGGGCCTCCGGGGCTCTCGGGCTGAGTCCTCCCACAGGAGCGCCGCCAGCTCCTCTGAAGGCACCCGAGGGCGCACACTGACCCACGGGCACCTCCCTCGGCCAGTGTCCCTCTGGAAGGTGTTCCTTGGGCCCCACCCATGCCATCGGTGCTGCCCCCTTCCCCACGCTGCAGTTAGAGGAACATCCTGTCAAACGGCTGGATGGGTATTTATTCCAGGGCGCCACCCGACAGAACCATCCCGAACTCACCCGCAGGGCACAGTGGGCAGCAGAGGCCGGTAGCCCAGTACCCGTTGGACCCACAGCGATTGGTCAGGAGGTGGCTCTGCGCAGAGACCAGGTCATTCGTTGTGGTCATCGTCAGCTGGAAAAGCACAGCACACAGTTCACTAATAGCTACTTTTACTGTGTGTCCCCTGGGCTGTGGTGGGCGTGTCTCTCAGCTGTGCAGACGTCACAGCTCATTAACCCCAATGTCAGCTGTAAGAGGTTGGCGCCAGTTTTGAGTTATAGTAAAAAAGTGCCCGACAAGGCGGTGGCACAGAGGTTAGAGCGTCGGCCTGGATTCCAAATCCTGAGGTTGCCACATTGAGCATGGGCTCATCCAGCTTGAGCGTGGGATCATAGACATGGCCCCATGATCACTGGCTTGAGCAAGGGGTCACTGGCTCAGCGGAACATATGGGAAAGCAATCAGTGAACAACTAAGGTGCCACAACTATGAACTGATGCGTCTCTTCGCTCTCCTTCTCTGTTTGTCCCTGTCTGTCCCCCTTTCTCTTTTTCTCTCACTAAGAAAAAAAGAATGTGACATAGTGATGTTTACTTTTGTCACACTGTTTTCATAGAGTGATGATTACACACAATTCTTAAAATACTTAAATATCTAAAACTACACAGCTGGTCCAATTCTAGGAAGTGAAATGTCTCCAAGTAAGAGACAGGAACTGTGGATAAAAGAGCTCTGTGTAGTCAGAGGTAAATACCACCTAATTCTCAGGGGCACCAGGAGGGATATAGATTAATAACCCACGAGGGAGCACCAGGCAAGGGTGGTAGGAGACAGGAAGTCCTGCATCCTAGGGGGTGTGGCCAAGAGGGCATTTGGGGGCTTCTGCGACCATGTGGCATCCAGGCCAGAAAGCACCATGAGTGTCTGTCAATGTGTGTGTGTTGGGGGGGGAGGGGGGGTGTGGCATTCAAAGCTGGAGAAAACCAAATGCTATAGAAGAGCCACAGGAGTCCTGACTCTTCCGAAGACAGTGGAGCAGTTTTTTTTGTTTTTTTTTCTGGTAGAGGGATGATATCTAGCAAGAGACTAAACAGCCCAGAAAGGTGACACTTCACTTTGGCTCAGGTTGTTCAAGTCATGCTACTTGAAAACAGGGTCTGTTTCCTAAACTGACTCATTACTGCAGAACGTAACAAAATTAGGATATCACTGCTCCTACTATATCCCTCATCCTCAAAAAAGTAACTTGGCCTCACACAAAATATAAACTTCCTCAAAAGAAAGTCAGCACCAATTAGGGATCCTACTGTAATATTCCTAGACTAACCTAGGACATTAGAGTCCTCTTCTGACCTACAGTGGTACCTGGACACAGGAGCACTTCTAATCACTAGCAGGTATTTGAATAACGAGCTTCCTCCACCCTCCACTAGGTGAGCTGTGGAGGATTAAAAACTTCAAGGGAACAATTTTTTTGAAATAGCCTCTAAGTCAGCGGTTCTCAACCTGTGGGTCGCGACCCCAGCGGGGGTCGAACAACCAAAACACAGGGGTCGCCTAAAGCATTTCCAATGGCTTTAGCCGCTGAGAAGCCACGCTACCGTCTGCAGCAGCGCTATTCAGCTTGAACGCATGCCGTTATGGACGTGCCTTCCAAACTGAATGCCTGTGGTCATGCGCAGACATGATTGCATCATCCCTCCGGGCCTAAGGGGCGGGGGAAGTAGGACGCTCCATAATCCATAGCAGCACGGCTGCTCATCCATAGCAGTGCATTACGTGTGTCAGGCGCTTGCTGACGTCATCAGTGCGTGGGTGCAGCAAGCGCGGAGGACAGAAGCCTAGGAGGCGGAGAGGCAATGAGAATACATAATGCATATCAGGTATTTACATTCCGAATCATAACTGTAGCAAAATTACAGTTATGAAGTAGCCACTAAAATTATTTTTTGGTTTGGGGTCACCGCAACATGAGGAACTGTATTGCAGGGTCACAGCATTAGAAAGGTTGAGAACCACTGCTCTAAGTAAAAGCCAGGAAAAATGTGGCAAAAATGTCAAAAGTCAGTGAAAAAAAAAATGATGGTGATTAAGTGTTGGGCAGATAAAATGTATTATGCTCATTTTGTTAAAGATGGAGGCCGACGCCCAGGTGATATTAATGTGTGTTGAGAATCCTTGTAGCCTGGGGCTTGGTTTTGGGATTAAGCCTTTCCCACCCTTTTTGATGTGGGGTGGTACAATCCAATCATGCCTCAGAGAAGTGACTTTGTATTAGAGACTTCCCTGTTTTGTATATTAGATTAAAGGTTGTGAAGCTACACTATAAAATGGGGGCAGAACGGGAGCTGGGGCTCTTGGTTCCTGAGATTATCATTAGAAGAGAGAGCAGAAGGAAGCCACGTGGAGTAGGCCAGGAGAGGCAGCCAAGATGGCGGAGTGCTGAGTGAGATGCCAGTCTGTGCAGTTTGTATCTGGGATAAGGAAGGAGATGGGGAACTGAGGAGAATAAGGCTGGTGAGCTAGAAACCTTTGATTCTAGGAAACTCGGATAAGTCAGTAGCTTTGTGAGCACTGAATGTGACTGGGTTTTGGAGCCCAGTGTATGTTTTTACTTGCCTGCCAGGTGCAAGCTAGAATTAAAGACTATGGCCCACCAGTTTTTGGCTCCGCTGTTTCTTTACCGACTGTCCAAATCCAATGCGAACCTGCATGGGCCAGGCAGCTCTGATGGTGGCTCTGGCCCTGCCTTCTGGCTTTACATTAAGAAAAGTAAGAAAATAGCAATTAAGTTTAGCGATAAAGTTACATATCATACTTGGTATGTAAGTTAAAATTTGCAATTAAATGTAGAGTTAAATGTGTAGAGAGTAAGTTATGTTAAGCGATAGCACAGGAAATGAAAACCTCCCCCTCCAGTCTCCTCCCCCTCCAGTCTCCTCTCCCTCCAGTCTCCTCTCCCTCTGCCAGCATCTTCGCCTGACCTTGACTTAACTGCACTTCATAAACCAGTTTATTTCTTTACATTCTCTTATTATGTATATATGAGTGCATTTGTTATTTATAAAGTACATTTTCTAATTTAAAAGCATATAAAACAAATAATTCGTGTGGTTTTCCAGGGCCAGAATGGATTAATTGCATTCCCATTAATTTGAGTGGGGAAATTAGATTTGACACAGGAGCAAATTGAGTCACAAGCACAAAATGAATTAAACTCCTGTGTCAAGGCACCACTTCTAGTTACAAAGTATCCTCACGCTGAGAGCTCTAGAGCATTACAAACATTGTTGCATTAGATTCCTTTCTCTAAGTAGTTCCCAGTCCTGAAATGCGGTAAATTTACATATTTTTACAAACTACCCTGGGGTTAGGGGTGTAATTAACATAAAAGGCCTACTACCAAATCATTCCCCTAATTCACAGATCTGATAATACAAACTGATTTTCCTTCAAATGATACCAACTAATCTAAAACCAGAAACACAAAGGAATAAAAGTTACACAAAAATTTAAAAAATAAAAACAAGCAGAAAAAAGTAACATAAAAAGGAATGTTAGTAGCATCACACTAATGGTCTAAATCTTGCTAAAATACAAAAATATTTATTTGGTTTATCAAAGCGATGGGCATTTTGTAAAGCAATAAAAAATTAAGAGCTTATAAAAACGGGGAAAGTTTTAGGTAGGACCACGCAGCTAAGTGCTTAGAGGGACAGTGCCTTGGGACCGGAGAGCCCTGGGCGGTGGTGGCCGCGGAGACCTGTCTGCCGCCCGCGCTGCCCCTGCGCGCTCATCCCAGGCCGAAGGCACGAAAAGCCATCCCGCCCAGGGCTGCTCCCGGACCCGTTCCCATCCCGGGTGCCGGGGTGCCCGAGCGCTCTGCCGCTGCCGGTTTCGCTCCTGACTCCAAAACTCAGACTCTGTCCCGGCCCAGGCTCGTCCCCCTCCCGGCTGTCGCCGTCTTCCTTCCCGAGGCCCCGGCCACCCGCACCTACCTGCGCCCCGAGGAGGGACAGCAGCAGTTGCGTCTGCAGAGTCCATGGCACCGACATTGCCGCTGCTCCAGCGCCGCGCCGGGAGGTTTATATAGATATTCTGTTCTTTATTTAACCCCGCCTCTTGTAGGTGCGCTTCTTATTGGTTGCGCGTTTTCCAACCTCGAAGAGGCGATGCCTTCGGATTGGGCTCTCCCAGCACCTGGCCCTCCCTTGCCTCAGATTTATTTTGTTGCCTAGGCTCGCGGGTGTGTCTCTGACTTCCCCCGCCTTCAGGACCGGGGTGATTTCCGAATGGCCAAATATGGGAACCAGGCGTATCAGGCAAAGCTGGGAGTTAGCGCCTCCTGTTGGTGGACTCTGTGTGTACACCCAGGTTCCCACGCCGAAGGGCCCACTCCTAGCACGTGTCCTGGACCAGCACATGGCCGCTACCCTGCTGACGCCTGAAACCCCCCACCACCCCCAGCTGTCACAGGGCTCCGAGGTCAGCCCGGGAGAAGAGCCCCAATCGCTCCCTCTCCCCTCAGCGCACAGGGTCTTTTAGCGGAAAGAACTCAACTTCGGGGAGCGGGATGGTGGGGAGGGGGGTGTTGGGCGGGCAGATAAAATGTATTATGCTGCCTGACCTGTGGTGGCGCAGTGGATAAGGCGTCGACCTGGAAATGCTGAGGTTGCCGGTTCGAAACCCTGGGCTTGCCTGGTCAAGGCACATATGGGAGTTGATGCTTCCAGCTCCTCCCCCTTCTCTCTCTCTCTGTCTCTCCTCTCTCTCTGTCTCTCCCTCTCCTGTCTAAAATGAATAAATAAATAAAAAATAAAAAATATTTTAAAAAAAATAAAAAATAAAATGTATTATGCTCACTTTGTTAAAAATGGCGCTGCCCACGTGAGGCCATCACCCAGGTGATATTAATGTGTGTTGAGAATCCTTGTAGCCTGGGGCTTGGTTTTGGGATTAAGCCTTTCCCACCCTTTTTGATGTGGGGTGGTACAATCCAATCATGCCTCAGAGAAGTGACTTTGTATTAGAGACTTCCCGATTTTGTATATTGGATTAGAGGTTGTGAAGCTACAATATAAAATGGGGGCAGAACGAGAGCTTGCTCTCTTGGTTCCTGGGATGATTAGCATGAGAGAGCAGAGGGAGCAGAGCAGAGAGCAGAAAGAGGCCATGTGGCCAGGAGAAGCAGCCAAGATGGCGGAGTGCTGAGTGAGATGCCAGTTTGTGCAGAGTTTGTATCTGGGATAAGGAAGGAGATGGGGAACTGAGGAGAATAAGGCTGGTGAGCTAGAAACCTTTGATTCTAGGAAACTCGGATAAGTCAGTAGCTTTGTGAGCACTGAATGTGAGTGGGTTTTGGAGCCCAGTGTGTGTTTTTACTTGCCCGCCGGGTGCAAGCTAGAATTAAAGAAAATGGCCTATCAGTTTTTGGCTCCATTGTTTCTTTACCGACTGTCCGAATCCAATGCGAACCTGCATGTGAATGGCCACGGTGGCGGCTCCTGGCTTTACACGGGGGAACCCGGAAGGGGAGAGTTCTTCCCTGGAAGGAGATCCTTCCTTCCTTCTAGGAGCAAGCACGGCCTGGGCTCAGCAACACGGGGTGTTGGGCAGGTGGGGGGACACGGGCTGTGCGGGGAGAAGGGGGGACGCGGGCTGTGCGGGGAGAAGGGGGGACGCGCGCTGTGCGGGGAGAGGGGGGGACACGTGCTGTGCGGGGAGAAGGGGGGACACGCGCTGTGCGGGGAGAAGGGGGGACGCGGGCTGTGCGGGGAGAAGGGGGGACGCGGGCTGTGCGGGGAGAAGGGGGGACGCGGGCTGTGCGGGGAAAGGGGGGGACACGCGCTGTGCGGGGAGAAGGGGGGACACGGGCTGTGCGGGGAGAAGGGGGGACGCGGGCTGTGCGGGGAAAGGGGGGGACACGCGCTGTGCGGGGAGAAGGGGGGACGCGGGCTGTGCGGGGAGAAGGGGGGACGCGCGCTGTGCGGGGAGAAGGGGGGACGCGCGCTGTGCGGGGAGAGGGGGGGACACGTGCTGTGCGGGGAGAAGGGGGGACACGCGCTGTGCGGGGAGAAGGGGGGACGCGGGCTGTGCAGGGAGAAGGGGGACACGGGCTGTGCGGGGAGAGGGGGGACACGCGCTGTGCGGGGAGAAGGGGGGACGCGGGCTGTGCGGGGAAAGGGGGGGACACGCGCTGTGCGGGGAGAAGGGGGGGACGCGGGCTGTGCGGGGAAAGGGGGGGACACGCGCTGTGCGGGGAGAAGGGGGGACACGGGCTGTGCGGGGAGAAGGGGGGACGCGGGCTGTGCGGGGAAAGGGGGGGGACACGCGCTGTGCGGGGAGAAGGGGGGACGCGGGCTGTGCGGGGAGAAGGGGGGACACGGGCTGTGCGGGGAGAGGGGGGGACACGGGCTGTGCGGGGAGAAGGGGGGACGCGGGCTGTGCGGGGAGAGGGGGGGACGCGGGCTGTGCGGGGAGAGGGGGGGACACGCGCTGTGCGGAGGAGCAGCGGCGCCCACCTCAGGCCCCGAGGCCCCAGGGAGGGCGAGTGCACCCAGCAGCAGGGAGCGCTGGCTCCTCCTCCAGTCCCCGGAGGAGCCAGGCTCTCTAGGACTGCATCCTAATTCCTTCTGCAGATGGGACGGTCAGGAGACCCCATCTCCAAGTAAGACCACATGTGGAGCAGGGGCTGTTCAGGGAGGGTAGTCCTGTCCTAGGGAGGTATTTTTCTCTAAAGAAGGTCCATGCTTCCCTAATTGAGCTTGTCTGTCGTCTTTTGCATCTACAATAATGGATCTAAAAACATGCCTTTGAAATGTAAGGGTGCCCTGTGCTGCCACAGTGGATAAAGCACGGACCTGGAATGCTGAGGTCGCGGGTTCAGAATCCTGGGCCTGACAGGGAAGACACCTACAAGAAGCAACTATGAGTTGATGGTTCCCACTCCTCCCCTCCCCTCCCCACCCCACCTTTCTCTCTGTCTCCTCTCTCTAAAAAAATTAATTAAAAAAATGTAAGGTGAGCCCTAGCCAGTTGGCTCAGTGGTAAAGCGTCTCTACCCCTCCCCCTCTCTTTTCTCTCTGTCTCTCTCTTCCGCTCCCACAGCCAAGGCTCCACTGGAGCAAAGTTGGCGTGGGCGCTGAGGATGACTCCATGGCCTCCACCTCAGGTGCTAGAATGGCTCTGGCTGCAACAGAGCGACACCCCAGATGGGCAGAGCATTGCCCCCTGGTGGGCATGCCGGGTGGATTCCTGTCAGGCGCATGTGGGAGTCTGACTGCCTCCCCGCTTCTCACTTCAGGAAAAAAAAAAAGTAAGGTAATCTTTTCCTGCCCTACACTCAGAGCATCCATCCCATCAGAGCAGAAACCAATACCCCACATTGTTATTATAATAACAATTATGCCGGCCTATGTAAAAGTGGTTTCAGTATACTGTATACATTTTTATTTCTAATCCAATCCCAGAGGTCCCCACCCCACCTTTGCTTCCTCCCGCCTCCCTAATCTACCACCAATCAATGTCAGGTAACCCCCTGGGCTCATTCCCTTTGAATCAGATGTGTAATAAAAGTGGTGAAACCGCCACCTTCCCCAGCATTTTCTCAATCCGTTGAGACTTGGCTTCCCAGCAATTTTTGACAATTTGGCTCAAGTAAACTCATAAAAATCCTTACAGGTTGTGTAAAGCCAGTAGCTACAGCCACCATCACAGCAGCCTGGCCCATGCAGGTTCGTATTTGATTCGGACAGACGGTAATGAAACAACAGAGCCAAGAACTGGGGGGCCATTAGCTTTAATCCTAGCTTGTACCCGGTGGGCAAGAAATACGCACAGTGGGAAAACACTTCCCTTTCCATTCAGGGCTCCCAAAGCCACTGACTTATCCAAGTTTCCTAGAATCAAAGTTTCTACCTCACCAGCCTTATTCACCTCTGTTCCCCATCTCCTTCTCTCTGCACAAACTGGCTTCTCCACCAACTTGGCTGCTTCTCCTCTCCTCCACATAGCCTTTCTTTGCTCTCCCCCAGCATGGGATCCTCTGCCCCATTTTAAAGTGTAGAAATCAAGACCTTTAAGCCAATATACAAACAAGGAAGTCTCTGATACAAAGTCACTTATCTGAAGCAGAAATGGGATTCCTTATGAGAGTGCACTACCCCCTACCATGCAACAGTCAAGGGTGAGGGGAAAAGCTTAGTCTTAAAACTAAGCCTTAGGCTATAAGGGTTTTGCCTGCTTACAGCCTGTCCCCCACACCCAATGCAAACTACAAGCGAGCAAATATATATTTATCATATTTCCAAACTTATTTGACCAACAGTTTGGGACGTTTCTTACACTGGCAACCTTGAGGACATTGAGCCCAGTGAAATAAACCAGACACAGGAGGACAAGTCCTATGTGACTCTATTCACAGGTGGCTCCCAGCCCAGTCGGATCCAGAGAGAGAAGGTAGAGGGTGGGTGCCAGGGTCCGGGCGAGTGTCCCTGGGGACAGAGGGTCAGCTGGGAAGACGGGAAGCTGTGGAGATGACGGGGTGAAGGTTGTACAACATGAATGTGTAGTGAATGTGGATAAGGTGGGAGATTTTCTGTTATGACTATTTTACCACAGGGAAGAAAATCACGAATAACGAAACGAAACCAAACACAACCCTGTTGGAGTACAGGGTCCACCCCTGCCTGTCCCCCCTGGTCCTGAGAAGAGAGGAGAACCCCAGACCTCTGCCTGTCCCCACTGGTCCTGAGAAGAGAGGAGAACCCCAGACCTCTGCCTGTCCCCCCTGGTCCTGAGAAGAGAGGAGAACCCCAGACCTCTGCCTGTCCCCACTGGTCCTGAGAAGAGAGGAGAACCCCAGACCTCTGCCTGTCCCCACTGGTCCTGAGAAGAGAGGAGAACCCCAGACCTCTGCCTGTCCCCCCTGGTCCTGAGAAGAGAGGAGAACCCCAGACCTCTGCCTGTCCCCACTGGTCCTGAGAAGAGAGAACCCCAGACCTCTGCCTGTCCCCACTGGTCCTGAGAAGAGAGGAGAACCCCCAGACCTCTGTCGCATTTGTTTCAGGAGGTCAGGTCCTGCTGCGTGGTCCTTGTCACTTGGTGCTCACGCTGAGGCCAAGAGAGCCTGTTAATAGTTTCAAGCGCTTGAGGGGGGGGGGGGGCTCAGCATCTCACAGCCTATTGCGGTCCCACCCAGGCAGTCTCTCTCTCCCTCCTGTAATTTTTTTAAAGAGTATTTTTTTATTTTTATAATTTAATTTATTTTTTGGTATTTTCCCAAAGTTTGAAGTGGGGGGAAGCCAGACAGACTCCTGCATGCGCCCAGCCAGGATCCACCCGGCATGCCCACCAGGGGGCGATGCTATGCCCCTCTGGGGAGTTGCTTTGCTGCATTGAAAGCCATTCTGGCACCTGAGGCAGAGGCCATGGACCCATCCTCAACACCGGGGCCAGCTTTGCTCCAATGGAGCCTTGGCTGCCAGAGGGGAAGAGAGAGACAGAGAGGAAGGAGAGGCAGGGTGGAGAAGCAGATGGGCGCTTCTCCTGTGTGCCCTGGCCGGGAATTGAACCCGGGACTTCCATATGCCAAGCTGACGCTCTACCGCTGAGCCAACCAGCCAGGGCCTTTATTTTTTTCACTTTTAGAAAGGAGAGAGCAGGGGAGCAGGAAATACCAACTTCCCCATGTGCCTTGACTCGGCAAGCCCAAGGTTGCGAACCTGCCACCTCAGCGTTCCAGGTCCAGGCTATACCCACTGCCCACCCCAGGTCAGACCCCTCCCTCTTTTAAGAATCATCAGAAGGACCTCACCGCCCTCTGTAAAAGGTCAAACATCAGCCAGAAATATTAGGCAAGAAGAAGAAGAAGAAAAAGGCACGCGGATTCGAACAAAAGGGGTAAAGTCACCGCCGGTTGCAGATGACCTCATCTTACAAGTAAAAAAAAATCTAAAGAGCCACAAAACGCACAAACAAGTTAACACAACAACCTCCTCTTACAACTGAAAGGGAGCTTGGGACGGGACGGAGGAATGACCGCCACGAATCGGTGACACCTGTCGACCCCACCAGCGGGGTGGCGACTGGACAGCGGCCACGTTCGTCCCCACGGCCGCGCTTCCTAAACCCTTGGTCGTGGCGCTGATGACGCAGGACGAATAAGCCACTGGCGGAGCCCACCTGGAACGCCGCGGGCGCGTGCTCCTCGCGGGGTGCCAGGGCGGGTCGGCGGGGGGATCGGGTACAGGCGGGCCCGGGGGTCAGCGGGCGCGCACGGGCTGGAGGTCCACCCTGGGCGCCCCGCGCGCACGCCGCCGCCTTAGTCCTGGAGCGACAGAAAGCTCTGCCCCTCTGGGGAAACCCTGCCGGCTCCTCAGGACCCCGGAGGCGCAGCGAGGCTGGGCGGACTCCAGGCACCGGGACCGAGGAGACACAGGCGGGACCTGCGCTGGAGGAGGGGGCGGACGGTGGGGAAGCGGCATCCTCCCAAAGAGGACAGTGCGGACAAGCCGCGGAAGGGGGGCGAGGAGGACGCGGACGAACGAGGGCCGCGTCCCCTTCCGGCAGCGCTGGGCGCGGGTCCTTGAGCCCAGCGGGCCAGCACCGGCTTCAGGACTGTCTCCTGAGGACCACCGGGCTCTGACCACTCGCTGTGGAGTCCTTGCCCACCGCCGGAATTGCACTGAGGTTTGAGGAACCGTGAGGACCGCTCTGCGTCCCGCTGTCTGCTGGCGCTTGCCTTAGGGGCAGAATAGAGGTTCAAACTGAATTTCCTGATTTAACAAAGCAATTTCCTCAATTTTTGAAGGAAGAAAGAAAAATGTCTATAAATAAACAACGTCTTTAAAAGTTAGCGTTTTAGCATCCGGGAGAGGAACTGGAGTCTCTTGGTTGTGACATTTTCTGACAAGTCTTAGTAGGAAAAGCTGTGTTGCTATATCGAGTTAGGCATCCTTAGAAAAAGTCTTATCTATAAAATTTAAGTCAATAAAAATAGATCTATCTAAAATGAAAACATTTCCATACAAAACCTGGTATAAAAATATTTTCGTAGCATCTTTATTGACACAATCAAAGATTAGAAACCACATGATAGATCCAACACGTGATAGATGGGTAAATAAGAGTGGTACAGATACATTATCAATTCAACAAACATGAACCAAGCCCTCACACAGTGCGACATGGCTGCGCCTTGAAAACTCTGTCCTGTGTGAAGGAAGCCAGGCGGAAAGGGCCACCTGCTGCACGATTCCAGGTCTGTGAAATGTCCGGAATCGATGAACCCATAGGGACAGAGGTAGGTTAGTGTGTTCCAGTACCTGGGGTGGGGATAAGATTGGAGAGTGGTTGCTTTTTTTTTTTTTTTTTTTTTGTAAGTAGGAGGAGGGGAGAGAGACAAACAGTGCCTGCATGTGCCCCAATGGGGACCCAGAGATTTGGGGATCCACCCAGCAACCCCCATCTGGGGCTGATGCTCTGCCCATCTGTTGCTATGTTTACAACTGAGCTATTTTTAGCACCTGAGGTGGAGGCTCCTCAGAGCCAGGGGCAGATGCGCTGGGACCAATGGGGCCATGGCTGCGGGAGGGGAAGAAAAAGAGAGAGAGACAGAGACAGAGAGAGGAGAAGGTAAAGAAATTGATAGATTTAATTCCATGTAGATCAAGGTTTCTCTCAAAGAAAAATATTGTAGACACAGTTACACAGAAGAGAGTTTGTGAATGATCTAAAATGACAAGAACTCATACAGATACCTGACTGGTGGTGGCACAGTGGATAGAGCTCCGACCTGGGATGCAGAGGATCTGGGTTTGAGACCCCGGGGTGGCGGCTTGACACGGGCCCAGCAAACTTGAGCGCAGTGTTGCCGGCTAGAGCGTGGGGGTCACAGACATGACCCCATGGTCACTGGCTTGAGTCCAAACGTTGATGGATTGAAGCCCAAGTTTGCTAACTCGAGCAAGGGTCTGTGGCTCGGCTGGGGCCCCTCCCCCTCTGGTCAAGGCACATAAGAGAAACAATCAATGAACAACTAAAGTGCTGCAACTATGAGTTGATTCTTCACATCTCTCTCCCTTCCTGCCTGTCTGTCTCTCACTAAAAACAAAACAAAACAAAACAAAAATTTCGTACACACACTTTTTTAAAACGAAGAAAACAATAGGAAACCCTAGTGCGGTGGTTCTCAAACTTTTTGAAGTCGGGGCACATTTAAAATCCTACAAATAATTGTGGCACACTACAGTGTGTCCGTAAAGTCATGGTGTACTTTTGACTGATCACAGGAAAGCAACAAAAGACGATAGAAATGTGAAATCTGCACCAAATAAAGGAAAACTCTCCTAGTTTCATACCTATTCCGTGCAGTTCGATGTGGGCTCACGCAAAGATGTTTTAGGGCTCCTTAGGTAGCTATCCCATACAGCCTCTACACACTTGTCACTGACTGATGGCCTACCAGAACGGGGTTTCTCCACCAAACTGCAGGTTTCCTTCAACTGCTTATCCCACCAAGTCATGTTATTCCTATGTGGTGGTGCTTCGTTATAAACGTGCTGATATTCACGTTGCACTTGGATCACAGATTCGAATTTAGCGAGCCACAGAACACACTGAACTTTCCTCTGTACCGTCCACATCTCAACTGGCATGGCGTGGGCTGCTCCGCTGTATACACGGTGTTATGTCATCATCTGCGCATGCGCACATGCTGCCACATCATCCTACAGAAACTGGGAGGGTTTTCCTTTTATTTGGTGCAGATTTCACATTTCTGTCATCTTTTGTTGCTTTCCTGTGACCGGTCAAAAGTGCACCATGACTTTACGGACACACTGTATATACAAATTTCTGAGAAATATGTCATAATTAAGTCAAATGTTAAAGAAAAAAAATAAAGTCCAAGCGTGCCTTTATGGTAATTAAACAAAATAAATGTGACAAAATTAAATTTATTCTGACATTAAGAAACATTTTTATGTTACATTTTTTGAGTGATGCTTCTTAGAATTTGTAAAAAAAAAAGAGGGGTTAAAAATTTTTTAAATGACAAAAATGTTATAAAAATGTATATAGATACATTCTTAGTAAGATTTATTAAATTCAGCCGGTCCTGGTGCGAATGTAAGTTTTTTCATTGTTGTGTTTATGAGTCTGATGTGTCCTAGCAATTTCTTCAATGTTTGGGCATATATTTGAAAGGCAAACTCTCATTTTCTCGTCAATACATTGAAGAATTCCTCTCTTTTTATTCTTAATTGTGTTGAGTGCAGAAAGCCCCCACCATACATATCATCTTAACTTTACACCAAACAAAGGATAGAAGAAACTTGCATCCAGTCTATCTGGGAACATGGGAGGTAGTGTAAATAATCCAGCACCCCAGTTTAACAGCCTTTTGCAACCTAATCAGGTGAGGTGGGGGGTTGGGAAGACTGTCATCTTACATCCAATTCCCCCACCTCTGTCCCCCAAAAATCTAAACTCCAAAAACCCTGTTGGTATTTTGGTCCTGAACATTAGCATATTTCTCTGGATACCATAGGGCGCACCTGGAAATCTTCTAGGGTACACCAATGCACCTTGGCACACACTTTGAGAATCATGGTCCTACTCTACCGTCCCCAGATCTGCAGACTTGTCAACCTATGGCTGTTGGCACTAATCCAACACCAACCAACCAGAACCCCCAGTTCTGGACGCAGTGAAGGGGGAGGCTTTATTCAGTGCAAAGTTTTATTCAACAGCGTGAGGACAGCAGAACCATAACAACACTCAAGAGGGAGGCAGTGCAGCTGGGGAAACAGCCTTCACAGGACAGAGGCACAGACAGGAGGGACGGCTCTGGGACCCAGCCAGCAGGAGGGCCGGAGGGGTCGTCCTGGGAGACCCTGGAGGGAGCGCAGCTGCGTGACGCTGAGGTCTTGGGCTCTTGGCCTCCAGACCGTGAGGGAACAAGAGTCTGTAGTAACTGTGGACAGCGGCCACGGGGAGCTGACACCCCTCCTCCCCTCTCCCCCAGATCCCCACTTATCGGACAGCTCCTGGAGGACTGGCTGGTGACAGTGCTGGCACCTGGCTGTGGGAGGAGTCAAGGGTACAACTGCATTCAGGCCGGGCTCCACTGCTCTCACTCAGGGCGGCAGCACATGCGGCCTCCCTACACTCAGGGTCCTCCCCTGACTGACTCGGGGTGCTGTCTTCGTAGGGGGTGTTCTGATGACTAAGGTGACACAGAGGAGGTGAGGGACAGCTGGGCTGGGAAGCAAGTCATCACTGTTACTATCCTTCAAAGTGGCAAACGGCCCCCTACCTGTTCCAGAGCCATCGGGACCTCAGTCTGACCCTCAAGCAGGTGTGTGTGTATGTGAAGACGGGTCAGACTATGTGACCAGAGCGGGGCGTGGCCTCCTTCATCTACTTCAGCTGGCGAATCACCTACCCCCACCCAGCGCTCCGGGGTCCTGGGGGGACTGGGGCCTCAGACTCCACGTCTACACTGTCAGCAGACAGGCTGCAGTCTTCTGTCGTGGGGACTTGGGGTCTCTCGCAATGACGTGACAGGCACTGAGCCTCCAGACACCTGAAAACCAAGGCACAGTCTTGGGTGGGTGAGTCAGCACGGGTGGGGCTCACACCCCCAGAGGACAGGGGCTCAAGGATCCCAGGGCTCGGGGGGGAACTCTGGTCTCAGCTCTGTCCCTGCTGCCAGCTCAGCTGGCGTTGGTCAGGGCTCCTCAAGGCCAGTTGGGTGCCTCAGTTTCCCCACTGTGAATCGAATCCTCCGAGTCTCAGGCTCCTCCAGCTCAGGGGCCTCGGCTCCTGTTGGGCTGAGACTCGGGCAGCGAGGGGCTTCCTGGAGCTGGTCTGCCCACTTCCTGGACCCGCAGGGAGGGAGGACAAGTGACTCACCATGTGTTCTCTTCTGTCTCCGCTCCCTGTGAGGACAGAGAGCAGACGGTGGTTAATGGTGGTGCCAGAGACGCCTCCACGGTGGGAAGGCGGGGAGAGCGGTTGTCCCCTCTTCAGGCAGAAATCAAGTTGGGGAAGCTACAGCCCACCTGCTTTCCCCACTGACCCGCCAGACACCCTGCCCTGGCCCCGGACTGCCTCTTAGATGGGGTTGGCCCCAGAGTAACCACACACAAGGGGCCCCGAAGCTAGCCAGGCCTGTCCCTCACCCCAGAGGCCGGGGCATCACGGAGAGGGCACTGTGATGCCGCCCAGAGTGTTCTCCCTTCCGGCTACTCTGTGCAGGAGGAGCCCCTGCTGGTGACAACCAGGGACTGAGGACAATGGCCCCACCCCATCCAAACTCAGGCTCCCCGGGACCCGCCCCGCAGCCCAGGTCCTCACTCACCCTGTCCAGTGGCTCTAACTCGATGTTCACAGCGTTCGGGCGACAATGACGTGAGTCCTGGGATCCTCTATTATTTTCTTGATGTAGGAACTGAGACAAACAGTTAAATGGCCAAGCAGTTTACAGTCATCTAGTAAATGACAAAATCTTATCTTCTGTAACCAAGTTCAGGGAAAACACCTGTCTTAGGCTCACGTTTGCGCTTGGCTTGATGAGTGCCTGAGCACGTGGCAGAGACACGTGCTAGGATACTCTGTGTAGGGCGGTTTTCCGCAGATCGCTGTTCACCGCCCCCAGGGGGCGTATCCTGTTCGCCTGCATGCCGCACAAGCGCTCTTTGCTCACCTGCCTCCAGGGAAGCTGTTTCCCTGCCTGGTTGCTGCTCCGCCCTTGCCTAGCTTTTCTGGTTCCGGTTCCACAGCTCCTCTACTCCACCCGAACCCAATGTGAACCCGCTTGGCCTCGGCCACCAGGTGTTACAGAAAGTGCAGACCGTTTACACTTCTCATTCCCAACCAAAGGGTAAACATCTGAAATCGGTGCTTTTCTGCCGTGAACCAGCGCAGCTAGTAATGGTCCAGGTCCTGAGTGAGAACGGTGCGGAATGAAGAGATAGACTGAAAGAGAAAAGAGGATGGGATGGGAGGCCTCTGCAAGCGGATGGCAAGCCACAGCAAAAGCAAAGCCCCCGGTCTGCTTTACTATATAGTGCAGAGCCCTATGCAAATAAGGAAGTCTCCGATACAAAGTCACACCTCTGAGGCATAAACGGGAATCCTCATAAGGGTGCACCCCCCCCCTCCACCATGCAACAGTCAAGGGTGAGGGGAAGAGCTTAGTCTTAAACTGAGCCCTAGGCTATAAGGACTTTATCAGCTTACAGCCTGTCTCCCACACTTTTCAATCTCATTACACTTGGGGACCAGTGAAAATAGGAGAATTATTTCGACGACAGACAACTAAGGCAGAAATCACCCGGAGAATGTGAAATTCGACTAAGATCACTGGGTCTGTAATCTTCAGACAACATCAGGGTGATTAACTCTTTTTGGACAGGCACAAAATTTCTAGGAGACTGAGACTACTGCTTGTGCAGGGAGACAGATTCCCGAAGTCCAATTAGTATCATTGGTGCCAACCACACTCAGGAACGGATGAAGAAGGGAATAAACCTCAGTTTGGCACGCCAGTCTAAAGCTGGTGAACATTCTATTGGAATTCTTTCCTAAGATCACACCTAAACTCCCAGTCTTTAGAAACCCTCAAAATAAAAGACCCAGTATTATAAAGTACTGCACCCCAGATTCTGAAAGGCACTGTATCTCACTTTATTGAGTCCACATAGAGACAGCCAGTCCGGATAAATTTTGAAGATTTGTATTAAAGGAGGAAATTTAAATATGTCGGCCGCATATAGCTGACACAGGGCAGCAGACCCAAATTGTGCAGTCCCAAAAATAGTTCAGGGGCAGCTTATATTCCCTTGATCACACGCGGGTGGGGGAGAGCATGACATTATGGCACAGTCATTAACAGGATTATAACACACAGAAACATTAAGACTAAAGTAACACAATCAAAGATATTTACAAATCTTTCAGCGTTCTTCTTCCCTCACTAGCCTGGACGTATTTTACTCTCAAGATTCCAGAAAAGAGGAAGAACTACAATCAATGCAAGGTGGTATGTAAATTCTGCCTCCTATTGAGAGGGAAGAAGTTTCTCAGTTAACCTTAATCCTTCCAGAGAACTTCAAACCAAATGACTCTAGTTGTCCTTGTAAGTCAGGAGACTTCTACATTCCCTTTTCTCCATTTTCCAAGGAAAGGACAGGAAAGCCTGATTTTACCTCCTAGAATATCAATATTAATTTGCAGATTTTTGGTACCTTACAACATTCCCCACGGGTTTTATGTCTTAAGTCAAATCTTTGACTTAATTTATTGAAAAGTATGAGGCTGCTTTGTAGGGATATTAATTTATACCATGTAACAGATATTTAACAGACAGCATTAATAGCAATATGGTTTATTAAAGAAACAAATGTTATTGATTAATTTTCTATAAACTTCAAAAACCTTTTGTAACTTATATAAAACTAATTGGCTTTTATAACAATTTATTTTTAGTCATAATTTTAAATTTAAAATGTTTAACTTTTAGTGACAATTAAGTTGACTTTTTTTTTTTATCCTTGATAGATACGGGAATTCCAAATTGCCCTCTTGATGTTCCGCTCATCTGTCAGACCTCACCCTTCCTGGACTATCGCCCCTGAGACAGAGGAATTCCAAGAAGCTGGCAAGCCCCCCCAAGGAAGAGCATTCCAGACATACCAGGACTTTTGCCTCAGTATCCCCTCAGGCTCTCCCAAACACTATATAACTCGCCCCTAGTCTGTAACCGGCGCTGTTCTCCCCAGAAGAAGTGCCCGGCAGGGTTCCTCTCTTCCTTTCAATAAAGCCTGTTACTCTGGTCTTTTTCGGACTCCCACGGATTCAACATTTGGTGCCGAAACCCAGGACAGGGTACTAACTCCCTGGATGATCCCTCTTTGCCATCCAAACTTACAACCAGAGAAGCAATGGGCAGCGGCAGCTCGTCCCGGGCTTACTCCCTGATTCTGTTTGGACGTGGAATTGTAGGTCGATTGCCCGGCAGTCTAATCCTGTCCTGAATCCCTGCTGGACCAGAAAGGTAAGGAGTTTCTCCTTCCCCTTCCCCGGTTGGCTTCTCTTTTCCATCAAATTTTCTCTGGTCAGACGGTTTTCTCTGACACGCCTCACGCTTTGAGGGGTTTGACTTTCAGTCTCAGTGGGCTGCACGGAAGACTAGGCGCCTAGCCAAACCTCTCCACTTTCTTGGACTTCTTGTCCTCAGAGCTCCCTGACAGGTGGTGACGACCTCTTTAGGGACGACTCCCCCACACGGAGATTTTCTCCTCTTGGGACAGTGACAAAAGGTGGGGACGCCTCCTCTTGCTCACCTGTCTCCACAATGGGCTCTCAGAGTCTAAGCCTTCTGACCAGATCCCTCTAGGATGTCTCATAAAAAAACCTCACTAAGTTGGGCCTCTCTGAACTTAAGCAAAAAAACCCCAACTCATTTTATTCTGTAACACGGTGTGGCCCAATACAAATTAGACAATGACTCCCACTGGCCTGAAAACAGGACATTCGATTACAATATTCTCAGAGACCTTGACAACTTTTGCCACTGGATGGGGAGGGCATCAGAGATTCCTTACGTGCAGGGTTCCTTCTACTTTCACTCCTGTCCTTAATTTCTGTGCTGCTTGTTCTACACACAGGCTGATTTGCCCAAACCTCACCTAAAACCTCTGGTCTCAATCTTTCCTTCTCTGCAGACTCCTAACTCTCTCTCCGTCCTGCCTGACCCCCGGGGCACCCCTTTCTCGGGACCCCTCTCTGGTCCCTCTGCAAACCTCTTTCGCTCGAGTCTCTTCACTCCAAGAGCCCCCTCCCTTCACAGGATCCTGTTTTCTCATTCACCTGCAAATACCAGTCTCTCTTTCTCCTCCCCTGCTGGCAGGGAACCCTCCCTTCTCCACTGTGTTCTTCATCCCCTCCCCCTTCCTTAGAAGCTGTGGCTCTGGCTGTGGTGCCTGGCTCCTCTCCGACCCCTCCTCCTTCCTTACAAACTGCAGTTCTGTCTGTCTCTTCTCTGACCCCTCCTCCCTCCTACAAACTGTGACTGTGCCTCTTTCCTCCTCGCCCCCTCCCTTCTCCTCGGAGCTCTAAATCCTCTTTGAATACTCTGACCACGTGGCGCTACCACCTCCTCCTCCTGCAGATTCTGACCCTCCTTCTTTCCATCCAGCTGTTGACGCTGTCCATCCGTCTGCTTTCTCTCTTCCTCCCCTCTATGCTGACAACTCTCTGCCATCTCAAAAAGCTTAAAAAAACAAAGTTGTCTTTTAAGCTGTGTGAATAAGTAATCTGTCTTGCCACTTTGTCAGAAAATACCTCTAGTATAAATTTAATTGAAACAAGTAAAGCACGCTTATTTAAATTTCTTAATTCATAATATGTGAAGTCTTCGTTTAATGTGTAATTGTGCCTGTTTCCAAGGCCTTAAACCAATAATTACCTGCCTCTTAAATCAAGGTTTACTCATCCCCACGGACTCTCCCTGCAATACCCCCATCCTTCCTGTTCGAAAACCTTCAGGGGCTTATCACCTCGTACAAGACTTACACCTAATCAATGAAGCGGTAATTCTCCTCCATCCAGTAGTCCCTAATCTCTACAGGTTACTGTCACACATTCCCTCAAACACCACTCACTTCAAGAATGCCTTCTTTAACATTCCTACACACTGACTCTTACTTTCTGTTTGCATTCACATGGACTGACCCAGGCACTAATGCAACCTAGCAACTTACACGGACTGTCTTACCCCAGGGCATCAAAAACAGCCCACACCTGTTTGGGCAGGCACTAGTTCAGGATTAAGCAGCATGCGATCTCAAAACTAGTCCTCTCTTATATGATAATATGTAGATGACCTACTCCTCTACAGCCCCTCCCTGCCTGCCTCAAGGAGACACACCGCCACCCTTCTTAACTTCCTCACTGTGAAGGGATATCATGTCTTCTCTGCTAAGGCTCAACTTCACTCTTAGTCCATAGTCTATCTGGGCATCACTTTAGCCCCCACCACTTGAGGTCTCACCCTAGATCAAACTCAGACCCTCTGCTGTCTCCAACCACCTACCATCGCAGATCAAGTCTTTTCTTTCCTCTGTCTAATAGGCTTCTTTAGATACTGAATTCCCAATTTTTCTCTCTTAGACAAGCCCCTCAGTGAGATCTCCTGAGTATGGCTTTTAAAGTCCATAATGACCAAGGAAGTAACAGAAAAGGCAAATAAGACTGTTGGGCAGATGAAATATATTATGCTCACTTTGTTAAAGATGACGCTGCCCATGTGGAAGCTGTCGCCCAGGTGATATTAATGTGTGTTGGGGGTGGGCTGTGGGCAGGCAGGATCCTTGGAGCCTGGGGCTTGGTTTTTGGGATTAAGCCTTTCCCACCCTTTTTGATGTGGGGTGGTGCAATCCCATTATACCCCAGATAAGTGACTTTGTATTAGAGACTTCCCTATTTTGTATACTGGATTAAAGGTTTGGATTTCTACACTATAAAATGGGGGCAGAATGGGAGCTTGTTCTCTTAGTTCCTGAGATTAGTATTAGAGAGCAGAGAAAGGCCACGTGGAAGAGGCCAGGAGAAGCAGCCAAGATGGCAGAGTGTTGAGTGAGAAGCGAGTTTGTGCAGAGTTTGTGCAGGGAGAAGGAAGGAGATGGGGAACAGAGGTGAATAAGTCTGGTGAGCTAGAAACCTTTGATTCTAGGAAACTCGGATAAGTCAGTAGCTTTGTGAGCACTGAGTGTGAGTGGGTTTTGGAGCTCAGTGTGTGTTTTTACTTGCCCGCCGGGTGCAAACTAGGATTAAAAATGATGGCCCACCAGCTTTTGGTTCCTTTGTTTCTTTACCAATTGTCTGAATCCAATGCGAACCTGCATGGGCCGGGCGGCTGTGATGGTGGCCCTGGCCATGAATACTGGCTTTACAAAGGCCCAAAAGAAGTCAGGAAATACCAGCTTTTGGCATACACTCTTAAAGGCTCCGGTACCCTAAAGGGCTTCATAGAATTGCATCAAGGCCCTGCTTTAGATAGTAAAGAAAGGTCATTGAACTGAAGCCTGCCAGGCTTCCCGGTCCCACTGGTTTACACATCTGTGCTGTGGAAAGGGGGACATGAGAAGGTAAGCTGCCCCCTTGCTCCATGGAGGGAGGGTTCAGTCTCTTCTAGCCCTGCTCCAGCTACCTGTGACTTGACCTTGTCCAGCATGCTGGGAATTGCCACTGAAAGCCCAAGGACATCGTTCAGGAGCCTAAGGTATTTCTCCCAAGTAGCAGATAAACTAATCTCATTTTTTTGTAAACACAAGGGCTATCTACTATGCCTTGCCTGAATATTTGAGTTTTTTTATTCCTCAAAGATCTTTACTGTGGGTATTGACAGTCTGATTTTGCTGCTTTATTTATAGTGTCTCCATTATTCCTCTTGTCTCAATGCCCCATGCCTGTTGTAGGCTGGGACCTGCTGCTAATTCCAGCTGGAAGCAGTGGTCACTAGGACTTAAACTCTAACTTCAAAGTGTAGAAATGTAACCACCCTTTCCCTAAGTACTTGCAGGATTTACAGGTTACTCAGTAAACTGTTAAAGATTATCCAAGAGGTGCTTCTAGCAGTACATCACCCAAGGACTGACTTTCACATGGACAAGTCCACACACCGTGATCCTGACAACTCCCACTGCTGCTAAAGTAGAAAAACGGCATAACACCCATATGTGTTTCCCTACTAATTGGACAGAAACCTTTTCCCTAATCGATCTCACCCCAAATATCAACCTAATCCTACCCCATGAGTCTCTTTTTTTTTTAATTTTTTTTTATTGATTTTTAGAGAGAGAGGAGTGAGAGAGAGAGAGAGAGAGAGAGACAAGGGGGAGGAGCAGGAAGCATCAACTCCCATATGTGCCTTGACCAGGCAAGCCCAAGGTTTCGAACTGGCAACCTCAGCATTCCAGGTTGATGCTTTATCCACTGCACCACCACAGGTCAGGCCCATGAGTCTCTTTTTATTCCCAGTACATTACCCATCAATCTAAGAACCAAACAAGCTGTACAGGTAATCCCTCTTCTTGTTGCTTTAGAAATCTCTATAAAAATAGGTCTGGGGAAGAGGGATTGGCCACTGCCCTGTCTTATTCCTACTCTCTCTCTCTCTCTCTCTCTCTCTCTCTCTTTCTCTGAATCCCAGCGAATTTGTAGACATGGAATCAGTAGTTTCACACAAACTGGGTGTCTTGACTATTGCCTTTCATTGGTCCACTCACTCTCCTATTTATTTTTCTAACTTTTGGACCCTGCCTCTTACGTTCGTTTACTAGTTTCTTTCAGAACCGCATGCAGACCTTCACCAATCAGAAAATTGGAAAAATCTACCTAACCCTACACACCAACCCTGAAACCTGCCCTCACAAAACAGAAAAATCTGAAACCCTATATCAGCAAACCTCCTAAAACCTATCTTTCAACCCCTACAGATCCTCTAACCCTAAAGCTCTCCCATATCCTTGAAGAACTAGGAGAATGAATAGCATTCACCTCTTAATGTTTCTCAGTCTTTTTACCCTTCACATAGTAAGGGGACAAGATCACTGGGTCTTCTTGGCTGAAGAAGAGCCTACAAATGGACATGAAACATTTCTTTTAGCTCAAGCTAACTGCTCTCTCCAGGACTGCCAGGAAAAAATATCTCTAACTTTACCGTGGAAGAACTTTCACCCCCGCTATACAACCCTCCTTATCCAAATACTTGCCCCCTTCTTTATCAAGTTCATATAGGCCCGGATAAGAGAAATCTCTAGGATTACCTACAATCAAATGCTCCTACACTCCTATTCCCCAGTACCCCAAGGAGAACTTCATGAGGGAAATATCAAATAGGTAGGGATGACAGCAGGAAGAAGCCGCCCCTCAGACCGAGAAGTTCCCTCCTGAATGTTCTCCAAACCCCCTTTCTTTTAAATCACATATTCAGTCCTTCTAAAAACTTACACCAACAGGTTCCCTGTCTCTAAAAATCTCCACATGTCCTCCCATTCGAGAGGAACCAGACTAGCACGTCTCATGAGGCTCATCCAGGAGACCATGTATCACCATGTCACCCTGTTCAATTGGCACTCACAGCAAGCAACTAAAAATTATTACCTTGTAAGATTTTTTTACTTCCGTACTCAGGTTTTCAAAAATATCACCCAATTCAGACCTCACAGCACGGAAATTGACGACCTCCTTAACTGGATGAGGGACTTGGTTTGGCAAGGTTCCCTTCTCGAGTTCTCTCCAGAAGAAGCAATAATTTTCCAATTTTTTTCTCCTCTTACTCCTCATTACCCCTTACCGTATATTATAAAATTAATAACTGCCTTTCTTTTATATGTAACCACAGAGTTGAGAAATGATAAATATGTGAATTTACCAGGAATTCCAAACTGCTTTCTTGATGTTCCGCTTATCTGTCAGACCTCACCCTTACTTACAGGACTATCACCCCTGAGACAGAGGAATTCCAAGAAGCTGGCAAGCCGCCCCAAGGAGGGGCATTCTGGACTTACCAGGACTTTTGATTTAACACCCACTTGCTCGAGATTCTTCCTTACCCTATAAATTTTTCCCCCTAGCTTGTACTGGTGCCCTTCTCCCCGGAAAAGTGCCTGGCAGGGTTCCTTTCTTCCGTTCAATAAAGTCTGTTACTCTGGTCTTTTCGGACTCCCATGGATTCCAACACAGCCTTAATGAACTTCCTCTCAAGGTCACCTGGACTCTTGTTGTGAGCTTCTTCCGACACATGGGGTAAACGAGTTTATAAAATATCATTTTTGACTTTGCTCACTTTTAGTGTTAGAAAATGGCGCTGGCAGCGCCAGGTGTGTAACCTTTGAAATTGCTACTGACCTTCCTGGTTGGGAAGGGCCACGGTTATGCTAATGTTGCTGGAGGAGAGGCTTTCCCGCAGGAAAAGTTACAAGAGGAGAGAAGAAGGAGGAGAGGGAGAGAAGCCATGTTTTGGCTGAAGAAAGAGAAGCCAGTGTTGCAGAGTAAGAAGCCACGTTGGCAGATGGGGAACCAGAGGTGAGGGGCTGTGGGACTGGTGGGGCCCTTGATTCTAGGAGGAACCGGAGAAGATCCTCCTGGTTGTGGAACCGGATGTGTCAGCAGCTCTGGGAGCTCTGAATGAAGAGGGAAGTGTGTTTTCCTTGTGGGTGTCTCTTGTCCCCTGGTGCGAGACTAGAATAAAGGAATGGCCCACTGTTTTTTGGCTCCACTGTTTCTTTACCGTCTGCCTGAATCTAAGGGGAACCTGCACCTGCCTGGCAGCGATGGCTGTGGCCCCGGGCCCTACCCTGCACAAAGTCGAGAACCCTCACACGACCGGCTGGCCCTGCATAGACCCGGAGGCCGGGTCCCCTGTCCTGTAACATTTCCAACTTAGGACGACCAAAATGAAGCTCTTCTGATGCCTAAAGCAATTTTTTTGCATGCAGAATTTCAAAAGCCATCTCTAAAATTAAACTCAGAATAGAAAAAAAGAGAAAAAGCTGTCTCAGGCCAAGGGTAACAGCATTGGTCATACATTCCTTAGACTGCTGCTGAATAAGAGACCCATCTGAAGAATCCCTGCCTTTCTCAGGGACCCTGACAGTCTGCAAAGGAACTTAATTTCACTGTTGGGGGAATACAGTCCTGTCTATTCTGACCTATTCCAATTAATACAGTGACTGCTTTCTGGGGACAAAACAGCAATGACTAAACAGGATCTGCTGGGAAAACCACTGAAGAGGAGTCTCCTCATTGTAGAAAGAACGCAGAAAACTGAAATAAGATTGAGAAAGAGAACAAATAGGAAGATGTGGTCGATCTGAGGGCATTTCCCCTCCCGTGCTTTTCTTTTTATTTATTTATTTATTTATTTATTTATTTATTTATTTATTTATTCTGTGCTACGGGAAGATGCTCCAACCAACTGAGCTATGTGGCCAGGGCAGCATTTCCCCTTTTCACTGAGAGTTTTGGAGAGACTGCGTTATTATTAATATAAAAGGGGAAGCCACTAAGCCCTTGTAGTTTCTGGGGCTACTTGATTAGTTTTTCATCAGAAGCTGTTCCCTACAAATGAGGGGATGCTCTGGTACAATATACAGTTGTGGTTAACCAAATGTGCCCTGATTCAACCTGATAAAGCAAGGTTTTTCTTTTTTTTTTCTTTTCTTTCTTTCCTTTTTTTTTTTTTTTTTGGATAGAGACAAAGAGTCCAGAGAGGGACAGTTAGGGACAGACTGACAGAAAGGGAGAGAGATGAGAAGCATCAATTTTCCTTTGCAGTACTTTAGTTGTTCACTGATTGCTTTCTCATATGTGCCTTGACCAGGGGTATGGGTGGGGGTGTGGAGCTACAGCAGAGCCAGTGACCCCTTGCTCAAGCCATCAACGTTTAGTCTCAAGCCAGCGACCATGGGGTCATGTCTATAATCCCACACTCAAGCCAGTGACCCCTCACTCAAGCTGGGAGCCTGTGCTCATGCCAGCGACCTTGGGGTTTCGAACTAGGGTCCTCTGTGTCCCAGTCTAATGCTCTATCCACTGTGCCACCACCAGGTCAGGCAAGGGTTTTTCTGATATCAGTGGTGCGCACACATCCTTTCTCCAGAAGGTGAAATGCATTTAGAACTAAATGAGCCAGATTCTGAACCCAATGAGAAAACAATGATTCCCAATGACCCTCCACAAGAGGGAACGAATCTTGAGACCAACCAAACGTTTGCTAACCATCCTTTCTCCTCATTAGTCACCTCACTGAGAGCCTCAGGGACAGAGTAACAGGCTTCCCTCTGTTAGGTTGGGGTCCAGGATTCCTGTAAACTCCAGGTCCCTTTAAAACTCAAATATGTCTCACCCAACCTCCCAGCTGGGCAAAGTCTTCATTAAGCACCTCCCTCCTCCAAACTCCCCCTACCTACAAGCAACTCCCCCCACCCTGGGAAGGTTCTGGGAAGTGTCCTTGGACAGGGTCTTAGGGAGGGGCCTGAGGGGTTGGGAAAGGGAGACAGTCTGTGACCAAGGCCACAAACCTGGATGCGCTGATCTGAGCATGTCCAGGTGCACCAACCCCGTGCCAGCAAATGCCTGCAGCAACCCCCCATCAGACACCCCCTCCTGCAGCTCTGAGCTGACTCACCAGGGTGTCAGCCCCTCTGTTTCTCAGATGCGTAAACAAAGTTCTCATATGATGCAGCAGGCCTGTCTCTCCTCCGGCCGGCCTAACACCCACCTGACTCAGAACGGTGTAAAACAACCCAGACACCGGCACGGATGCCTCTAACCCTTAGGTGGCTACACACCTGTTCTCTGTAGATGGGGAATCAGTTCACAGTAACTTGAGTGTCCTATTTTGGGGTGTAAATTTGCCAACTGAGAGTATTTGACCTTGAGTCCTTCAATTAGGTTAGGCAGGCTGGTAGTTAGATATGAGTTGGGACAGGCAGAGGAGGGGAAGGGTTAAATTGTTTTCATGTACTTTTGTATGTTTGCAGAGTCTAGGTGAATTTTTTTATTTTGTATTTTCTTGTATTTTTCTGAAGTGAGAAGCAAGGAGGCAGACAGACAGACTCCCGCATGTGCCCAACCGGGATTCACCCGGCATACCCACCAGGGGGCGATGCTCTGCCCATCTGTTGCTCCTTTGCAATTGGATGGAGCCATTTTAGTGCCTGAGGCAGAGGTCATGGAGCTGTCCTCAGCGCCCGGGCCAACTTTGCTTCAATGGAGCCTTGGCTGCGGGAGGGGAAGAGAGAGACAGAGAGGAAGGAGAGGGGGAGGGGTGGAGAAGCAGATGGGCACTTCTCCTGTGTGCTCTGGTCAGGAATTGAGCCTGGGACTTCCATATGCTGGGCTGACACTCTAACACTGAGCCAACCAGCCATGGCCTCTAGGTGAATTTTTAAAAAATATTTTACTTATTGCCTCGAGAGAAAGGGAGCGAGATCATAGTTGCTTCACTTCAGTGGCTCATTAATTGCTTCTCATGTGTGCCTTGACCGGGCAAGCTTGGGGTTTTGACCTGTGACCTCAGCATTTCACATAGATGCTCTATCAGACGGGGGGGGGGGGGGGGGGGGACTCAAGACTTAAAGTTTTAGTTTGACATTAAAAAATAATTTAGCTCGAGCCTGACCAGGCGGTGGCGCAATGGATAGACCATAGACCGGGGATGCTGAGGACCCAGGTTTGAAACCCCAAGGTTGTTGGCTTGCGTGTGGGATCATAGACATGACCTCAGAGTTGCTGGCTTGAGCCCAAGGTCACTGGATTGAGCCCAAAGGTCACTGGCTGAATTCAGCAAGGGGCCACTTGTTCTGCTGGAGCCCCCCCAGTCAAGACTCATATGAGAAAGCAATCAATGAACAACTAAAGTGCCACAACAAAGAATTGATGCTTCTCATTTCTCTCCATTACTGTTTGTCCCTGTCTGTCCCTCTCTCTGACTCTGTCTCTGTCTAAAAAAAAAAAAAAGAAAGTTCTAATCTTTTCCATTTTCCTTCTTAATATGAATTTCTACTTTGTGTCTCCCGAATGGGTAAAACTATTTTGGGTTAGGATGTGGATCTGAAACTAGTTTCTACTCTATACTTCCTCCAGCACTCTCTTAGGCCTTTAGTTAGTTTTAGCTTTAAGCAATATAATATTTTCATGAATTTGCTCCAGAGTTTATTTTGTAGATCCTTTTATAATATTTTTTATAGTCTGTGGGCTTCAGAACAGTTTTCTCAGAGTTGCCTTTCAAGAGTGTCAACCATCTGCTGAGTCCACCTTGGGGCATTCTCTCTCCTTAGCATAGGCTGGTCAGCATACACCCTGACTAGGTCAGACCTGGAGATGGAAGAACAAATTTTTGCCTCTTACTATTGGCCGGAAAGACTATACTTTCAGGGATCATTTCTATAGTTTGTTACTATTGGCCGGTCGGTATACACTCTCGATGAGGTCATACCTGGAGATGGAAGAGGTTTCTCTCAGGATTCGGAGGATGGCCACTAAACTATATGGAGTTTACAAATTTCCCTTCACTTCTGCCCTCTGGTTTTATGCCAGAAATTTCCAACTGAAATGGTCTCTTTAAGGCTGAAGGCCAACTATACCAGTTGTCCCAGTAGAGTCCAAGCTCTACGTCTATCAGGCGTCCCTGATTCGATGTCCCCATGCAGTGGGACACTCCTGCTTACCAGCAGGGCTGGCGGCCTCTTTGAGACTACTCTTGAGGCAGCTGTGAGGATTCTACTTATCAGTGCCGAGACCAACTGCCACTGGAGGAAGGACATGACCAGCACACAAGTTAGTTGCAGGAATCACACAGGCAGTTTATTACTCACAGATCCTACGGCTGCCTGGGGACAGCTTAAGGGGCCCCATCAGTGTGCTCCTCTCAGCTGTCCTTGGTCAGAGCTGCGTGGACCCCTCAGCTTTGGTACCCTTTCTGGCATACGCCTTGTAACAGGTGTTACTCTACAGGATTATCACATCAAGCTACTTTTGGGGAATTTCTCGCAGGGAGCTCTTTTTATCTATATAATTTCACACACGCACTAACTGGGCCCTGAGCTAAGGACAAGGTCTTGTCTATCATATCCCTACACACTAGATTAGCTCCCACCCAGAGGGCACAGCCTTATTCATTTGCCTTAATGGCTTTTAATATTATATCCTAACTTATTTCTATATATCTTCTATATTTTTCTGTATTTCTATGTATTTAATTACTATAACATTATATTACTGTAACACTTCACACGCAGCACCTCTCACCGTATGGTGATCACAAAGCACGTAAACATCTGGCTATTGAAAGGGTTCAATTTTTTTTTTTGTGTATGTGACAGAGACAAAGAGAGAGACAGAGCAGGGACAGATAGGGACAGACAGGGAGAGAGATGAGAAGCATCCATTCTGCTTTGAGGCACCTTAGTTGTTCATTGATTGCTTTCTCATATGTGCCTTGTGGGGGGGGGGTTCAGCGGAGCTAGTCACCCCTTGATCAGGTCAGTGACCTTGCACTCAATCCAGAGACTTTTGGGCTCAACCTTGTGACCATGAGGTCATTTGGGGTCCTGATCCCAATCTCAAGCCAGCGACCTCACAGTTTCAAATCTGCCTCCTCCTTGTCCCAGTCCCAGGCTCTAATCACTGTGCCCCTGCCTGCTCTGGTCAGGATTGACTCATCACTTTGTACTCTGGCAGGCTGTTCCCTCCCCCCTCCCCCCACCGTGTGTAACTATTTTTAGTTTCACTTTTCATTTATTTCAACCATTTACACGTTTTCCTATTCGTATTTCCACAATTTATTTTTCTATGTTTATTAAAACAATAAGTATTTAACACTGCCTCTCAGTGAGCAGCTGGCATGGACCACAGTGGAATGTCAGGTCCAATTTGAGAGGATGAACGGCTCTGGCCCTGTCCTTGCCCTGCCGCCACTCTGCCCAGCCCCGAGGGTCACCATGGGGTCTAACCACGGACTCCCCTTCCCCACAGGGACAGGGGTAGCCACGGTGACCCGCTGGCCGGCCGTGGTTCTGCGCATTCATCCTCGGTTTGCGGAAGACCACGGCGCGCGCACACACTCTAGGGACCTGGTAGTAGTGGTTAACAGCTGTGTTATTAAGACTGCCGTCAAAGGGGGGCGATTCAAGAAGGCACATAGGAAGCAGTTAGAAATGTTCCCTACATATGTTAGATTAAAGACTCTGTCTGGCACCTTGCCGAATTAGCCCTAACCAGGAGAAGGAATTCGTTGTTAGTGGGGTGGAGAGTTGAGCTTCTAGGGCCTCTTCCTGGCCTAGGATTGTGTTGGTTAGGACTTTAAGGTCCTCCGAAGGGGTCCGTGTTCTTGTAAGTTTTCGGAATATGGTGAGTGTGCCCGATGCTTGGGTGCTGTGTATTCCTTCATAGAATCTACCCGTTACTCCTTTTTCCCACCTTTGGCCCCAGGGATCCAGAATAGTTAGGCGCGAGGGTTTATTGTGTTCCCAGGAACCATATTTACAGAAGTATGGTGGATGCCCCGTTGGGCCATCGGGATACCCCTCACATCGGTCTGACTGGGTCCTGCATCCTGCTTCGTTTTGCTCATGGAGGAAACAGAGAGCATGGTCCATGGATCCTGACCCTCATAAGCTGCCTGTGCTGCTGGTGGAGGCACTGAGGGTAACTGGGGCATTGCATCCGGCGGGGGAGCAGTTTGCCTGGGCAATATATTCAGTTTTACTTTGCCCATGACATTTATAGGTTTCCTGAGCAAAAATGTCCAAATATATGGTTGGTTTTTACTTTCCTGACTTTGAGGGGTGGGCATGTGGAGTTTTACGATAGCTAATAATAGGTATAGTGAAGAGTTTTGAGGGATTGGATTCTCAATGTGAGGTGAGGGGTGACTAGGAGAAAGAGAAGAAAAATTTGGAAAGCTGCTGTTCCTTCTGGAGAAAATTCAAGAAGAGAACCTTGTCAAACCAGGTCCCGCATCCAGTTAAGAAGTGTCGTCAATCTCCGTGCTGTGAGGTCTGAACCAGGTGATGTCTTCGAAAACCTGAGTGAGGAAGTAAAAAAACCTTGGGAGGTGATAATGGTGAAATGCTTGCTGTGAGTGCCGATTGGACAGGGTGACATGGTGATACATGGTCTCCTGGATGAGCCTCATGAGACGTGCTGGTCTGGCTCCTCTTGAATAGGAGGACATGTGGAGATTTTCAGGGACAGAGGACCTGTTGCCGTGGAGATGCAGGTTTTAGAAGTGTTGTGTATGTATGGTTTGATGTGAGAGAGACGAGTCCAGTGTGAATCCCCTTCTATTTGACAGCGGTGGGGGTGGACAAGATAACTGCATAAGGGTCTATCCAGGTGGGCTGGAGGGTTTTTTCCCCCTGTGTTCTCTTGTAAACCTGATTCCCCGGGAGCATTGATAGGTGTGAGTCTGCAGTTGGGAAGGGTCGTGGAAGGAGCTCATCAAGCTGGGAACAGTAGGGTTAGTAGAGCTTGTTTGCTCAGTTTGCAGCGGAGGTGGGTAATCTCCTCTGAGAGTGCTGGCTCTCTCACAGCAGGTGGCCCCTTTCTGAATTTTATACATAAGAGTGGTGTGATGTGAAGGAGATGATATTATTAAGAGGAATAGGGAGAGTTGAGTAAGTTGAAGATGATATGAACAGACATATTTAGCAGTTGGCTGTATAGGAGGAGTTAGTCTTGATTATGAGATTTTAATTAAGATTAAGAGAGTTTTTTTAGATGAGAGGATTTTAAGAGGGAGTGTATGGGGGCAGAGTGTGCCTTTAAGGGTAAGGAGATAAGAAAGTATAGAACAAGCTGGAATCTCCATCCTGTCTGTTATTAAAGGGTAATCATAGTTACTCACGGCTCAGGCTGTTCTTCTGGGATTTTCTTTCTTTCTTTTTTTTTTTTTTTTCATTTTTCTGAAGCTGGAAACAGGGAGAGACAGTCAGACAGACTCCCGCATGTGCCCTACCGGGATCCACCCAGCACGCCCACCAGGGGGCAACACTCTGCCCACCAGGGGGCGATGCTCTGCCCATCCTGGGCGTCGCCATGTCGCAACCAGAGCCACTCTAGCGCCTGAGGCAGAGGTCACAGAGCCATCCCCAACGCCCGGGCCATCTTTGCTCCAATGGAGCCTTGGCTGCGGGAGGGGAAGAGAGAGACAGAGAGGAAGGCGCGGCGGAGGGGTAGAGAAGCAAATGGGCGCTTCTCCTGTGTGCCCTGGCCGGGAATCGAACCTGGGTCCTCCACACGCTAGGCCGACGCTCTACCACTGAGCCAACTGGCCAGGGCTCTTCTGGGATTTTCGTCAGACTGACCTTGGTGGGCCCTAAGGGGGAGCAGGCGTATCTGGGTGATGATTCAGGTTGACTGGAAGGTCATCCATAGGCATGTGTGGAGATGGAGCTTCCGTTTTCTTTAACCTGGGTACATGAAACTAGGGGGCCTTTCCCTGGAGTATTGCCGCCATGGGGGTGGTGAGGAGAACCTTGGGATACACTATGCTGGGTGGTAGAGGTAAATTTATAACAGAATTGGATAAATCTGGCTGGCCGAGAAGCAATAACAGGGCCGACTCTGAGGACAGAAGGTGAAAGGAGAGAGAGACTGTGAAATTGGAGAGTAGATTCTGGCCTAAACTAGGCGTAGGGCATCGAGGCAGGAGGAAAAAGAGTGTGCAAAGGAGACACCATCTATTAGACAAGGCAGTGGATCCGTGGCCAATAGGGAGGAAATAGGACCATCAACACCCACAACAGAGATCTTTAAGGGATGAGCAGGACCCGAATATTTGGGCAAGGCAGAGTGAGTGGCCCCCGTGTCTATAAGAAATGAGATCGGCCTACCTGCTACTTGGATGGCTACCCTAGGCTCTTTGATGGTGATAGGTCACAGGTGGCTGGGGCAGGGCTAGAAGAGACTGAACCCTCCCTGAGAGGAGCGAGGGGGCCGTCTACCTTCCAGTGTCCCTTTTTCCCACAGTGAGGACAAGGCCCTGGTGGGGCTGAGGAGCTGGACAGGCTTTGTGCCCAATGACCTTCTTTTCCACACTTAAAGCAGGACTCTGGTAGAGTCTTACAAGGCCCTTTAGGGGCATTGGAGACTTTAAGAGTCTCTAAAGACTTTAAGAGACTTTAACCGCCAAGAGCTGGTATTTTGCCTGATCTCTTTGGGGCTGTCTGCCTTTTCCTGTTCCTCTTGGTTATTATAGACCTTAAAAGCCATGCTCAGGAGATATTGTTGAGGGGTTTGGCTAAGAGAGCAAAATTGGGAATTCAGTGTTTAAAGAAGCCTATTAGACCGAGAAAAGAAAAGATTTGATTCGTGGTGGTTGGAGACTGCGGAGGGTCTGAGTTCGATCTAGGGTGAGACCTCAGGTTGTGGGGGTTAAGGTGATGCCCAGATAGTCTATGGACTAAGAGTGAAGTTGAGCCTTAGCAGAGAAGACACAATATCCCCTCATGGCGAGGAAGTTAAAAAGGGTGGTGGTCAGAAAAATACAAAAAAAAAATAATAAATTAAAAGGGTGGTGGTGTGTCTCCTTGAGGCAGGCAGGGAGGGGCTGCAGAGGAGTAGGTTATTTACATATTATAAGAGAGTACTAGTTTTGAGATTGTATTCTGCTAAATCTTGAGCTAGTGCCTGCCCAAACAAGTGTGGGATGTTTCTGAACCCCTGGGGTAAGACAGTCCACATAAATTGCTGGGTTATATTAGTGTCCAGGTCAGTCCAAGGCAAACAGAAAGTAAGAGTCAGGGTGTAGCCCTGGCCGGTTGGCTCAGTGGTAGAGCGTCGGCCTGGCGTGCAGAAGTCCCGGGTTCGATTCCCGGCCAGGGCACACAGGAGAAGCGCCCATCTGCTTCTCCACCCCTCCCCCTCTCCTTCCTCTCTGTCTCTCTCTTCCCCTCCTGCAGCAAGGCTCCATTGGAACGAGGATGGCCCGGGCGCTGGGGATGGCTCCTTGGCCTCTGCCCCAGGCGCAAGAGTGGCTCTGGTCGCAACAGAGCGACGCCCCAGAGGGGCAGAGCATCGCCCCCTGGTGGGCAGAGCGTCACCCCTGGTGGGCATGTCAGGTGGATCCCGGTCGGGTGCATGTGGGTGTCTGTCTGACTGTCTCTCCCCATTTCCAGCTTCAGAGACATACCAAAAAAAAAAAAAAAAAGAGTCAGGGTGTAGAGGAATGGTAAAGAATGCATTCTTGAGGTCTAGGACCATGAAGTGAGTGGCATTTGAGGGAATGTGTGACAGTAACCTGTAGAGCAGGGGTCCCCAAACTACGGCCGGCGGGCCACATGCGGCCCCCTGAGGCCATTTATCCGGCCCTCGCAGCACTTCCGGAAGGGGCACCTCTTTCATTGGTGGTCAGTGAGAGGAGCATAGTTCCCATTGAAATACTGGTCAGTTTGTTGAGTTAAATTTACTTGTTCTTTATTTTAAATATTGTATTTGTTCCCATTTTGTTTTTTACTTTAAAATAAGATATGTGCAGTGTGCATAGGGATTTGTTCAGTTTTTTTTTATAGTCCGGCCCTCCAATGGTCTGAGGGACAGTGAACTGGCCCCCTGTGTAAAAAGTTTGGGGACCCCTGCTGTAGAGATTAGGTACTACTGGATGGAGGGGAATTACCACCTCATTAATTAGGTGTAAGTCTTGTATGAGGCAATAAACCCTTGAAGGTTTTCAAACAGGAAGCATGTGGGTATTGCAGGGAGAGAGTCCATGGGGATGAGTAAGCCTTGATTTAAGAGGCAGATAATTATTGGTTTAAGGCCCTAGAAACAGCACAATTACAAACAAAGCACATTAAACAAAGATTTTACATACAAATTATAAATTTAAAAATTTAAATAAGCACACTTTACTTGTTTCAATTAAAATTATATTAGAGATATTTTCTGACAAAGAGACAAAACAGATTACTTACTCACACAGCTTCATAGACAACTCTGCCTTTTAAGCTTTTCGAGGTGACAGGGAGTGGTCAGCAAAGAGGGGAGGAAGAGGGGAAGCACAAGAATGGACAGCATCAACAGCTGGATGGAGAAAAGGAGGGTCAGAATCTTCAGGAGGAGGAGGAGGAGGTTGAAGTGCTTGTGGTGGTGCCACCTGGTCAGAGGAGTCAAAAGATTAGAGCTTTGAGGAGAGGGGAGGGGACCAGGGGTGTTGGGGTCCAGCCCCAGGGGGAGTCCAGGGGTCCCACAGGAAGAGACGGTGTCAGCACAAAACGAGTGAGAGAGCTGAATTCTTTAGCATTCACTGCCAGGCATCTCTGCCAATGGCTAGTATAGCTTTATTTTTATACATACACACTAAGTTAAAATCACATGGTATACAGAATACATTGATTAATAATTGTTTTTGTTTCACTATGGTTACATATTTCTAGGCAATGGTTAGTACATTTCTATAAGCTATAAATCAGGTGGTAAGTCATTCTAAGTAGTTATACAATAACTTGAGCAGCAACAACAATATTGGCACAAGCTTCTAAAAGGTCAGTATTAATAACTCTACCTTACCTAAGGTCCTATTGTCTAGTCAAATTTTATTTGCCTACTATATTCATATACTAGTTAAGTTCTAACTTTATTTGTCTCAGAGTGTTCCACCACCTGCAGGTCAGGTATGCAAGAAGGAAAGTTTCTCTACTCTACCACATGAAAAGGCTAAGGAGGTAAAGTAATGAATTAAGTGAAGGCTGAAAGGTGCTTTTGTGTATAGTTAGTTTCCTACCTATTCATAATTCACAATCTATTTTTTCTAATATGATTTATAGGACAGAATTTTCCTACAGACTTAACCCATTTCAAGGGATATCATAGCCAACCTCTTATGTCTATGAGCTCAGGCAAAGGGGCTTTATAGGCTTTTTTGTGGAACTCAAACCCTCTGTCTCATTTCCAAAGAAATTACTACAAATCTGCAGAGAAAGCATGGTGCTATTATCCCTGTGCCATAAATGATAACACACACACCCAGAAAAGGAGGGATAAAAAACCAAATTAATTTAAAAAGTTAAAGGGAGAAGTATCGTTGCGCCTCTTCTTTCTGTGACTTTGTCAACCAGCAGCTGTTGATCAACTTCTGACATCTCCCCCTTTTTTGTTTTTTAAATGAAGCTTTTGTATTTACAACGCTGTTTCCTGGATACCAATGTTTAAGAGTCGGAAGATGACTGGAAGGGTAAGAAGAGTGATAATTACCACAGCTATTATTATGCCTGTATCAGTAGCCAAAGAGGTCAGGCTGTGCATAGAAAACATACTTTTAATATTTTCAACAAATTGATCAGCTACTTCTGAGACAGAGACTAAAGAGTCTGAATGTCCTAAATTTTGTATTTGCTGATGTAATTCTTTCAAATCTAAACTAATATCACTATTATTCCATATCCCTAATAAATGATTCTGTACATTATTCGATGCTATGATAGACTGATGTATTCTAGAGGAGTGACACATATCCACTTGACCCCTGAATGGCATCTATGAGTCATCCTAGCCTTCATAGCTAACAGCTCATTTTCTATGTGAATAAAAGCCTCCTCTAAAGCATTCACTTTCATATCTAACTTCCTATCTATAGTTTCCTGTACTGCTAAGGCAAGAGATATATTACGAGATAAGCTATCTACATGATTTGCAGCGTGAACTGTTTGAGCTAAAGTGGTGGTAGAAGCGGCTACAGATCCTATAATAGCAATAAGAGCAGTAATTCCTAAAATTAATTCTGCAATAAATTGCTTTCCTCGATGGCGAGCAAGCTCTTCAGAAGCAGCCTGTAGTGCATGCAACCCTGGGTCATCATACCAAGGCTGAGACAGACTAACAGGTAACATCTCATAAGGTGGCTGCTGCAAAATAAACACGGCTTGAGCTTTGGTGTCATAAGTTAGACAGTTTGTTAAAACACGGTGAGTGCAGGAAATGCTAAACATAGACTTATAAGTGATAACAAAAAGAGTACTGTTCATTGTAGCGATTAAGAGTACATAAGGAGTCTGTATACAAGCCTGAACAAAAAGATTTTGAACAGGATAAGAGTGAGGTCTAACCATATGCATGGGTGCGGCAGCTGCAATTAGCTGCCAAAGCTTTGTTTGATATCTGGTGGTTAATTCATCCTGATAAATCAGCTGTGCAGGTACCCATCCAGTTGTTTGCCAGTGTGTAATATATTTACTTAAAGGATCATATTCATTTGTCCAATTATTTATATATTTCATTTCCTGCACTAGCATCCTATAATCATGAGGAAAATAAGGACTAGACCAATCTTGTATAGTGAAATTAATAGCACATGGAGTATAATTCATATAATTGGAATATGCACATTCTTGTCATGGGGGGAAACCAAGTCTATTCTCCACAGACCACCAATAAGGCTCTTGAGCTGCCTTTCTTGGAGGATAAAGTTTACATGGGTGAAATCTCTTAGGGGCAATGCAACAGGATTATACTCATGGGTGTCAGGGCCTCCAGGCATTAAAATTGTGAGAGACCATAAATCCCTTGTTTTGTGTCCAGGTTTATTTATTCCTTTTAGGAGAGTCAGTCAAAATAGTCTTAAGTGTAGTAGAAAAACACCCAGAAATCTTGAGAGTATTATTCAACATAAAACATATAGGTACATTATATATTTTTCCATAGAATGAGAAATTTGAATTAATTTTATGCATAATAAAAGAACTAGGTGATCCTCCCAAGAATTTAGTCTGATTATTAAACACAGGTATATCATCTCCTCCCCAAGTAAGAGGCTTAACTAATGGTGGATTTGGAATATAAGCCCAAAGATTTGTTTTGTCCACTAGCCCCAACAGGAGGTATTTGAATTGAAATTACAGCTAGCATAGCAACAAACATAGTAGTAGGGTTACGATGTATATTTTGTTGGCCACAAATTAAATCAGCCCTCTCAGACAACGCCTTCCACTGGCCCCAAGTTGGTGGGTTGACGGTTCGAGTAGAGCGAGTTGAGTGAGCCAGCCGTTGACCACGATAGGGAGGGTGTCTAGCTTCCTGTAGTGACAGTTGTTGCATCGCTCAAGTAACAGGATCATATGGAGAGTTCCTTGATGGCCTTTGCTGGAGAGACACTGGTGATGAGGGTGGCACAGAAGTCTCCTCTGGGCTGGATGAATAGGAGGAGGATGGAGATGAGGAGGGGGCAGCGGTGGCAGCAGAGGCCTCTGGTGAGACATGGTGAATCAGCCGATCTGGGATTCAGGGAGGAGAGTCAGCGTCCTGTGGAAATATACAAGCATACCCTCTCCCCTGGGTTAGAAATACATCTGGCTCCTTCCATTGACCTGTTAATACATTCTTTCACTTTGCCATTGGTTTAGGCTTATCCAGATCTGAATTCCAATGTCTCAACATGCGAGTGTGGCCTTGACAGTCTGAATTAAGATTATTAATCACAAACGAAGCATGATTTAAGAGCTGATGTAGGGAATAATATTTTAACTCACCTTCCTGTAGTTTTTGAATCTGCATTTTCAGGGTCTGATGGGTCCTCTCTACTATACCTGTCTCTGTGGATTGTAAGGGATGCCAGTAACATGTGAAATGTCAAAGGTGTTACAAGACCTTTTCAAGGCAGCTGACGTATATGCTGGGGCATTATCAGTTTTAATGGCCATTGGCATGCCTAGAATAGCAAAGTAGTGGAAAAGGTGTTTGTACTACATTCTTGAAGGCCTCCCCAGTTCGTGCAGTACAAGCGACAACATTTGAAAAGGTATTAACACAAACATGCACATAGCAAAGTTTGCCAAAAAATGGAATATGACTGACGTCCATCTGCCAAAGGTCATTGGGTCAGAGTCCTCGTGGGTTAACTCCAAAACTACAATTAGGAAAGTGAGTAGGGCATGTGTCACAGCTACGCACGATAGCTCGAGCAGCTTTATGAGATAGTTGAAACTCCCATCAGAGTGCAGACGGATTCTGATGATGTAAAGCAGGGGTCTCAAACTCAACTCAGCATGTGGGCCGCAGAGCAAGATCACAGCTGTTTGGCGGTCCGCACTAGGTCTACAAAAGGCAACTGTTACGCAACACTTTTCAGTGTCACAAAACGACCAGAAACTGTAGTTCGCATCACAACTGCTGTTAACTAAGCTAATATCTAGCTAGGATGCTAGAGAAATGAAAAATACAAGTAGGCCCCTAGGCTTACTTAATTTTATCCAAAATATTTTGAACTTCGTGGATTAGTCTGTGGGCCACACAAAATTGTTCGGCGGGCCGCATGCGGCCCGCGGGCCGCGAGTTTGAGACCCCTGCTCTAGAGGATTAAACTCATGTATTTGGGTCTCTTAAGACCTAGAAAGATGGCCCTGGCTGGTTGGCTTAATGGACAGAGCCGCAGGCTGGTGTGCAGACGTCTCAGATTCAATCCTAGTCATGGCACATGAGAAGTGACCATCTACTTTGCTTCACCTTCCTCTCTCCATTCTCTCTCTTTCCCTCTTGCAGCCAGTGGCTCGATTGGTTCGAGCATTGGCCCTGGGTACTGAGGATATCTCCGTTGGCCCCAGTGTATCAGCCTCAGGTACTGAGGATAGCTCAGTTGATTGAGCATTGACCCTAAACAGGGTTTGCCTGGTGGAACCCGATTGGGCTGCATGTGGGAGTCTTTCTCTCTTTCTCCCCTCCTTTCTCTTAAAAAAAAAAAAAAAAAAAAAAGGCAGAAATATATACTGAAGAATCAGCCAAGTAGGCAGTTTGGAGTTCAATCATGGTTGTTTTCTAAAGTTTTAAAAACAAATAATGGTAAACTCAACTCTTTAGTCTTTTATATTCTGAGTTAAACTATACATTCTTTGTCATATTTTAAAATATTCATTTTGGAGCAATCTCTAGAAACATTCAGGGATAGTTTTGTTTTATCATCACATAGCTCTCATTTTACACAATCTGAGGAAGATGTAGGTAAATTCAATCATGTATCAACTCTTAAAAATGAATACTTTCTAATATATGGAATTGTATAATTAGGGTTTCTATCCCCCTACACTTTCTTAAGCAATAGATACAAAAAAAAGTAAATGGATAAAACATAGGCTCCTATTAATTAAGACATCAGAATAGATAATAAGAAGTAGAGTTTAAAGATAAAGCCCATTAAATATTACTGTCTTCAAGTTTTCCCAAAAAAGTATATATTTAATTAAGACAAAAATTCAGGAGAATGTCTTCTCTTCTTTTTTAAAATTTTTTTTTAATTTTTTATTAATTTTAATTTATTGTGTTAACATGAATTCAAGTGTCCCACTCAATGTAACTCCCTCACCCCCACCCTCTTGTCTCCTATCAGCCTCCGTCTTGAGGAGGTCCCATGGGGTCATGGTTAGCACTCTGGACTCCGAACCCAGCGATCATCTTCTCTTCTTAAGTGCACATGTTTTTCCTTTAGCTCTTTTCTGTTATGAATGAGGAACCCTCCACCTATCAATACTTCTGAAACTAACAAACAATTATAGATTTACTATATGGCATACCTTAGCCTTACTGACTTTAATTACACTGCATCCTTATCGTAGTGGACTTGGAGAATTCTGTAAAACTATTATAGTCAAGAAATATTGGATCCTGTATTTGAGTTAAATTGTTTTAATCAAAACATTTTCATATAGGCCCTGGCCTGTTGGCTCAGTGGTAGAGCGTCGGCCTGGCGTGCGGAAGTCCCGGGTTCGATTCCCAGCCAGGGCACACAGGAGAGGCGCCCATCTGCTTCTCCACCCCTCCCCCCCTCCTTCCTCTCTGTCTCTCTCTTCCCCTCCCGCAGCCGAGGCTCCATTCGAGCAAAAGATGGCCCGGGTGCTGGGGATGGCTCCTTGGCCTCTGCCCCAGGTGCTAGAGTGGCTCTGGTCACGACGCCCCGGATGGGCAGAGAATCACCCCCTGGTGGGCGTGCTGGGTGGATCCTGGTCAGGCGCATGTGGGAGTCTGTCTGACTGCCTTCCCGTTTCCAGCTTCAGAAAAATACAAAAAAAAAAAAACAAAAAAAAAAAAACAAAAACAAAAAAAAAAAAAAACAACCAAAAACATTTTCGTATAGAACATAAAACAGACATTAATTACAGCCTGATGTGTTTGCCTAATCACTTAGTTTTTTTTGACCAAAATGAATAGTATATTTGTGAAAAGTTAAAATTGAAATTTATAGAGAAACAATATATTTTTCTTCTGTGCAATGGAGCCAATAAATAAAACATTACTTGGTAATTATTTTAAATTAAAAATAGTTTAAAATTAAAATTCAGTATATTGAGTCTAATTTTTTTTTCTTACAAATATTTAAAGTAGTATCATATTTCCTGGTACTTATATTTTGAGGGTAGATTTACTACTTTTTCTATTCCTTCCTTTTCTCCTCTCCTTCCTTACTTTTTTTTCTTCCTCCCTTCTTTTTCTTCTATTCTTCCTTCATTCCTTCTGCTTCCATTTTTTTATACTAGAAAAAAATATCAGTTACAGATTGAATTGTATTTTGACAAACTACATTCTCATCTATTATGGATCCAATTTTATATTTAAAATTCAAGTATAAAATAAAATAGCTCTATATGATAATACTGTATATTATATTGATGCAATAAATATAAAATGCATATTACTTTAATAGGACTTAATTATTTATAAAAAACTTTTGACTGAAGTTGTTTAATTCTTTTTATATATTATCAACAACACGATGATATATTTAAATCATGTGGTGGTATTGTCCCTGTTAAAAGCTAGGAACCAAGAAGACAAAAGACACCTGAAAAACCACATAGCCATGAAAAATACTGGAATGTGAATCCGCATTTGATATATTTTTTATTCTTTCTATAGAAATGAACATGATGCGTTGCAGTGTTTCCTAAAATATAGCTCAAATATAAAAGGTAGTTTTTTTTTGTACTTAACTTAGCTACACTTAGCTAGAAATGGTCCAAAACGAGGGTTAAAGTGACAATATTATTTGGGGTGTAAATCCTAGATATAAAAAGTAGTGAGGTGCCTGACCAGGCAGTGACGCAGTGGATAGAGCATAGGTTGGGATGCAGAGGACCCAGGTTCAAAACCCTGAGGTTGCCAGCTTAAGCGTGGGCTCATCTGGCTTGAGCCCAAGGTCGCTGGCTTTATCAAGGGGTCACTTGATCTCCTGTAGTCCCCTGGTCAAGGCACATATGAGAAGGCAATCAATGAACAACTAAGGCGCCACAATGAAGAATTGATGCTTCTCATCTCTCTCCCTTCCTGTCTGTCTGTCCCTATCTTCCCTCTCTCTGTCTCTGTATGTCGCTGTCACACACACACACACACACACACACACACAAATTATAACAAGGCAAAGAATAATGTGAGCTAGTACAAAATTATGCTTAACAGTGTTCATTACCACCTTAAAAAACGTTGGAAAGAGACTATGACCTGTAGTGGTATTTTATAGAAATCCTGAAGTAATACTAGAAACCAGAGCCTCGGATTCTGTGGCTATTCCACCTGATTGTGCAGTAGGGATAATGACTAGTTAGCGTCCAGCAATAGAACCTAAGACATGAATGAGTAAATTGAAAGAGGTTCGTGAGATGGGCTTCTAACACAGTGTTAAGTGGAGGGGCCATTTTATTTTTCTGTTTTTTTCTACCTAGAAGATATTGTACAAACTTAGGACTTTTGTGTTCTGGATTGCATCTTCCAGGGTCCACTACTGAAGTCCTGTGTTCTCCTATTGATGTAAGACCTCAGTTTCTCCTCTTCCTCTAGTCTGGAACCATACTTCTTCTCTGTAAGGGAATGTTTGGCTTCCTCCAGCTCAGCCCTTGTAACCTCACGGTTCTCAGCACCTCTTTCCTCAGAATTCTCACCTTCAAACTTCTACATCTACTTCTCATTCTCCAACTCCTTTTAGTTTTCTCAATCCTTCCATTCCTGGCAGTTCTCCCCAGAAGTAGCTTACCCCTAACTCTAGTTTTTAATTCTCCCAAACTCTCACTTGGGTTCATAAACAGTCACACGCCCACATCTTGCGAGTTACTCAGCACGCCCGGCTAGGCCCACACTGCTCTTTCCACACCCCAGTTCCCGTGTCTGAAGGGTGGGTCTTTGTAACACCAGCTGTAACAGTGTGTGCTTGTCTGCAGGCTCTGCTTCCTTTCCACTAGTCTGTCCCTTTTAATCCCAACTTCTCAATTCCCTTTTGCATTGTTTCTCACTTCCGTCTGTAAAGCATGCGATAGCTTAGATTCCTCGACTGTTGTGAACACTCAAGTTTTGCTGTGTAAGCGAATCAGCAAGACGATTTCCTTCGTGCAGTGGTCCTGGAATAGAAGTGTGAGAGCGAATGTGGCTGATAAGGATAGGGAGAGTTCTGGAGTGAATTTGCTTTTGTAGGCTGTTTAAAAGTGAAAAAAATGGTGGTTTGATGATGTGGCAAGGAGCCAGTTTCAATGTGAGGAAACATCTTAACTATATACCGTGAATCAGTGAACAAATTAATGGGAACATGTTTCAATTTCTGAAATGCTTTTGTAACAGCAATAATTTGTTTTTTGCGCTGATTTCTCCTGAGTTTCAGTGATAACATGCTCATCCCCTGTGATTGTTACAGCTTTACCATTAGATGAGCCATCGGTAAAAACCAGTGCAGCTGGTGGCGGCAGCGGATTTCTAGAAGTCTTAGTGGGAAAAATTACTGATTGTCTTTTTAGAAATTGCAGCAGTGGGTGAGCAGGAAGATGAAATAAAACCTGCCCTGTAAAATTACTAAAAGCAATTTGCCATTCTGAATTTTGCTGTAATAATGCTTGAAATTGATTCTTATTATAAGGAACGATGACCTCTGTCATTTCTTTACCAAACAACTCTCTGCTGCGGTTTCTTCCTTTAATTATAAGAGTAGCCACCAAATCAGTATAGGGCATAATAACTTCCTTGTGAGAGACAGGTAAGTGAAGCCACTCTAGAGGGCCATTCTGCCACAAACATCCGGTAGGAGTGTGTTCAGTGGCTAAAATCACAAGCTGCCATGGTTTCTCTATTTTAACTCTGACTAAATGTTGGTTATTAATTAATTCTTCTATTTTTCCAAGAGCTTTTGCCGCTTCTTCTGTGAGCTCTCGAGGAGAAGTTGGATTAGCATCTCCTCTCAAAATATCAAACAATGTCTTAAGCTCTGCTGTAATTTCAAATAGGGTCTAATTCAATTAATGTCTCCTAATAATTTTTGATAGTCATTTAGAGTTTTTAAATAATTTTTTCTTAATTATAACTTCTGAGGACTGACAATGTCTGTAGAAAGGATACGCCCTAAGTAATTAAAAGGTGGCTGTACTTGAATTTTTTCCAGGGATATTTTTAATCCAAAATTCTGTAATGACTGAGTTGATTCTTGTAAAATATTATGTAATTTTTGCCGATCAATCAGGGCAAGTAAAATGTCATCTATATATATAGTGAATTAAGTAAAGGTCAGGGTATTTTATTCTTATCGGTTCTAAAGCCTGATTCACAAATTTTTGACAAAGCGTGGGACTGTTTTTCACTCCCTGGGGCAATACCTTCCACTGATACCTCTCATGAGGTTGTTTAAAATTTTCTGATGGCAAACTAAACGCAAACCTTTGACAATCCTGTGTAGCTAATGGTATAGTAAAAAGCAGTCCTGTAAATCTATAACAATTACACTGTACTCATGAGGTACCTGTTAGATTCAGGGAGTACTGACATGCTGGGGCTGCCAAGAGTGTACAAGGTCCCTGTGACGCTGAGAACAAAGAGTTCAGCAACATCCTGCATTGAGTCAGAGACCCTTATCAGAAATTTATGTTTAAAATTCTCCACTGAGTAATACCCCCCCCCCCGTAACTGCGCACGACCTCCCTAGCCAATGACTAACAGCCACATCAGCTTCTGTATGATGCTTGCTCATCCTAGACAGCCACCCTATAAAAAGGAGCCATTTTAGAAGTTCGGGGCTGCAGTGTGCCCCCGTGTGGGTTAGCTGCAGTCCCTGTGCAGGTTTGGGGGGCTGCAGTCCCTGTGCAGGTTTGGGGGGCTGCAGTCTCTGCGCAGTTTGTTGGCTGCGCAGGTTTGGGGGGGCTGCAGTGCTCCCTTGCATGGGTTGCCTGCAGTCCCTGTGCAGGTCTGCAATAAAACGTATAAAATTTACTTTGCATCTGCTGTGGTCTGTCTCCTAGGATGTAACAGATGGAGGTTCCACCGAGATTGGCCGTGTAAGACCCCTCCTCACGGAGTGGGCTGCAGCAGACGTTGGTAGTTGGCCAGCCTCCGGCAGTTGCCGTTTAAAACGGAATTTGGCTGATTTGAAACATTTGGAGTCTCGAGACTGTTTGGTAAGGAAGCTTCCTCTTTGAAACATTTGGAGGCTTGAGACTGTTTGGTAAGGAAGCTTCCTCTTTGAATATTTGGAAACAGAGCTCTGGTTAGAAAAGGGTGTAGTGGAGCAGGCGGGACGCCACCTGATTTCTCCCCACCTGGTCAGTCGGGGAACGCAGGACGCTGCCTTCTCCCTTTGGTTTTGGTTTAGAAGTTGTGTTTGTTTTGTGTGCATATTTGGTTTGTTTTTCTGCTACTAAAATGGCCAACTTAAGAGCAGACTGGCCAAACCAAGGATTGCTAGATCCATAGAAAACATAGAGAGTCTAGCGTACTATCACCAGCACCCACCTGCAGGCAGGTGGCATGGTCAGTATGCAGCCAGTATAGCAGCAGAGGTAGAGAAAGAAAAGGCAGCCAGGCTGCAGCTGGCTGCAGGAGAAGTGGCAGGCTCCCCTCACAGTTTCAGGCACTTGCCCCTCCTCCTTGGGCACCGGCTCAAGGGCTGAGCCACTGCTTAGTCAGGCAAAAGATAACAGTGCAGTAAGCTAGAGGTTATCTGTTGTTGTATTCCCAGTTTTGCTCTCTTAGTCAAGCCCCTCAGTGAGATCTTCTGAGCACGGCTTTTAAGGTCTATAATGACCAAGGAAGTAACAGAAAAGGCAAATAAGGCCCAAAAGAAGTCAGGAAATACCAACTTTTGGCTCCAGCGCCCTAAGGGGCTTCATAGCTTTCATCAAGGCCCTGCTCCAGAGTGGAAAGAAAGGTCATTGAACTGAAGCCTGCCAGGCTTCTCGGCCCCATCAAGGGACACGTCTGTGCTTTAGAAAGAGGGACATAAGAAGGTAAGCTGCCCCCTTGCTCCATGGAGGGAGGGTTCAGTGTCTTCTAACCCTGCTCCAGCTACCTGTGACCTGACCTTGCCCAGCGTGCTGGGAATTACCACTGAAGGCCTAAGGACATGTTCAGGAGCCTAAGGTATTTCTTCCAAGTAGACACAAGGGCCATCTACTATGCCTTGCTTGAATATTTAAGTTTTATTTATCCCTCAAAGATCTCTACTGTAGGTATTGACAGTCTGGTTTTATTGCTTTATGTTTAGTGTCTCCTTTATTTCTCTTATCTCAATGCCCCATGCCTATTATAGGCTGGGACCTGCTGCTAATTCCAGCTAGAAGCAGTGGTCAGTAGGACTTTAACTCTAACTGCAAGGTGTAGAAATGTAACACCCTTTCCCTAAGTACTTGCAGGTTTTATAGGTTACTGAGAAAACTGTTCAAAGACTGTCCAAGAGGCACTTCTAGCAGTACACCACCCAAGGACTGACTCCCACCTAGACGGGTCCAGACACCATGATCCTGACTACTCCCACTACTGCCAAGGTAAAAGGCATACTCGCCTGGGTCCACCGCAGCCGGCTGAAGCTTGCAGTCCCAGAGGAGACACCTTTGTGGACAGCGAAGACTAACCCCGCCAACCCTTGTAAGCTGACCCTGAGAAGGACAGCATGCCCTGCTTCAGCCACAAACCAGAAGTTACCTGGTCCACGCATGGAGACGTTGGGAAGGGAGGGAAACTAAGGTAAAGGAAAGCCAAGTAAGTCATCTTAAGGTTTGATGCATGCACTGCTATGAGTCATACAGAAAGGGGGTGTAAGTCCCTTGGCTGAGAGAGAAGCTATAAGGTAAATGAAAACTATATATGTGCTCATAGCTACCACTATAGAATAATCTGTGAATATTGGTCATGTGTCCAATAGGCTACTTAGGAAAAGGACACCTCCAAAAAGCAATCTTTAAAAGAGGATTACTTAGTACTAACTTAGTCTTTGCTGAAGGTTAAGGTTTTTGGGAATTAAGAGTTCTGATGAATTATAAAGGAATTGTATGGTTTTGATAATAGAAGGTATAAGGTGTAGAGGTACTTTTGAAAAGAAAAGGAAAAGCAAGTTGTTATGAAGGCCAGTTATTTCTGGATAAGAAAGTACATAAAAGTTGAAGGTTTGTGTAAGTTGCAGAAGGTTAGTGTAAGTTGCAGAAGGTTTGTGTAAGTTGCAGAATGTTTGTGCAAGTTGTAAGAAGTTAGTACAGAGAAGAAAAATGCAAGGCAGAAAGAAATTAGTCCGTAAAGCTTGTAGTACTAAGGGCACACTATCAGCGTGCCAGCACATACTAGGGAGGACCCCTGACCTAATTAGCTTATAGCTACAGCTAAAGTAGAAAATTCTCATGAGCCCCAGCCTTATACCATTCTCCCCACTGATGAAGAATCAAGGATTTGATTTATGCCCAAAAGAGATGGGGGAATGTTAGATTCAGGGAGTACTGACATGCTGGGGCTGCCAAGAGTGTACAAGGTCCCTGTGACGCTGAGAACAAAGAGTTCAGCAACATCCTGCATTGAGTCAGAGACCCTTATCAGAAATTTATGTTTAAAATTCTCCACTGAGTAATACCCCCCCCCCCGTAACTGCGCACGACCTCCCTAGCCAATGACTAACAGCCACATCAGCTTCTGTATGATGCTTGCTCATCCTAGACAGCCACCCTATAAAAAGGAGCCATTTTAGAAGCTCGGAGCTGCAGTGTGCCCCCGTGTGGGTTAGCTGCAGTCCCTGTGCAGGTTTGGGGGGCTGCAGTCCCTGTGCAGTTTGTTGGCTGCGCAGGTTTGGTTGGCTGCAGTGCTCCAGTCTCTTTGGAGGCGTGGGTTGCCTGCAGTCCCTGTGCAGGTTTGGGGGCTGCAGTGTTACCTGCATCCCCTGCGCAGGTTTGGGGGGCTACAGTGCTCCCTTGCATGGGTTGCCTGCAGTCCCTGTGCAGGTCTGCAATAAAACTTGTAAAATTTATTTTAGGTCTGCTGTAGTCTGTCTCCTAGGATGTAACAGTACCGTGACTGGTGAGGGGAGTCCAAATTGTAGTGACTCCATAGTGGCATTTATAGCCCTAAGGTCCTGTAACAGCCTCCATTTTCCTGGTTTATTTTTAATCACAAATATAGAAGTATTCCATGGACTGTTAGAAACTTCTATATGTCCTTCCTGTAATTGTTGCATAACTAATTCTCTGGCTGCCTTAATTTTTTCTGTATTCAGGGGCCACTGTTCTACCCATCTGGGTTGTTAGACTTCTAGTTAATAGGGTCGGCAGCTAATAAGTCAGTGGCCCCAACTATAAATTTGTATATCCTATACCATGTCTCTTGATTCTCCAGCACCTGAACTGGATAAACTTGGCCCTGCTGTTTCATTTCTAGCCCTTGATTAGGGTCAAAGCCCATCTGCAGCATTTGTGTAGTAATCAGGCATCCCCAAACTACAGCCCACGGGCCGCATGTGGCCACCTGAAACCATTTATACAGCTCCTGCCGCACTTCCGGAAAGGGGCACCTCTTTCACTGGTGGTCAGTGAGAGGAGCACTGTATGTGGCGGCCCCCCAATGGTATGAGGGACAGTGAACTGGCCCCCTGTGTAAAAAGTTTGGGGACCCCTGGTTGAATCCGGGCTATACAGAAAAGCACCCATCTGTTCTAAAATGTCTCTACCCCAGAGAGATAATTGTATACTTAAAATTACATAAGGGCAGAAAGTCTCTGGTTACTGTCTTCATCCTGCCAGGTTCATGTTTGAGAACTTTCAGTAACATTTGAAGCCTGGCCCAGTCCAACTAATGAGGTTGGAGTTGGCAGTGTCGGCCAGACTCGAGGCCAATCTCTGCTAGCGATACAGGAGACGTCTGCCCCAGTATCTAAAAGCCCCTCAATTTCTTTTCCAGAGATTTTTAATTTCTTTAATGGCCGGATTTTCTTAATTTCTTGTATTCAAAATACAAAACCACTGGAGCCCAAAGCACCCTCTCCTCGTTTTTGTTCAGATATAGGCTTTCCAACCACACAGTAAGGCAACAAACAGTAAAAGCTGAGCAACTCTTTGGCCAGGACAAATCTCAAGCGTTTTAATTGGGGAGCAATCATTTTTATCTGCCCTTCATAGTCCGAATCAATTATTTCTGGCATAACATATATTCCTTTTAAAATATATATATATATTTTTGTTTGTTTGTTTGTTTGTTTGTTTTACAGAGACAGAGAGAGAGAATAAGTGAGAGGGATAGACAAGGACAGACGGACAGGAACGGAGAGATGAGAAGCATCAATCATTAGTTTTTCGTTGCGCATTGCGACACCTTAGTTGTTCATTGATTGCTTTCTCATATGTGCCTTGACCGTGGGGCTACAGCAGACTGAGTAACCCCTTGCTCGAGCCAGCGACCTTGGGTCCAAGCTGGTGAGCTTTTGCTCTAACCAGATGAGCCTGTGCTCAAGTTGGCAACCTCGGGGTCTCGAACCCGAGTCCTCTGCATCCCAGTCCGACGCTCTATCCACTGCGCCACCACCTGGTCAGGCCATATATTCCTTTTAAAGATGTTGAACTTCTGCCAATTAATAATCCAACCATTCCTTTAGGAAGGCGACCTTTAATTCTTGCTGGTAATGTAACCACAGGACTGTCAGGTGTTAATATAGCTGAGGCGGTGGAACAGAGGTCCTGGGGAGGCCTAAGACAGACCAGAGTTGGCAGATGGATTCAGGCTGGCTCCAGTTGTTATAAGGGCCTGGGTCTGGCTACCTTGCCAGTTTTCCTGATTACTACTTTGATTACCTGCCAAATTTTGATTCTGTGGGGGTTGCCAACCCATCCCTAAATTTGGTCCTAATGGCAGAGCAGGATGCTGCTTAAAGTCACACCCTGTGTACAGAGTTTACTCTAATTTGGGGTCTCTGCATGCCTACCTAAGATATTTTCAGCAACAAAGTGGTTTATAATATTGTGCAATTCCTCATGGAGCTCCATTTCATGGAGGGCTGCCATGAGTGTGAACAGGGACGCGTCCCTTCCCAGCCTGTTCTTCCAGCGGACGAGCATCTTGTAACATTGTTCCGTCAGATTCCCTGGGTTCTCATGTTCACAAATATTAATGTCATTTTCTCCGAGTCCGACAAGCCTCATGAACATCTTCCAGTCATTCGCTGGAACCTTACGCCCAAATTCATAATAGAGCTTCTTGCTGGCTGAGAAAACAGAAATCAGAAAGGAAGACTTGGTTACAATTCCGGAAGGCTCACGAAGCGTCGCTGTAACCGTTCCCACCTTCCTCCAGGCCCGGCCCCGCCGGCACACCATGGCCCCGGGGAGGGGGGCCCTGGGCCACCCAGGCTGACCTGGAAGAAGTGCAGGGGCTATGGGACCAGGTGACCGCGGTTAGCCCTGACCTGCCATGGCTCTCGACCTGCCTGTTCCTCATTCACTCTGCAGCCAGTGAGCCATGAAGGGACCCAGTATCCCGGGAATGCTGGACCCAGGGCGGGATAAGGAGTCTGCTGGGGTCAGCCCAGCCCTTCCTCCCCACCTCACCAGAGGGGCCCTGAGGCATCAGGACAGAAGGCTGATGCCAGGGGGCCGAGTACAGGACCTGACACCTGGGGCTGAGTTCTGTGGCCTCGCTGGGCTGTGGACCGTCTGATATCTAAGTCTATAAAGAGGGTGGATCCCCACAGCTGTCAGAGAGGACGAGATTATAAAGAGCATGAGCTCAATAAAACCCTGAGTCTGTTCCACTGAGAACTGCAGCACAGCCCACAGGGGACCCTCTCGTCCAGGGTCACACCAGGGTCCCCAGCAGCTCCTCACGCTGTCTCCTGAACACAGGGACACATTATAAAACAGCAGTGGTCAGTCTTCCTTTGTGCCCGGAACTTCCACTTGACAAAGGCCCGTTCCCCGAATGTCATTAGTGAACGTGAGAAACTGAGTCTTAAGTCCACTGGACAGTTCCCTGTGCTTCCTGTAGGTAGACGGTCCCCTTCCTGGAATTCAGACATTAGACCTTGACATTCACACCAACCCAGTAAGATTTATGCCTCAACAGTTGCTGTAAGTGAAGAATTTGAATGACTTACCATCATAAGATGTATCCTTCAAAATATACCTTTTCTTATATTCCTGCAAAAAAAAAGTAAAAATGTACCAGGAGAAGAAACCAGTGCAACCACGTGGAGGAATTTTGGAAAAACAGAACAGTCATTGGGTCTGTGTGGCAGCAGTGGGTGGGGGCAGGGCGGCCTTCGTGACCACACTCCGGAAGTCACCAGCTGTCCCCCCAGGGGGAGCAGGGAGCTCACGGCCACCTGACTCTGTGTCACACTTCCCCAGGACACGGCCTGGGCCTGGGGCAACACTGCATTGTCCCTCTGCCCCAGCTCTGGAGGGCGAGGGTCCAGGGCCCGGATGCTCTGAGTGTCCCCCTGACCCCTCCCAGACCCGGGCCCAGGGGAGACGCCTGGACCAGAACCTCCCTCACGGCCTCGGATGGAACCAGCCCTGCCGACACCTCGATCTTGGACATCCTGCCTCCCGGACGGGGACAGTGAACTTGTGGTGTTTACGCTGCCTGGTCTGTGTGCTCTGCCGTGGTCGCCCCAGGAAACCCAGACAAGAACTGACGAGAGCGCAGAGGGCGCAGTTACCACGGCCCTGCACACAGTAGGTGCTCTATAAGCGCAGGCCGCACTGTTACGCAGACCCTCCCAGGGAGCTCACTCACCTGCTCCAGGTGCCTGAGGGAGGCTGCCGCCTCGGCCTGACCCTGCAGCCCCGGGGCCGGGGGAGCAGCAGTTTGCAGCTCCTGCTCTGGGGCTGCCTGGCTTCCTCCGGCCACCACCTCCTGCAGCTCAGTGTCCTCCCCAGGCTCCTCTGAGGGTCTTGGGCGGGTCCCGGCCCCGGGTGCCAGGGCTGAGTCCCCCTCCTGCAGCAGCGGTGTTGTGGCCTCGCCCGGGGCAGGTGGGCCCCTCTCAGGGTCTGTAGCCGGCAGTGTGCTGAGCTGGATGGTACCGAGTGACTAAAAAACAAAGTCAGTGGTACAGCATCAGCCTGGCATGCAGGAGTCCCGGGTTCAATTCCCTTTCAGGGCACACAGGAGAAGCGCCCATCTGCTTCTCCACCCCTCCCCCTCTCCTTCCTCTCTGTCTCTCTCTTCCCCTCCCGCAGCCAAGGCTCCATTGGAGCAAAGATGGCCCGGGCGCTGAGGATGGCTCCATGGCCTCTGCCTCAGGCCCTAGAATGGCTCTGGTTGCAACAGAGCATTGCACCCTGGTGAGCAGACATCGCTCCCTGGTGGGCATGCCAGGTGGATCCCGGTCGGGCGCATGCAGGAGTCTGTCTGACTGTCTCTCCGTTTCCAACTTCAGAAAAATACAAAAAATAAATAAATAAATAAAAATAAAAAAAATAAAAATTAAAAAGAACAAAGTCATTTCTTTTGGTGACAGGATTCTGTAGCACAGTCTGATACAAGCCAGTTTAGGGGACAGAAATGACAAGGTGTCTGGTAGACCAGCCAGGGCCGTGCACTTTCACTGAACAGTGCTTCACGGGGTCAGGGTCCAGCTCTGCCCCCAGCTCCCTGGGGGTTCCCCAAATGAGTCTCTTATGGGCTTAATGGTGACCCCAAAAGGGACGTCCACCTCCTAAACCCTAGCCAGGACCTGAGAAAGGGCCTCATTTGGAATGGAGTCTGTGCAGATCCACACGGGATGACAGTGGCCCTAAGCCCAGTGACGAGGGAGTGTCCTCAGAGACAGCTACTCAGAGACACAGAGACACTGGGGAGGAGGCCAGGTGAGGACGGAGGCGGAGACCAGAGTGACGGATCCACAGCCCAGGAACAGCAGGACTGCTGGCAGCCAGCAGAAGAGGGGAGGGAGGGGCGAGAAGGACCCCCCAGGGCCTGGGAGGGAGCCACCCCCCCGACACCCGGATTGCAGACTTCTGTCAGACATCAGGCACAAGTGTTTTTAGCCCTGTATTTGGGGTCATCTATTTCGACAGCCCTGGGAACCCGGACACAGCCCTGTGCCCCAGTGCCTCAGTTTCCACTCCGGGGTCTAGACCAGCAGAGATGAAGTCGTCTCCAGCACAACGTTTAGGATCTGCTGAGGGGGTGCAGATGGCTCCACAAACGCTGAGTCATGTACATGGGGGGGGGGGGCACCCCGGCTGCCTCCTGCCACCCTGGGGACTCTCTGTGGTCCTCAAGGCCTGACGACCCGACCACAACACTCTCAGGAATACTCACATGGCTGCCTGGCTCACTCGACTTTTCTGAAAATCAAAAAGAAAAGGAAATGAAAATGCTGTCATGCGCCACATAACAACGTTTCAGTCAATGACAGGCCACATGCCTGACCAGGTGACAGAGCAGTGGATAGAGCGTTGGCCTTGTATGCTCAAGACCAGGTTTGAAACTCAAAGGTCACTGGCTTGAGCACGGGCACACCAGCTCAAGTGTGGGCCACTGTCTTGACTATTGGATCATAGACATGACCCCATGGTGGCTAGTTTTAGCCCAAAGGATGCTGGCATGGGCAAGGGGACATTGGCTCGGCGAGAGTCCTCTCAGTCAAGGCACATGCGAGAAAACAATCAATGCACAAGTCAAGAGTTGCAATGAAGACTTGACACTTCTCATCTTTCTATTGTACCTTCCTGTCTGTCTGTCTGTCTCTCTGCCTTTCTCTCTCTCCCTCTGCCTCTCTCTCTCTCTCTCAGTAAAATGAATAAATAAATAGGCCTTCCTAGCACTCTGTAGCAAAGGAAAACATTTAAGAACAATAAAAAACGAAAGGCCACACAGATAGCTGAGCACCCACCAGAATACAATGGAGCTGAAACCATCCTATCACCTGGTGACATGGTCCTGCCATGGGGCCACATGTCATTTCTCCCAAGGCTGGGGAGACTCAGGTGTGAACAAACCTACCTAGTTGCCAGCGGCACTGAAATGTAGCAGATACGATTATGTACAGTAGCCATGCCGAACAATACAGAGCAACTATGTTACTGCTTTATGGACTCACTAGACTCAGCTCATGACATGAAGCTGCCCTGTGTGATTTAATCTCTTGCTGTAACAGTAACGTGCTTGCAGGTCTGTAGCCCAGGTGCGACGGGCTACACCACACAGCCTGGTACAGGCTCTGCCCTCCAGGTGCCCGGGCCCTATGTCATGTTTACACAAAGATGAAATCGCCTAGGGACACGCTGATCAGAGCGTGTCCTGTCATTACGCAGCAGATGACTATGACTGATATAACTGGACAAGGACTTCTACGGAGGAAATGCCTAAATTCAAAACAAAGGAAATGTACTTACTTTTCCAGAAAATGGCCAAGGAGTGCAAAGCCTTCAGCCCTGCACACAAGGGGGAGTACCCAGTGAGTGAGCACGCTCAGTGCTCACCTCCCCGACCCCCTGTGGGGAGCTCCAGCCTCCTCCAGCTTCCTGGCCAGGGAACCCGGACACCCTGCCCCCGCCCGCTGCCCTGGGGTGCTGGTCTGAGCCCTGAGCCTGGTCCAGGCACATGGCACACGGCCCCCTGCCCAGAGCACCAGCTCACGCACGAGGGCCCCTGAGTGAGGAAGTGAGCGCAGCTCTGTTTTAAATGAAGAACGTCCGCCTAGCACCTTCTGCAGTTCCTGACCTGGTTGCTGACCTGTGTCCCCTGCGGGGCAGCTCGGACCCTACTCTACCTGGTCTTCTACAGCAGCGGATGCCGATGACGAGGCCGATGACGAGGCCGATGACGACAGCGATGATGGGCACCCCCACTTTTACAAAGCCAGGAGAGCTCTCAGCAGAACCACTGGCTGGGTTCCTTGAAAGGGGGCAGACAGAGAGAGCCGTAGTCAGGTAAGCATGTCACCCCCAAGGGACACGTTAGAGAAGGAAACGCCTGCTCTCGGAGCTGGAACGGCTCTCCACGTCCAGGCCCCAAGTCTCTCGGGGTGGAGGCAGGACAGGCTCATCTGTCCGGCTCGCAGATGAGGACCCAAATGTGAAGGCAGTACCAAGTCAGTCCCACAAGAGTGGCCAACATTGTGGTGTCCCATTAAGGGGCTCTAGTTTGAGTGGTCACTTCCTCCTGGGCCGGCAGGAGGCAAAGCCTGGCGGCCGGAGAGAGGGGGATGACAGCTGGTCCTGAGTAGAGCAGAGCCCGGCCACAGCGGCCCAGGGGACAGGCCAGAGCCCACCCCCAGGGGAGGTCTGTTGAGACCACTCTGGTGCCCTGTCCTCACGCTGGTGACATTACAGCACCAACAGGAGTCACAGACAGAAAAGCTGTACAGGCCAATCGGAGCGTGGACACGTGGCCACCCCACGAGAACAGAGGGACGTAGGACTCTTCCACATGAAGCCACTGATGCTCCAATGGCTTCTCTTCAGAATCAGATCAGACCCTATCAAATATATCTTATTTTGGCATTAAGATATTCTTTAAATGGATGATTTCAAATTATTTTACGGAAATTGACAAGCTAATTCAGAACTATAAATTGATACCCCAAAGTATAAGAGCAGCTCCGAGAATACTGTGGAAATATGGTGTCATGTCCAAGGACAGATAGAAAGTCCCAGACAGACGTACTCGGGCGCTTGGTTTACAACCAGGTGACACCGAGACTGGGGGAAGGGTCGATGTTCCCCACACGGTGCTCCGTCATCTGCGTGTGTGTGGACAAACCACACGGAGCCACATCGCCTGCCTCACACCACGAACACGCCAATGCCAGCGTCATTGTCAAATGAAATAAGAAAGATTCTGCGATCATATGAGCAACGTCTTGGGATAAGGAAAGACTTCTCACAGGGGATCAGAGAGCAGCAAACATAGGAAAAGTGGGGACAGACCAGACCACGTTACCAGGAGGAACCTCGGTCTACCACAACCCCCCACAAACGGGTACAGAGGTACCCTGACTGGGAGGAGACATTTCTAGAACAATCCCAGATACAACCATGAAACCCACATGAAAATGGGCACGGGTCTTGCCCAGACTTAACCCAAGAGGCACAGGCTTTCGGGCCCCCTGCACCCCCGTCCCTGCCTGGGCCCTGGAGTGGCTTCCTACCTGGCTCTGGGTTTCTGTCCGTGGCACACACAGTATCCATGGTGGCATTGCATGTCTGGAGGGTGGCACCTTCACAGCTGACCAGAAAGAGGGAGGAAACCTGAGTGTGATCTCCGGGCTCAGGCCCCGCCCAGGTCCCGGGACCTCCACCCGCCCTGGGCACTCGGTGCCTGGCATTCCCCAGCTAAATGGCCCAGTGTGCTCCAATGAGAGCAGAACCTGGGAATGCTCGGTGGTTCCCGGGGGAGGGGTCCCGCTCCACCTGCTCCTAGAAAAAGCTGTGGGGCTGCGAGTGTGGACCTGCGATCGCCACATCTCTTCCAAGAGGGAAGACGGTTCAAAGCTGGAGCCCACGGAGAAGGGGACAGGCGAGCGAGTAGAGAGAAGCCAGAGCCCTGAGCAGACCAGACCTGCAGGCAGCGCTGACTGTACACGCGTCAGGCACATGAGTGAGCCCGCAGGTCAGCATGGCCGGCGTGTACTAAAGGGCCTCCAATGCGCCCCACAGACTGAACTCTTCTGCAAGTGCTCTCTCTACCTCTGGGTTATCTCCCCGGAAGATTCCCCCAAGCCCAGGCCCACTCAGAACCTCAGGATGAAACCTTATTTGGAAGCAGGGTCTTTGTAGACGTGCTCTAGTCAGGTGAGCTCATACCAGGGTAAGGCAGGTCTTAATCAATGACCATTGCCCTTAAAGACAGCAGTCTGTATGCAGAGAGCAGTCTATATGCAGAGATCAGTCTATATGCTGAGAGCAGTCTATATGCAGAGAGCAGTCCATATGCAGAGAGCAGTCTATATGCAAAGTGTTCTAGATGCAGAGAGGAGACGGCACACGGAGAGCGTGGTGTGCAGACAGAGGCAGAGGTCGGAGCAATGCGTCTAGGAGCACAGGGGCGCCAAGGAGCGCCGGCCCCACCCAAAGCTGAGAGCCGCAGAGGCCGGAAGGATCCTCCCCAGAGCCTTCGGAGGGAGCGTGGCCCTGCCACACCTGGACGGCAGACTCCCGGTCTGCAGAACTGCGAGAGAGTAATTCCTGTTGGTTTTGAAAGTGTCCCGTTGTGGTGCTTTGATACAGATGGACCCGGCCACGCACGCAGTGACAATGGTTATTCACGGGACACAGTTCTGCCTTTCTCCCAGCCCAGAGCTCCCACCCTCTGGAACTTTCTATGGCTTTCGTCCTCCCTCCCTCCCCACTTCTGCTGGAGAGACCTGTCTGTAAAGGCAGCTCTGCGCCCTCTGCCCCTCATGGAACCGTCACTGTCCATGTGCTGACTGACTGACTGACTCCAGCACTGCTGGGGCTTGAGCCCGCAGTTCCACCTGCAGACTGCAGGGGGCACTGTCGTCTGTGGAATGAGGGGATCTAGGAGTCAGTGGATGAACTGAGTCAGCCCTGCCATTTGCTTGATTTAATCTACAGAATGGCTCCTCCTGGTGGCTGGTGCTACCATTTCACAGATGGGGAAACCCAGGGGGCAGCTGCATAAGTGACCACAGCAGACAAGCTGTGGATGGGGGAGCTGGGCCCAGGTTGTTGGGCGACCCCGTGCCCCAAGGCTGACACACCTGGTACAGCGATAGCAGTTCTCCGAGCAGTCCTCAGAGTCGCAGTAGGTTCTGGTCTTACACTGACACCGCCGGTCTCTGCGTGGGGCGCAGTCACTCGCCATCTCCTGGTCGTCTAGAGGGAAGGCAGGGGGTCAGTCACCAGGGCTGGGACTCTGTCCCTGGCCACGCTGGCATGTCTGGCCCCTAAGTCACCGGAACTGACCTGCTCACTCCGTCCTTTCTAACGTTAAGGGACGAGGTAACAATCAGACCGGATTTCCTGCAACTGGGGTGACTGTGGAGGAGCAGGAAGGACCGAGCCACACCTCAGAGACACCCCCAGATTATTCCTGTCTGCTCCTTTGCTATGAGTCCCTGCCAGCAGCACACAGAGAACGGACCGCAGAGAACCTCTTGCACCCACACCCACTGGGACAGCTCTGCGGTCACACTGATGACACCCTTCCGGGCACAGGGGCGACCGCCGCAGCCCGCCAGACCTCCTCCCACGCTGACGCTTTACAGACAGGCAGGGTTTCCAAACACCTCTGTCCAGCTGTCCCGTCCTCCCTTCTGACCCACTGGAAAAACCATGAGCTACATGTGACATGAAATAAACATGAGAGGGACCACAGCCCAGTCTGAGACCAAGACCGTCACCCACACGCCTGGGGCCCCGACCCTACACCCCCGAGTCAGCCCTCTGTGATTCTACCTCCCGCCCCACGTCAGTGCGGCCGAACGGCCCGTGCTGGGCACACTGCCCACTCCTTTGGGGTTCAGTCCTGTTGTCATGGTCCAGTGTCACTGGGGGACACTGTGCAAACTCACACGGGATTTATACCCACTCCTCTGTCAGTGGACACTGGGTTGCTCCTTGTGATGCCATTACATACTGTCCCCAGTGTCAGCGGACATAGGGAAGAGCCAGCCCAGGGGGAGACTGAGGCAGGGACGGGTAGTGGGTAGTGGCGTAGGCAAGCTTTGAACTCGTGATACCGAGCTGAGCTGTCTTCTTATCTCCTCAAATCTTAGTATGTGGGAACCTGGGTGCTAGCTTGTGTTTATGCTGTCAGTGTATCAAGTTTCTTTTTTTTTTTTGCATTTTTTCTGAAGCTGGGAACAGGGAGAGACAGTCTGACAGACTCCCGCATGCGCCCGACCGGGATCCACCCGGCACGCCCACCATGGGGCGATGCTCTGCCCATCCTGGGCATCACCATGTTGCGACCAGAGCCACTCTAGCGCCTGAGGCAGAGGCCACAGAGCCATCCCCAGTGCGCCCGGGCCATTTTTGCTCCAATGGAGCCTTGGCTGCGGGAGGGGAAGAGAGAGACAGAGAGGAAGGAGGGGGGGGGGTGGAGAAGCAGATGGGCGCTTCTCCTGTGTGCCCTGGCCGGGAATTGAACCCGGGTCCTCCGCATGCTAGGCCTTTTTTTTTATTATTATTGTGAGAAACAGAGAGACACAGAGAGGGACAGACAGACAGGGAGAGAGATGAGGAGCATCAATTCTTCTTTGCAGCACCTTAGTTGTTCATCAATTGCTTTCTCATATGTGCCTTGACCAGGGGGCTACAGCAGAGTGTGTGACCCCTTACTCAAGCCATCAACCTTGGGCTCAAGCTAGTGAGCCCACACTAAAGCTGGCAGCCTCGGGGTTTCACACCCGGAGTCTTCTGCGTCCCAGTCAGACGTTCTACCTACTATGCTGCCTGGTCAGGCTAATTAAAAAATTTTTAAAATAAGAGTAAAGAATGTCAGAGTTAAGGTGCACAGTATGCACTGACAGGGGCACTGGTATTTTCCTTCGGAATGCACAGATTCATCTGAGATCCTTTTCGTGTAACTGACGTCTTTGAAACCTTGTGTCTTCTTTCTCATCCTCTTGTAATTAGCTTTCTTAAATGTTGTTTGTTCACATAAATAGCTGACAAATCCTTTGCTACATCAATGTTATATTATCTTTTGTTTTTGTGAAAACAAATGGTATCTTTTCTCTAAAGTTACATTTTTAAACTACTTCGTTGCTGATATAGGAAACCTCAGGTGAACATCTGTGTGTTATTCTTGTAGACAGCAGCTCTAAAATCCTGCTAACTAGGTGGATTCTTCTTTTTAATGTTTTTTATTTTTTTAGCTTTTATTTATTGACTTTTGGAGAGAGGGGAGAAAGAGAAAGAGAAAGAGGGAAGCATCTGCTGGTAGTAGTTGCTTCCTGTATATGCCTTGACCAGGCAACCGCAGGGATTTGAACCGGCGACCTCAACATTCCAGGTTGATGTTTTATCCACCGTGCCACCCAAGGTCAGCTAGGTGGATTCTTTAATCGCAGACACGTATCTTTCTGGTAAATGCGCACCCTGTGATAGGGACCCTGATCATCTGTAATGACTGCCCTTAGGGTTACCCCCTACAGCCCGGCTGAATGAGGGCCAGCTTTAAAATCCAAAGGAACCCCCATGCCTGCTGCAGCGCACTTACCCTCCCGGCATTGGGAACACCACCAGCATTCAGACTCGCTGTTGGGATAAGGCATGAAGGTGCCACGTGGGCACAGACTGCACTGTGTGGGGTGCTGCATGTCACAGGGTCTGTTGACGAAGGAGCCTGTGGGAAGGGTGGGGACATGCGTGACTTTGGGGCTCAAGAAACAGACCCACCTGGTCACTGAGGCCTCTGCCCCAGGAGGTCCCTCAGCACCTGATGGCCAGTCCCCAGCACAGCGCCAACCCTCACCTCCTAGCTCCTCGGAATGTTCTGGACAGATACCTGGCCCCAAACGTCCCAGGAACTTGGAAACTGAGTTAGCCAAGGTGTTTCTGATATCTTGCAGCTCGGGCAGGAGGGGTTCTCAGGGAGCATCTACCCACCGGGGGCAGCTTAGCAGCTTCCGGGATGGTTTCCAGGGGACTCTGGAGGCCTAGAAACCGGTGTCTGACCCAGGCCCACAGGAGCCCCCCTGGCCTCCGACCACCGTGTACAAAGCCTTAACCGGAGGCCAGAACAACACACACTCAGCATGTATTCTGAGTTCACTTACTTCATGTTGGACAATATGTCTCATTCATCGCTGAATGTGGCGTGTTCAGGTGTGTGTGCACATAGGTGTGTGCATACATACATGTGCACACGTGTAGAAGTGTGTACTGTACGCACAGGTATGTGTGCACTGTGTGAGCAGCCGTGAGTGGTCTGGGTGTGGGGTTCAGTCCCTGAGCTGGGAGCCCCGAACGGCTCAGACTCATGGCTAAAAGGAGGCGTGTGGCGGTGTGGGTGGGGCTCAGACAGCGGGGTGCAGGTGTGTGGCTGTGTCTTTCTAAGAGGAGACCCTAGAAGGTAGGGGCACTGATAGTGTGCACGCACCAGCCTGTGTGTGTAGATGGGGGTGCAGTGTGGGGGCTGTGGCCTGGACCACGTTCCACAGAAGGCCCAGGAGCCTGGTCCTGACCAACCGTGAGGGGAGGTGGCGGGAGGGAGGGCAGAGCAGGCCCTTGGAGCCTGGGGCCCCCGCTGCGTTATGGGATAATTCAGAGCATCCTCACGAGTGTGAGTGAGTCTCTGTGGGTGTGCAGGGTGTGCGGGCAGCGGCAGCCACTCACAAGAGCTACTGACCACAGGTGTCCCTCATCCTTGCCCTGAGATGAGGTGCTCCTGACAGGATGCTGAGGGGGAGTGTCCACCCTGGGCACGCACCCCACTTCTGTCCTCCAAGCCCTGTGAAGGCACCTCCCCAATGTCAGAGTAAGCACAGAGCCCTGCAGTGGGTGGGGGGGTAACTGCTCAGGTGAGGCCCGCCCACCTGGTCCTCCCCACCCAGGCGGCCTGCAGCTCTGCGCAAGGGGCTGAGCCCCCACTCCCAGGTTAGGTCTGCCCAGGGCCCAGGAAGACGTCCTGACACTCACCAGGTGGGCAGAGGTCACAGCAGCGGTTCCCCAGCTCATACTTCCTGGGGTCACATGGGGTCGCGTTCGTTGCTACAATTACCTACAATCACAAAGGGAGACTGACTGAATCAATAGATTCCTCTGATCCAGGTGGACGTACACGTCCCCTGCATGGACATGTGTCAGCCAAGGTGGACGGCCACCCACCAAGCACTGTGCCCATCATGAAGTGGGCTCACTGCAGCACATGGGTACATAATATGTTAATTTTTGGGTAATTTATTGGTTTTAGTAAGAGAGGAAAGGAGAGAGAGTGAGACAGTAACACGGAACTGTGCCCTGACCGGGGCCAAACCGGCACCGCTGTGCTTCCAGAAGACACTCTAACCACCGAGCTAGCTGGTCGGGGAGGAACATGGTCTTACACTGCACAGCCAGACCTGAGATGTTACCCTCTGCGGCATCTGCATGGAACAATGCAAGTCTGTGTGCTAGTTTATTTTATTTTCTGTTTTCTGGAAGCTTTTTTTTTTTTTAGCGAGAACGGTAGGGAGAGAGAGACAGGAACACTGAGATGCTCGTCTACGTGCCCTGACCTGAGAATCAAACCAGCCCCTCTGTGTTCCAGGATGACCTTATGACCAACCAAGCTCTCTGGCCAGAGAGAGGGGCGGAGGAGGGGAAACATATGTTTATTGTTCCACTCAGTGGTGCATTCATTGGTCACTTTGGGTATGTGCCCTGATGGGGATTGAACCCGCAACCTTATCGTTTCAGAAGGATGCTCTTATCCAACTGAGCAACTGGCCAGGGCAGAAGGGCAGAGGGTATTTCTTTTTATTTGGGTCCAAATTCACATCACTTAAAAGTGACCATTTGAACGTCTAATAGAGCAGCATTTGGTACATTCACACCATGTGCAGTCATTCGGATTATTTAGTATTACAAAGGCAGAAGTTATTGCAAAAGGAAACTTTAAAAATAAAAAACCTTTTCAAAGAGAAAAAAAGGCTCAGACAAGAGGATGCGTCTCTCCTGTCGGGCACCCGGCCAGGCCAGGAACGGGGAGGCTATCAATCATGCACCCACCCAGCTGGCCATCTTGGTCCAGGCTGGTCCCTCCGAGTCTGGAAGAACACTGAGGGCAGCTGTGTCCTGGCCTCCAGCACCCAGGGCCCTGCCCCAGCCCCACCTGGCTGCCCCTGAAGTCGCATTTCCGGCCCCTGCCCCTCCCTACACCGCCCATTCTCCCAGCTCCTGTCCTTCCTCAGAAGCTCCCCCTCCAACCCTCACCTTTCAAAGGTGCCCGGGAAGGTGCAGAATTTTAGTAACTCCTTTACCTGCGCCAAGAGATGAAAAAGGTTGAAAATTGCTGAGCTATTATGACAATGTATCTATGGGAACAGATACACTTGAAAAATGTTACAGATATTCAGAACATAGTGAACTAGACAGAACCCACTTATTTTGATTATGATTATTATTTTTAAACCCTCCCTCCTGCCCTGGCTGTATGATTTGGTTGGTTATCCTCCCAAAGCAGAGAGGTTGCTGGTTTATTCCCAGTCAGGGCACACACAGGAAGAGATCTATGCTCCTGTCTTTCTTTCTCTCCCCCTTCCTCTTTCTCTAAAATCAATCAAAAATAAAATTAAAAGGAGCCTGGCCTCTGGGGGTGCAGTAAGGAAATTATAACATTACACAAATTACAACAGCACAAGTCATACAATTTCAACAATCACAAAGGTACACTTCACCAGTCTCTGAGCACTTTGCCCAAAGTGCAAAATGTCCTCGGCCTTCTTTCTAGCCATGGGAAAAGCTTCCCGGGGCAGGGGAGTGCTTCCAGCAAAGCCACCCCCCACTCCCATCAGGGCATTTTACATTGTCCAAAATCCGCAATCCGTAAGTCCATCCAACAAAGGAGCCAATGCCCACTCCGGTCGTAGTCCAGGAAATCAGTCCACGCACATGGGGCGTCAGCCACCCCCCTCATCCCTGCCATCCTGGCAGGACTTACACTGTCCCAAAGAGGGGCACATGGCAATGGCAGTCAGCATTTCCATCTCTGCTCCAGATAGCATGTCCAGCCCTATGTCCCAAAATCGCAGACCTACCGGGGCCACAGTAGGTGCTCCTTCCAGCTGGGCTTCCATCTTCTGGAGACTGCAAATCACAACTCCAGCCCAATTCTCATCCTCCAAAGAGGAACTGAAAACACCAGTTCTGGCTGCCAGGCTCAAGCCCCGGGCTGCCGCCGCCTTCTGCTCCGCAGACCTTGCAGCTCCGGGCCCGGCCTCAGCCTCAGCCTCAGCCTCGGCCTCCTGCCGCTGCTGGCTCTCCACAACATCCAGGGCAATCTGCAACTCACGAACCTGTGATTCCTCCTCCAGCGTTTGCTCCATTTCCAGGCTAATCTCAAACACCTGGTTGGCCTCCTCCTCCAGCATTTCCTCCAGCTCCAGGGTCAGCATCGGTTTCTCCTGCGTTTGCTCCAGCTCCTTCCGCTTCTCGGTTTGCAGGTCCCGGGCAGCCTCTTCCACAGAGCTCTCAGTTTCCTCACGCATGGCTGTAAAAGTCAGCCAGCCTACGATCCCCAAAAGGACAGCCATGGGGAACCCTAACACTAGCCAGTCCTCTACTCCACCACTCAAAGGCTCCTTGCCGATCTGTATCGAATCCTGCCACAGACTACGCCAAATGTAAGGCCAGGAGCCACGGCTGTCAGTGCCACTATCACAGCAGCCTTCTGGCCTATGCAGGTTCGCATTGGATTCGGACAGTCGGTAAAGAAACAACGGAGCCACAAACTGGTGGGCCATAGTCTTTAATCCTAGCTTGCACCCTGCGGGCAAGTAAAAACACACACTGGGCTCCGAAACACACTCACATTCAGTGCTTACAAAGCCACTGACTTATCCGAGTTTCCTAGAATCAAAGGTTTCTAGCTCACCAGCCTTATTCTCCTCAGTTCCCCATCTCCTTCCTTCTCCAGTGTCAAACTGCACAAACTGGCCTCTCACTCAATACTCTGCCATCTTGGCTGCTTCTCCTGGCCACATGGCCTCTTTCTGCTCCTCTCTGCTCTGCTCCCTCTGCTCTCTCATGCTAATCATCCCAGGAACCGGCCCTGGCCGGTTGGCTCAGCGGTAGAGCGTCGGCCTAGCGAGCGGAGGACCTGGGTTCGATTCCCGGCCAGGGTACACAGGGAAAGCGCCCATTTGCTTCTCCACCCCTCCGCCGCGCTTTCCTCTCTGTCTCTCTCTTCCCTTCCCGCAGCCAAGGCTCCATTAGAGCAAAGATGGCCCGGGCGCTGGGGATGGCTCTGTGGCCTCTGCCTCAGGCGCTAGAGTGGCTCTGGTTGCAACATGGCGACGCCCAGGATGGGCAGAGCATCGCCCCCTGGTGGGCGTGCCGGGTGGATCCCGGTCGGGCGCATGCGGGAGTCTGTCTGTCTCTCCCTGTTTCCAGCTTCAGAAAAATGAAAAAAAAAGAAAAAAAAAAGAAATCATCCCAGGAACCAAGAGCGCAAGCTCCCGCTCCGTCCCCATTTTATAGTGTAGAAATCCAAACTCTTAATCCAATATACAAAATAGAGAAGTCTCTAATACAAAGTCACTTCTCTGAGGCATGATTGGGTTGTACCACCCCACATCAAAACGGGTGGGAAAGGCTTAATCCCAAAACCAAGCCCCAGGCTACAAGGATTCTACCTGCCCACAGAGACACACATTAATATCACCTGGGCGACGGCTTCCTCATGGGCAGCGCCGTCTTTAACAAAATGAGCATAATATATTTTATCTGCCCAACAACCTGCAATGCTGAGGTCTCCAGTTGGAAACCCGAGGCACATTGGAGAAACAACTACTAAAGTTAACGCTTCCTTCCCCTTTTTCTCTGTCTCTTCTCTCTAAAATCAATAGTAAAAATCTAAAGAGAAAAAACAATCTCGCCTCTTCCTCCGTGGGCGCTGTGGATCTCCGGGCATCTGGGTTTGCCGCCCGGGGTGGTGGGGAAACCACGGCGCCCGCTGTCCTGCCCACAGCGCTCGCCCAGGACAGCGGCGGGGGGACAGCACTCCGGAGGGAGGGCCCTGGAGCTTGGACAGTCTCCACTGCCCGCAGAAACCTGGGGCGCCGCCTCGGGTCCACCCTGCAACCGCCTGTGTCCCCTACCAGGGCGCCCGCACTCCATGTCCGAGCTCACGGGCTCCTCCAGCTTCCTGCTCCCGGCACCGGCCCGACCCGGCGGACCCCGGGCTGCGCTCCGAACCTCGGCTCCGCAGGATCGGGGCGGAGGCGGCCAGGGTGCGCCTGGGGCTCGGGGGACCCCTTAGATTCCTTACCCTCCCCGCCCGCGCCCGACGCCCCCGGCGGCTCTGTGACCCGCAGGAGTGGGGGAGGAGGGACTCCGTTCAGTTCCCGGAGTGCCCCCAACTCCGAACTCTCCGCTGAGTCTCTCGTCCCGTCAGGAGTGGGGAGTTCCTTACTCAATTCACGGTGTCGACGCCCCGGACTCCCTGCGCCCCGGGGAGGCTCTGGTCCAGGCTGAGGTGGGGAGAGGCGTTCGAACCTCCAGCCAGTCCCCTTAGGCCTCACTGGATGGTCGCATCGCGGACCTGCCCCTCTCACGCCCGTCTCCCCGCGTCGCCACCGCGACCAGAACCTACTCACCGCGACCGGGAACAGCAGGAGTGACGGCCACGGAGGCATGGCTCCCACTGCGGAATGAACCGCAGGACGGCCTCCAGAAAACTACTCTCCCGGCAGAGAGATGGTCTCCTCCCCTTTTCGGAATATTAAGGTCCAGGGGGCGGGATGTGTTGGACCGGAACCTGAGGACAGGTGGCGGAGAAACCGTGCCAGGGAGGCACGTTCCTGCTGCTGCCCTCCCCCACCCGGACTTCAGGACCGTTCCCAGCGGTGCACGTGGTCTCCTGTTTTCCCCGCTGCCGAGTAGCTGTCCCCGCCGCTGGCCCGCGGACAACTTGTGTCCTAGCAGCAGCTGCGGACCACCGGCCGCTGTCCACACCCAGGCGCCCGCCCCTCAGCCCGCGCCTCCGCCTCCGCGCAGCCGACCGGGCAGTCCGCCCTTCAGTGTCTCCTGCGCGCTCTTAGATCTTCCTCCGCTGGCTCGAGTTCTACAGCTGTTCTGGGCAAGTTGGAGAACTGCTGTCCATGTGACTCCCAAGGGTGCCTCAAACATCAGGAAACTGTCTCCCAAGTGTTAAACTCACTGTTAGTTACTCAGCCCTACTCAGTGCCAAAGGGCGGATGCTACCAGGGAGTGGGGCAGACGGGTAGGTGGGGCACCAGCCGTGCTGGAAGAACAGCCAGGTCAGCCCCAGGGGAAGTGAATGCATCCGCAGCAGCAGGTAGCGCTGCCTCTTCAAGTCTCCTTCTGCAACAGTATGCTAATTAGATCCTATTTCCAAATAAGACCATATATGGAGCAGGGCTGTGGACGAGGGGGGGAAAAAAAGACAGGGCCACAGACTAACCCTGACAAGCTGAAATGCGTCCTGCACGGTGTCCTTACAGACTCAGAGATCTCAAGTCACCCCTCAGGATGGCCTGTAGTTAAAACTTTCTAACTAAAAGCAGTTAGGGGAGGGTAGTCCTGTCCTAGGGAGGTATTTTTCTCTAAAGAAGGTCCAGGCTTCCCTTGATCGAGCTTGTCTGTCATCTTTTCCATCTACAATAATGGAGCTAAAAACATGCCTTTGAAATGTAAGGGCGCCCTGTGCTGCCACAGTGGATAAAGCACGGACCTGGAATGCTGAGGTCACAGGTTCAGAATCCTGGGTTTGACAGGGCAAGACACCTACAAGAAGCAACTATGAGTTGATGCTTCCCGCTCCACTCCTCCCCACCCCACCTTTCTCTCTGTCTCCTCTCTCTAAAAAACCAATTAATAATAATAATAATAAAGTAAGGTAATTTTTTCCTGCCCCACACCACACTTAGACAATCTCATGAAAGCAGAAACTAATACCCCACATTGTTATTATATTAAGAATTATGGCCCTGGCCAGTTGGCTCAGTGGTAGAGCATCGGCCTGGCGTGCGGAAGTCCTGGATTCGATTCCCGGCCAGGGCACACAGGAGAAGTGCCCATCTGACTCTCCACCCCTCCCCCTCTCCTTCCTCTCTGCCTCTCTCTTCCCCTCCTGCAGCCAAGGCTCCATTGGAGCAAAGATGGCCCGGGTGCTGGGGATGGTCCCATGGCCTCTGCCTCAGGCGCTAGAGTGGCTCTGGTCATAACAGAGTGATGCCCCAGATGGGCAGAGCATCACCCCCTGGTGGGCGTGCCGGGTGGATCCCGGTTGAAAGCATGTGGGAGTCTAACTGCCTACCCATTTCCAGCTTCAGAAAAATACAAAAAAAAAAAAAAAAAAAAGAATTATACCTGCCTGTTGGGCAGATAAAATATATTATGCTCACTTTGTTAAAGATGGCACTGCCCATGTGGAAACCCGTCGCCCAGGTGATATTGATGTGTGTTGGGGGCGGGCTCTGGCCAGGCAGGATCCTTGTAGCCTGGGGCTTGGTTTTAGGACTAAGCCTTTCCCACCCTTTTTGATGTGGGGTGGTACAATCCCATCATGTCTCAGATAAGTGACTTTGTACTAGAGACTTCCTTATTTTGTATATTGGATTAAAGGTTTTGATTTCTACACTATAAAATGGGGGCAGAATGGGAGCTTGCTCTCTTGGTTCCTGAGATTAGCATTAGAGCAGAGAGCAGGTTGGAGAGCAGAGTAAGGCACGTGGAGGAGAGGAGAGGCAGCCAAGATGGCAGAGTGCTGAAAGAGAAGCCAGTTTGTGCAGAAAGAAGGAGATGGGGAACAAAGGAGAATGAGGCTAGTGAGCTAGAAACCTTTGATTCTAGGAAATTCGGGTAAGTCAGTAGCTTTGTGAGCACTGAATGAGTGGGTTTTGGAGCCCAGTGTGTGTTTTTACTTGCCCGCCGGGTACAAGCTAGGATTAAAGATAATGGCCCACCAGTTCTTGGCTGTGTTGTTTCATTACCGTCTGAATCCAATGCGAACCTGCATGGGCCAGGCTGCTGTGATGGTGGCCGTGGATACTGGCTTTACACTGCCTATGTAAAAGTAGTTTCAGTATACTGTATACATTTTTACTTCTAGTCCAATCCCAGAGATCCCCACCACACCTTTGCTTCCTCCCGCCTCCCTAATCTACCGCCACTCAATGTCATGTACCCCCTCAGCTCATTCCCTTTGAATCTGACATGTAACAAAAGTGGTGAAACTGCCATTTTCCCAATCCGTTGAGACTTTGCTTCCTGGAAGTTGTCGACAGTTTTGTTGGGGACTGAAAGCCAGCATGGTCTTTGCAATTTAGATTTTTGGGGGACAGAGGTGTGGGGAACTGGCAGTAAGCTGACAGTCTGCCCAACCCCCCACCCGTGTGGTGGAACAGGCAGCACAGAGATTAAGGACAGGTGCGCAAATACTTAGGAGCCGTGTATGTAAGAGATCTCCAATCAGTTCCCAGCTTTTTTGGCGATAGTTAAATTGGTGAGGGTGTTAACACCGAAAGTCCCTTCAGGAGGCTATTTGAGTGGGTTCTGTGGCCTGGCCACAGTGGAGAAGAAGAACAGTTTCTTCTTCCTTAGGGAGGGAAATTCCTGTGCCCCAACAGCTGCACTCAGTTCTCGGAGTGGTCAGACCTGAGCATTAGCGTCCTAAAAACTCAATGTCCAGCCACGGATGAAAGTGGATGTGCTTGGGGAGGTCTCCACAAGCACAAGCACTCGGACGGAAAAGAGTTCCCTGACGTAGCTACGGTTTCAGACAGGGAGTCTCGAAGGAAAGAACTGAGAGGAAAGCTGGAGGCAGGGGACTTACCGCACCATGCGCCGAAGTGGGTGGAAGTCGGAGATCTTGATACTTTCTCCTGGTTCTTTCTCGGATGGGAGGAGAAAGGAGCGGTCCTTGCGGACTTCTAACTCCTCCCGGGTTTCGGCACCAAAAATGTAAGATATTTTTCCCCGCCGAGAAGGAAGGAAGAGGGCCGGAGCCGCAAAGTGTGAAATAATAAACAGCTTTATTGAGTACAGAGCACACACCCCGCCCGGCAAGGTTCCCTGGCCCCAAGGAAACATGGAGGCCAGAGAAGTTGCAAAGATTAAACCGCGTGGCAGATATTTAAAGGGTCCCTCTAGGGAAGTGGAACTACTATGACGTGGTGAAATTTCACTGGCTGGCAGACGATCGCTTCTTTCCAAATGGTTCCTGGGAAGCTTCCTTTGGCGGGCTTGATTGTGGGCGGTCCTAGCCAAAGTGGGCGGGTCTGAGTTCCTACGTCACCATCCCTCTATCCACCGACCTTACAATGTCGGGTACCGAAAAATCAACAGGGTTCTTAGAGTTTGGATTTTGGGGGGACAGAGGTGTAGAGAACTGGTTTAAGCTGATAGTTGCCCAACCCCCCACCTCACTTGCCTAATTAAGTTGCAAAAGGCTAAGCTCATCCTACCCCCCATGTTCCCTGAAAGACTGAAGGCAAGTTTCTTCTTTGTGTAAGTGAGGATGTTTATGTATGGTGGGGGTTTTCTACACTTGGTAGAATTCTTGGGTTGCCTTGGAAACTGTAATCAGAAAAGTCATTGATTTGCTAATAGCCCACTTTGCCCTATAAAATAAAGGAAGATGCGGTTTTTCCCATTTTCTTCTAGGGTGGTCCATTTCTGCTAGCAGTAATTGCAGAGCCCTCCTGATCCCATCTTTTAATTCTTTAAGTGTATTTTTTTTAATTCCACACCGTTCTCGCTCAGGACCTGAAAATATTAGTTGCACTGGTTCGTGACAGTCTCAGACCTTTGGAGATACCCGCTCTGTTGTGGACCATAAATGGCAAAAAGCCACTGTAGATTCGAGGCTTAGCAAAAGGCTAAGTTCTCCCCCCTCCACCTCGATATTGGCTGTGAGGCTGAGTATTTGCACCCACTTCACTTGCTTCCTTGACTTGCTGGAAGCAATTTATATGCCCTTCCTCTGACTCTTTGTTTGTTTTCAGATGTTGGTAGATTTCACTAATGCATCCTATTTATGCCTTGGGAAAGTTCCTGTTTTAGCCTCAGATGTGTAACTTTATATCAAGGACTTCCTTGATTTGCATATGGCTATATAATAAGCAAACTGGGGCTATGGGGCACTCGGATATTGCCATCAGCATTTGAAGAGTCCCAGTCCCATCCTTTTTTCTTAATAAGTGTGTTTCCTTAATTCCGCACCGATATTAGGAGCCGTGCTGGTCCGCAGCAAGTGGCGCCTGAACAGAGACTTGAGTGCGAGGAAACTAAACTGAAGGCAGGTGACGGAACTCCCCAAGTGAAGTGTGCACAGTGAGTAAAGAAAGTTTTGGGGGAAAGTATAATCGGGAGTAAAATATTATGAAACAGGGTAAAAAATAAGGGACTTTTTTGTAGAAATGTTTCCATATGAAGACAAATCGTTGTCTGAAGAGTATCAAGGTGAGCTGGAAACAGGAATGTGAATACAAGGATAAATTCGAGTCTGAGGATGACAGGGGGGATAAAAAAAATCCACGACTATGGCTGCCTTAGCCGCAGGGCCTCTGTTGCCCTCCGCTCCTTCCTATGTTCAACCCTCTGCTCCTCCGTTCCCTTATCGGGCTGATTCCGGAGTCTGTAGCTCAAAATCTGGGAAATCCCCTCTCCAACAATCTATAGACCAGGCTCGAAATGTAGGGGAAACAATAAATGGCTTTACCCATTTTCCTGTTGTAGAAAGACAGGATGATACAGGGAGACTAGTGCAAGAACATGAACCTGTACCTTTTAGAACTCTGAAAGAGCTTAGACTTGCTTGTGTTCAGTATGGGCCTACTGCCCCTTTTTCACTTGATTTATCAGATACTATTGGTGCAAAGGCTCTTCCCCAAATGACTGGAAGGTGATTGCTCATGCTTGTCTCTTGGGGGTGATTATTTGCTGTGGAAGTCAGAATTCCATGAAAAGGCTGTAGAGGTAGGGGAGAAATCTCAGCACAGTCAACCTGAGCCTCCGTTTATAGTGACTATAGAATTTGAGAATGGATAGGAGACTCAGGTATTAGAAAAATTACAGCTTGTCCTATTATGGTCTGATTTTCTTTAATGTTTTAACCTCAATCTTCTAAACTATCATTTTGTTTCTTTCTTATTCTTTGCCTGGAAATTGAGGCGGGAACCTGTGTTGGATCTGACTATAGAAAATATCCCAGCAGCTGCCGAGAGCAAATTTTCTCGGGGAGATTTTGTTTAGTCCCATCCTTCAGTCCCTCTGTCAGAAAATACCCTGACTAATATCAGGCAGGCATCTTTCTAATCTGGATGTGCTTTGAAATCCCGGGTTTCTGTCTGGTTTGTCTGATTCATCTAATTCTTGTTTCTGTTTAGTCTTTGTTTAATGTTGTCTAAAATGTGTCTTTTTTAAGGCCTGAATTAAGTTCTTTTTTGTGTGTGCAAAAATCGAAAATGCTACTACCTTCTTTATTAGATCCAGCTAATAACACTGTTTTGGCTTTTTCCAAATAGCTCCAGATATATGGAAAAGATTTATATAGGTGGATGGGGATCCTCAAACCCCTCAGCAAGATCTTCTGAGCATGGCTTTTAAGATATCTAGAGGCAGAAAAAGCCCAATAGAGATCAGGGGAACTACCAGCTTTTAGGATACACCCTTAAAGGCTCCAATGCCCCAAAGGGGTCTCATAGGATGCCATCTGGGTCCTGCTTCAATAGTGGAAAGGAAGGTCATTGAGCTAAAGCCTGCCAGGCTTACATGCCTCTGCTGTGAAGAAACAGGGACACTGGAAGGTAGGCTTCCCCCTCGTTCCTCTAAGGGAGGGTTTAGTCTCTTCCAGTCCTGCTCCAGCCACCTATGACCTAACCTTGCCCAGAAAGCTGGGGTTTGCCACTGAAGGCTGAAGGTGCCCAGGGCCGTCGGCCCCATCTACGACACTGTGGACGAGCCTAGGGTATTTCTTCCAAGAAGCAGGTAAACTGATCTCATTTGCACAAGGGCCACTTAACTATGTTTTGCCTGAATAGTCAGATTTTTTCATTCTTCCCTCAAAGATCTCTGTTGTGGGTGTTGATGATCCTATTTTCTGCTGCTTTGCTAAGTATATAGTGTTTCCTTTATTCCTCCTACCTCAATGCCCCACTCATATTTCAGGCTGGGACCTACTCCTAATGTAGAGCTCTCCTTCCCCCTTTTGCCAACTTGTATTATGAATTTACCTTTGCCACCCAGCTTAGTGTATCCTAAGGTTCTCTTTACCATGCCACAGTCACAGAGCTCTAGGGAAAAGCAACCTGGTCTCAACTCTCCAGGCAGAGGAGAACAGAAGCTCCATATCCACGCATGCTGCAAATGGCTTTTCCAGTCTACCTGAATCATTACCAGCTAGAAGCAGCGGTCACTGGGACTTGGACATGAGCTGCAAAGTATAGAATGGTGACAACAATTCCAGCGCCATGCGGACTTTTCCTGTGTGGACTTTTCCTGGACTCCTGCTCCCTGTGACAGCTCCTAACAGACTGAACTGTGGTTGGGTTGCATTTCTCAGGGATTTGGCATGGTGATGGGGCCAACTTGGACTTGGTGAACATGTTAAAGACACTACTCTTTTATGGATTCTTGCTGTATTGGCCAAGAGTTTGCTTAAAGGCTTTTAATCACTGTAAAAAAAAATAGAAGACTGGATAAAGAAGATGGGGCACATATACACCATGGTATACTATTCAGCTAGAAGAAATGATGACATCAGATCACTTACAGCAGAATGGTGGAATCTTAATAACATTATGCTGAGTGAAATAGGCGAATCAGAGGAAAACAAGAACTGCAGGATCCCATGCATTGGTGGGACATGGAAGCGAGACTAAGGGACATGGACAGGAGTGTGGTGGTTGCGGGGGGAGGGGGGAGGGAAGGAGGGAGAGGGAGAAGGGGAGGGGGAGGGGTACAAAAAAAGGACTGGATAGAGGGTGACGGAGGACAATCTCTCTTTTGGTGATGGGTATGCAGCAGAACTGAATGACAAGGTAAACTGGAAATGTTTTCTTTGAATATATGTACCCTGATTTATTGATGTCACCCCATTAAAATAAAAATTTATTTATTAAAAAAAATCGAAAATGCTGGCTCTAATATTTAGAAAAAATAAAATAATTTTAGAACTTGTAAGGAGCACTCATTTAAATTTAAATAGAATAGAATGTAGATCCTTAAGACCTACTGATTTGGTTAGTGCATTATGAGGTGTGTTCAGTTAGGAGCCATATAACAATTTAAGTATTAGGATTGATCAAAGTTATGTGTTATACTTGTGTTTTTTGTGTGTAAATTGTCTTGTTTATGTGTAAGGTTATACTCAGGCAAAACAAAGGAATTGAGCAAAATTAAGCAGGGCACTAATCAGTCATTTCAGGAATTTGTCTCAAGCTGCTTCAGGAAGTTAGAAGAATAGTACAGGATAAGAGAGTAGTAAAGATTTTTGTATTTTTCTGAAGCTGGAAACGGGGAGGCAGTCAGACAGACTCCTGCATGCGCCCCACCAGGATCCACCCGGCATGCCCACCAGGGGGCAATGCTCTGCCCATCCAGGGCGTCGCTCTGTTGTGACCAGAGCCACTCTAGCGCCTGGGGCAGAAGCCATGGAGCCATCCTCAGCACCCAGGCCATCTTTGCTCCAATGGAGCCTCGGCTGCGGGAGGGGAAGAGAGAGACAGAGAGAAAGGAGATGGGGAGGGGTGGAGAAGCAGATGGGCGCCTCTCCTGTGTGCCCTGGCCAGGAATCGAACCCAGGACTTCCCCACACCAGGCCGACGCTCTACCACTGAGCTACTGGCCAAGGCCAGTAGGAAAGATTTTAATAAAACAATTAGCCTATGAAAATGCTAATTCTGCTTGTCAGGCTGCACTTCGGCCTCACCCCAAGAAGGGAGAGTTAGAAGACGATATCAGAATATGTGCCAATGTTGGGCCTTCACACTTACAGAGTCTTGCTTTTACCACAGATGTTAAGGCAAGATTTCCAGGACAATGCTTTGATAAAGGGCAGAACAAACAAAAGAAGGAAGGTCAGGGAAGTACTTCTGCCCGTGGAAATTGTTTTCAATGCGGGGGTTTGGGGCATTTTGCTAGAAACTGCCCTGCTTTCCCCGGATATCAGTCTTGGCCTCTCCCTCAAGGACAGCCAGCCCTTAAGGCTCTGGACCTCTGCCCATTTTGTAGGAAAGGGAAACATTGGGCGAATAAGTGTAGGACTAAATATACTACTAGAAGGCAGGGAAATGAACAACAGGGCTCTCCCCGGCCCCATCAAACAATAAGGGTGATGTCGGGGTTTCCTCAGCAAATTCTGATTCCAGCAGGCCAAACATTGCCCAACTATCCCAGGCAACAGCAGGCAGTGCAGGACTGGACCTCAGTCCCAACTTCCAATTTGTATTAACTCCAGAGATGGGACCTCGAGCTATACTCACTGGAATTTTTGGGCCACTTCCCAATAACACAGCAGGACTCTTATTAGGTGGAAGTAGTTTAACTATGAGAGAACTTTTTGTTCTTCCTGGAGTAATAGATTCAGATTATACAGGGGAAATTAAAGTAATGGCTCACACTCTGAGGAATATAGTCACTATCTCCCCTGACATAAAAATTGTTCAATTAATCCTTTTACCTCTTTTTTTAAAATTTTTTAAAAATTTTATTTATTCATTTTAGAGAGGAGAGAGAAAGGGAGAGAGGAAGACGAGAGAGAGACAGAGAGAGAAGGTGGGGAGGAGCTGGAAGCATCAACTCCCATATGTGCCTTGACCAGGCAAGCCCAGGGTTTCGAACCAGCAACCTCAGCATCTCCAGATCGAAGCTTTATCCACTGCACCACCACAGGTCAGGCCCTTTTACCTCTTTTAAGACAAGGCCAAACCCTGCTAAAGGGACCCCAAGAGAATCAAAGATTTGGCTCCACTTATGCTGCCTATTAGATTCAAAAGATAGGTCAGGAACGCCCTGAAATGGAACTAACAATACAAGGGTGTAAACTTAAAGGACTATTAGATACTGGAGCTGATGTATCTGTTATTGCTAAGCTACATTGGCCTCCTTCCTGGCCCACTTATGCAGCAGCCACAGAACTACAAGGTATAGGGCAGTGTAAATCCCCTAAAAAAAAGCTCTAGTTTTTACAATGGGAAGATAAAGCAGGTCATTCTGGATTCTTTTAAGCCATATGTGCTCCCTGGATTGCCAGGTAATTTGTGAGGTAGAGATGTTTTGAAAAATATTGGAAGCATTGCTTGTCAGTCCTAATAGTTTAGTCAGCACTCAAATGCTTGATCAGGAATTTTTGCCCACTAAGGATCTAGAGAAAGAACAGTGAGGAATTCTCACCCCCATAGAAGTGGCACCCAATACCAGAAGGCATGGATTAAGATATCAAAATTTAGCATAGGGGCCTTGGTAGCTCCTGCTACCCCAATAATGCATTGTGCAGACACAATTACTTGGAAATCAGATAATCCTGTATGGGTAGACCAATGGCTCCTTTCTCAGGGGGAACTTAAGGCAGCTGCTCAGTTGGCACAAGAACAGTTACAGCTTGGGCACATTGAACCTTCTAATAGCCCATGGGATACGCCTATATTAGTTATTAAAAAGAAATCAGGAAACTGGAGGCTGTTACAAGATTTGAGAGCAATAAATAAGACTATGGAAATTATGGGTCCTCTCCAGCTATGACTTCCTTCTCCTACTGCCATTCCATGGAATTATCACCTTGTAGTTGTTGATTTGAAGGATTGCTTTTTTACTATTCCTTTAAGCCCTCATGATTGCAAACGTTTTGCATTCAGTGTCCCTTCACTTAATTTCTAGGCTCCAATGGAGCGATACCAGTGGAGAGTTTTCCTCAAGGTATGGCTAACAGTCCCACCTTGTGCCAAAAATATGTTGCTCAAGCTATTTCTCCAATATGAAGGCAGCACCCTAAGATGTACATAATTCATTATATGGATGATATTCTTATTATTCATTCAGATAAAGACACTGTGCTGACCATTTTGCAACAACTAGAATATTCTTTGAAAAAATCAGGACTTTATATAGCTTCTGAAAAGGTACAGCAATCTTTACCTTTTTCTTATTTAGGACAAATTATTGAGGGACAACAAATTTGTCCACAGAAATTAGAAATCAGAACAGATCATTTGCAAACTTTAAACAATTTCCAGACATTATTAGGAGATATTAATTGGCTTAGACCTTCTTTGAAATTAACTACCGGGAAACGGAAGCCACTTTTTTGATATTCTTAGAGGCTCGGCTGAACCAGCATCTCCTCAGCTACTTACAGCTGCAGGACAGCAGGCTTTAAAGCTTGTAGAAAAGCCTTGCAACAAGCACAACTAAAACGCATAAATCCTGAAGAATCAATTGCCTAATTTGCTCCTTGAGTTACACTCCAACAGGACTATTGTGGCAAGCTTCAGGTCCTATTGAATGAATTCATTTGGCTGTTACTCCTAAGAAAGTTTTATCTCCATATTTTGATCTTGTTGCCTCCTTGATTATCAAGGTGTGTAGGCTACTCTTACAGCTTATAGTTTTGTGCCTCAAATTATTGTTTCTTTTTTCAAAGGGTCAACAACAATGGCTCTGGGAAACTTCCACTAAATGGCAAATTGCTTTTGCAAATTTTACAGGCCAAATTGATTCTCACTACCAAGCTGATAAAATAATTCAATTTTCATTAATTACTACATTTGTCTTTCCTAAGACAATTGTTAATGAGCCCATTTCTGAAGCACCTACAGTCTTTACTGATGGGTCCAGCTCAGGCTTAATAATCGATGGACACGTTTATACTGAAACAGTCACCTTAACATCAGCTCAAAGAATATAATTACATGCCATTATCATGGCTTTTCAGCATTTGCCATGTTCTTCCTTTAATCTGTATACAGACAGCAGACATTTACTTCCACTATAGAGACTGCTGTCTTAGGGACAACTGCTGATGAGGAACTATTTCAGCAATTTCTCCTTCTTCAGACTTGTACGTCAACATAGAGCTCCATGTTTATAGGACATATTTGAGCTCACTCCATGCTCCCTGGAGCTTTAGCACAAGGGAATGCCCTTGTTGATCAAGCTACCCAAAAGAAAATTATTGGAGCAACCATGACAGATCAAGCAATCCAGTCTCACAATATTCATCACCAGAACACTGCAGCCCTGTGTAAACAGTTTCAACTTTCTCAGGAAGCAGCATGGCAGATTGTTAAATCCTGTCTGAGGTGTCCTATATTACAATCTGTCCCTTCATTTAACCTTTGAGGACTCCTACCGGGATGACTTTGGCAAATGGATTTGACTTATATACCTTCATTTGGCAACCAGTCCTTTGTCCACATTACAGTGGATACTTATTCTGGATTTATAGTAGCCTCTGCTGAACAGGAGAGGCTGCTAAGCATGTTATATCATTGTCTGTATGGATTTTCTATTCTTGGACTTCCTAAACTGATTAAAACTGACAATAGTCCTACATATGTAGGAAAAGCATTTACTATATTTTGTCAAACCTTTCGAATTATGGGCATTTCTTACAATCTTTAAAGTCAAGGTATTATTAAAGTGTACCCAACAAATATTTAAGGTCAATTTTTAAAAAATATAAAAGGGGGAGTCTTATCCTGTAACTCCTGTTGGTCTACTTGATCATGCTTTTTACTTCAAAAAATTTCTTTTGAATACTGATGAATAGGAGATGCCAAATTTTTTTCTCCTGCAAACTTCTACCCTCTTTTATTTGATCCAGCTAATAACACTGTTTTTTGGGGGTTTTTTTGTATTTTTTGTATTTTTCTGAAGCTGGAAACGGGGAAGCAGTCAGACAGACTCCTGCATGCGCCCGACCGGGATCCACCCGGCATGCCCACCAGGGGGCGATGCTCTGCCCCTCCGGGACGTCGCTCTGTTGCAACCAGAGCCACTCTAGCGCCTGGGGCAGAGGCCAAGGAGCCATCCCCAGCACCCGGGCCATCTTTTGCTCCAATGGAGCCTCGGCTGTGGGAGGGGAAGAGAGAGACAGAGAAGAAGGAGAGGGGGAGGGGTGGAGAAGCAGATGGGCGCCTCTCCTGTGTGCCCTGGCCAGAAATCGAACCCGGGACTTCCGCATGCCAGGCTGACGCTCTACCACTGAGCCAACCGGCCAGAGCCTAATAACACTGTTTTGTCTTTTTCGAAATAGCTCCAGATATACAGAAAAGGTTTATATAGGCAGATGGGGATCCTCAAACTCCTCAGATCCCCTCAGCGAGATCGTCTGAGCATGGCTTTTAAGGTCTATAATGACCAAGAGACAGAAAAAGCCCAAAAGAGATCAGGTGAAATACCAGCTCTTGGCATACGCCCTCAAAGGATCCAACGCCCCAACAGAGCCTCATAGGACTCCATCAGGGCCCTGCTTCAATAGTGGAAAGGAAGGTCATTGAGCTAAAGCCTGCCAGGCTTCTCTGCCCCCACCAGGACATGCCTTTGCTGTGGGAAAAAGGGACACTGGAAGGTAGGCTTCCCCCTCTCTCCTGTAAGGGAGGGTTCAGTCTCTTCCAGCCCTGCTCCAGCCACCTATGACCTAACCTTGCCCAGCCTGCTGGGGTTTGCCACTGAAGGCTGAAGGTTCCCAGGGCCATCGCCCCCATCTACGACACTGTGGATGAGCCTAGGGTATTTCTTCCAAGTAGCAGGTAAACTGATCTCATTTACACAAGGGCCACTTACTATGTCTTGCCTGAATATTTGGGGTTTTTTTATTCTTCCCTCGAAGATCTCTGTTGTGGGTGTTGATAGTCCTATTTTCTGCTACTTTGTTTAATATATAGTGTTTCCTCTATTCCTCCTGCCTCAATGCCCCATTCATATTTTAGGCTGGGACCTACTCCTAATTTAGAGCTCTCTTTCTCCTTTTTGCCAACTTACAAATTTACCTCTGCCACCCAGCTTAGTGTATCCCAAGGTTCTCACCACACCACGGTTGCAGAGCTTCAGGGAAAAGCACCCTGGCCTCATCTCTCCAGGCAGAGGAGAACAGAAGCTCCATCTCCACACATGCTGCAGATGGCTTTTCCAGTCTACCCGAATCATTACCAGCTAGAAGCAGCCATCATTGGGACTTGGACACGAGTTGCAATGTGTATAAATGTGATAATTCCAGTGCCATGCGGACTTTTCCTGGATGTGTTTCCTGGACTCCTGCTCCCGTGACAGCTCCTAATGAACTGAACTAGGGTTGGGTTGCATTTGCAGGGATTTGGAATGGTGATGTGTCAGCATGAACTTGGTGAACATGTTAAGGACATTCAAAACTGCAAAGACTCTTTTATAGATCCTGTTATATTGACTAAGAATTGGCTTGAAGGCTTTAATTCCTGTAATGTATTAGAATGTTTGTTTGGGTATCTATTAGCATTGACTATACTAATTTTGTGTTTGTTTGTATTTTTTCAGTCTGACTCCAAATTAGAATCAGGGAAACTAGGAAATCAAATGAGTGCAAATCTCAGCACACAAATTAAAAATAAAAAAAAGGGGGGGCCTGACCAGGCAGTGGCGCAGTGGATAAAGTGTCCGACTAGGATGCGGAAGACCCAGGTTCGAGACCCCGAGGTCGCTAGCTTGAGCGCAGGCTCATCTGGCTTAAACAAAAGCTCACCAATCCAAGGTTGCTGGCTCGAGCAAGGGGTTACTCAATCTGCTGAAGGCCTGTGGTCAAGGCACATATGAAAAAGCAATCAATGAACAACTAAAGTGTTGCAACCCGCAGCAAAAAACTAATAATTGATGCTTCTCATCTCTCTGTTCCTGTCTGTTCCTGTCTATACCTCTCTCTGTAAAAAAAAAAAAAAGGGGGGGGGGAGATTTGTTGTGGACCGTAAATGGCAAAAAGCCTTTGTAGATTCAAGGCTTAGCAAAAGGCTAAGTTCTCCCCCTCCACCTCCATATTGGCTGTGATGCTGAGTATTTGCACCCACTTCACTTGCTTCCTTAAGTTGCTGGAAGTAAATTACATGCCCTTCCTCTTGCTCTGTTTGTTCAGATGTTGGTTGATTTTGCTTATGCGTGGTAGGGGGATTCCTGTTTATGCCTTGGGAAAGTTCCTGTTTTAGCCTCAGATGTGTGACTTTGTATCAAGGACTTCCTTGATTTGCATATGGCTATATAATAAAGCAAACTGGGGCTATGGGGCACTCGGATATTGCCATCAGCATGGAAGAGTCCTCCTGATCCTATCCTTTTTTCTTAATAAGTCTGTTTCCCTAATTTCGTCCCATTATTAGGAGCCACGCTGGTCCTCAGCACCACTCCAACAAGCTTTAGATCAGACTGGAGATACAGGGAATTAATCAGAAGATGTGCTGATATTGGGCCTTCATATAAGCAAGGTCTGGCTATTGCCTCAGTGTTTCAGGGGAGGCCTTCAGGACAATACTCTGAAGAACGGCAGAACAAACAAAAGAAAAAGGTCAGGAAAGTATTTCTGCCTGTGGATCTTGTTTCTAGTGCAGGAGTTTAGGACATTTTGGTAGAAATTTTCCTGATCCTCCCGGGTACCAATCTCAGACTCTCCTTCAAGGGCAGGCAGCTGCTAAAGCTCTGGACCTCTGCCCACACTGTAGGAAAGGGAAACATTGGGCAAATGAATGCAAATTTAAGTATACTATGGAAGGGCAGGTGATTCAGGGAAACAAACAAGGAGGCTTTCCCGCCCCCTTCAAATGTGTTTACCACTCAGCTAAAATTGAGGTGGAGAAATCTCAGCATAATCAACCTGAACTGCCAGTTGCAGCATGTTGGGCAGATAAAATATATTATGCTCTCTTTGTAAAAGATAATGCTGCCCATGTGGAGGCCATTGCCCAGGTGATATTAATGTGTGCTGGGGGCAGGCAGGATCATTGTAGCCTGGGGCTTGGTTTTGGGATTAAGCCTTTCCCACCCTTTTTGATGTGGGGCGGTACAATCCAATTATGCCTCAGAGAAGTGACTTTGTATTAGAGACTTCCCTATTTTGTATATTGGATTAAAGGTTTTGAATCTACACTATAAAATGGGGGCAGAAGGGGAGCTTGCTCTGTTGGTTCCTGGGATGATTAGCATGAGAGAGCAGAGGGAGCAGAGCAGAGAGCAGAAAGAGGCCATGTGGCCAGGAGAAGCAGCCAGGATGGCAGAGTGTTGAGTGAGATGCCAGTTTGTGTAGTGTTTGTATCTGGGATAAGGAAGGAGATGGGGAACTGAGGAGAATAAGGCTGGTGAGCTAGAAACCTTTAATTCTAGGTAACTCGGATAAGTCAGTGGCTTTGTGAACACTGAGTGTGAGTGGGTTTTGGAGCCCAGTGTGTATTTTTACTTGCCTGCCGGGTGCAAGCTAGAATGAAAGAAAATGGCCTATCAGTTTTTGGCTCCGTTGTTTCTTTACTGACTGTCCGAATCCAATGCGAAACTGCATGAGTCAGGCTGCTTTGATGGTGGCCCTAGCCCTGGCTGCTGGCTTTACACAGCAGCTACGAGAATTTGAGAATGAATAGGAGACTCAGGTGTTAGGTAATGTAAAGCTAGTAGCCACGGCCACTATCACAGCCGCCTGGCCCATGCAGCTTTGCATTGGATTCGGACAGTCAGTAAAGAAACAATGGAGCCAAGAACTGATGGGTCATCACCTTTAATCCTAGCTTGCATCCGGCGGGCAAGTAAAAACACATATAGGGCTCCAAAACCCACTCACATTCAGTGCTCACAAAGCTACTGACTTATCCGAGTTTTCTAGAATCAAAAGTTTCTAGCTCACCAGGCTTATTCACCTTTGTTCCCCATCTCCTTCCTTCTCCCTGCACAAACTCTGCACAAACTGGCTTCTCACTCAACACTCCGCCATCTTGGCTGCTTCTCCTGGCCTCCTCCATGTGGCCTCTCTCTGCTCTCCTCTCCGCTCTGCGCTCTTATGCTAATCTCAGGAACCAAGAGAGCAAGCTCCCGTTCTGCCCCTATTTTATACTGTAGAAATCCAAACCTTTAATCCGATATACAAAATAGGGAAGTCTCTAATACAAAGTCACTTATCAGAGACTTGATGGGATTGTACCACCCCACATCAAAAAGGGTGGGAAAGGCTTAATCCCAAAACCAAGCCCCAGGCTACAAGGATTCTGCCTGCCCACAGCCCGCCCCCAACACACATTAGTATCACCTGGGTGACGGCCTCCATGTGGGCAGCACCATCTTTAACAAAGTGAGCATAATATATTTTATCTGCCCAACAGGTAAGTTACAGCTTTTCCTGTTATTGTCCGATTTTCTTTCATGTTTTAGCTACAATCCTATGAACTATCATTTTTTTTTTTTTCGTATTCTTTGCCTGGAAATTTGGACAAGGGACCTGAGGTGGATCTGTCTATAAAATTTTCACATGGCTGCCCAGATTTTTCTCAGGAAAGTTTTGATTAGTCTCATCTAACTTCTATCCCTTTGTCAAAAAATGCTCTGACTAAGATCAGGCAGGTATCTTTCTAATCTAGTTGTGCTTTGAAATCCCAGATTTCTCTCTGGCTTGTCTTGCTCATCTGACTCTTGTTTCTGTTTAGTCTTTGTTTAATGTTGTTGTTTGGCAGATAAAATATATTATGCTCACTTTGTTAAAGATGGTGCTGCCCATATGGAGGCCGTTGCCCAGGTGATATTAATGTGTGTCTCTCTGTGGGCTGTGGGCAGGCAGGATCCTTGTAGCCTGGGGCTTGGTTTTAGGACTAAGCCTTTCCCACCCTTTTTGATGTGGGGTGGTACAATCCCATCATGCCTCAGAAAGTGACTTTGTATTAGAGACTTCCCTATTTTGTATATTGGATTAAAGGTTTGGATTTCTACAGTATAAAATAGGGGCAGAACGGGAGCTTGCGCTCTTGGTTCCTGAGATTATCATTAGAGGAGACAGCAGAGAGGAGAGCAGAGAAAGGCCACGTGAGGAGGCCAGGAGAAGCAGCCAAGATGGTGGAGTGCTGAGTGAGAAGCCAGTTTGTGTAGAGTTTGTGCAGGGAGAAGGAAGGAGATGGGGAACAGAGGTGAATAAGTCTGGTGAGCTAGAAACTTTTGATTCTAGGAAACTTGGATAAGTCAGTAGCTTTGTAAGCACTGAATGTGAGTGAGTTTTGGAGCCCAGTGTGTGTTTTTACTTGCCCGCCGGGTGCAAGCTAGAATTAAAGACTATGGCCCACCAGTTTTTGGCTCCGTTGTTTCTTTACCGACTGTCCGAATCCAACGTGAACCTGCATGGGCCAGGCAGCTGCTGTGATAGTGGCCGTGGCTTCTGGCTTTACAGTTGTCTAAAATGTGTCTGGTTTTAAGGCCCGAATTATTGCATTTAAAAATTGGAAATGCCGGCTCTAATATTGAAAAAGTAAAATGGTTTCATTCCTACATTTTCCCCCCATTGGAACTTGTAAGGAGCACTCATTTAAATTTCAATAGAATGGAATGTGAATCCTAAAGACTTGCTAATTTGGTTGAGCTGATGCGTCTGTTATTGCCAAGCAACACTGGGTTTTGTTTTCTTGTTGTTGTTGTTTTCTCTAGATTCACTCAGGAAGCAGTAATGGGGCAGGGTGAATTTCCCTAACAAAACTGTAAGATTTTTTTTACAATGGGAAGATAATGAAAGTCATACTGGGTTTTTTCAACCGTATGTGCTCTTTAGATTCCCTGTTAATTAATGGGGTAGAAATGTTTTAAAGAGTATGGGAATGTTACTTGAAAAAACATTTATTATATATTGTCAGACTTTTGGAATTGACCTAAAGACAGGTGTAAGGTTGGTGGATAATGGGGAAAGCTCAGGCCCGGGAACTTTGGCTAGGACCGCCCACAACCAAGGGTGCCAAAAGAAACTTCCCAGGAACCCTTTGGAAAACAGCGACTGTCTGCCAGCCAGTGAGATTTCACCACGTCATATTAGCTCGACCACCCTAGGGACCCTTTGAATATCGCCCACGTGAGTCACCAGTTGCAACTTTTCTGGCCTCCATCTTTCCTCAGGGTCACGGAACCTCGTGAGGTGGGATGCGTGCTCTGTACTCAATAAAGCCTTTTACTATTCCACACTTCGAGGTTCCAGCCCCTTTCCTTCCTTCTCGGTGGGGAAAAATACCTTAGGTAAGGTAGGTATTCCTTACAATCCTCAGGATGAAGGCATTGTAGAGCATGCACATCAAATGCTTAAAAATCAATTAGAAAAAATAAAAACAGGGGAGTTAGCCTGACCAGGTGGTGGCACAGTGGATAGAGCATCGGACTAGGATGCAGAGGACCCAGGTTCAAGACCCCAAGGTTGCCAGCTTGAGAGCAGGCTCATCTGGTTTGAGCAAAGCTCACCAGCTTGGACCCAAGGTTGCTGGCTTTAGCAAGGGGTTACTCAGTCAGCGGTAGCCCCATGGTCAAGGCACATATGAGAAAGCAATCAATGAACAACTAAGGTGTCGTAACAAAAAACTGATGATTGATGCTTCTTATCTCTCTTTGTTCCTGTCTCTCTGTCCCTATCTGTCCCTCTCTCTGACTCTCTCTCTGTCTCTGTAAAAAAAAGGGGGGGGGGAAATGGGTTATACCCTCAAACTTCTGCAAATGTTTTTTTGGGGTTTGTTTTTTTTGTTGTTATTGTTTTTTTACAGAGACAGAGAGAGAGTCAGAGAGAGGGATGGACAGGAACAGATAGGACCAGAGAGATGAGAAGCATCAATCATTAGTTTTTCATTGCGCATTGCAACACCTTAGTTGTTCACTGATTGCTTTCTCATATGTGCCTTGACCGCGGGCCTTCAGCAGATCGAGTAACCCCTTGCTTGAGCCAGCGACCTTGGGTCCAAGCTAGTGAGCTTTTTGCTCAAACCAGATGAGCTTGTGCTCAAGCCAGGGACCTCGGGGTCTCAAACCTGGGTCCTTCCTCATCCCAGTCCAATGCTCTATCCACTGCATCACTGCCTGGTCAGGCCACAAATCTTTTTTATCGTGTTCTTTTTATTTTAAATTTTTCGAATACTGATATACAGGGCCATTCAGCTGCTAAGAGACTCTGGGATCCTACAAGGAAAGCCTTCCCTGAAGTGTGATGGAAGGACCCACTCACAGGAATCTGGCAAGGGCCAGACCCTGTTCTCTTATGGGGCCGAGGATCTGTGTGTCTTTCCTAGGTCTGCTGAGGCTCCTCGGTGGATTCCTGAATGTTTGGTGAGACACCATGAGCCAGGATGAGAAACTCACTTCACAAGAGCAATTGTATGAGGCTTATTTACTATGTTCTCATCCCTTTCTCTGTCAAACCTGTTTCATCTATCAAATCCTCTTAGCACACTCCAAACCTCTTTCTCCTGCAAATTCCTACCCTCCTTCATTTGATCTGATAACATTGTTTTGTCTTTTTTCAGTCAGCTCTAGATATACGAAAAAAGTTTATGTAGGCAGAGGAGGACCCTCAAACCCCTCAGCAAGATCTGAGCATGGCTATTTTAAGGTCTATAATGACTGAGAGGAACAGGAGAAGGCAGACAGAGCCCAAAGACTTCAGGCAAAATACCAGCTCTTGGCATACGCCCTTAAAGGCTCCAATACCCCTAAGGGGCCTCATAAGACTCCATCAGGGCCCTGCTTCAAGATTGCAAAGGAAGGTCATTGGGATAAAGCCGGCCTGGCTTCTTGGCCTCTGCCAGGGCCATGCCCTTGCTGTGGGAAAAAGGGACACTGGAAGGTAAGCTGCCCTTTCGCTCCTCTAAGGGAAGGTTCAGTCTCTTCCAGTCCTACCCCAGCCACGTGTGACCTAACTTTGCCCAGCCTGCTGGGACTTGCCACTGCAGGCTAAATGTGGCCAGGGCCATCGGCCCCATCTCACGTCACCATGGACAAGCCTAGGGTATTTCTTCCAAGTAGCAGGTAAACTGATCTCATTTCTTATGAACACGAGGGCCACTTACTCTGCCTTGTCTGAATATTTGGGTTCTGATCATCCCTCAAAGTTCTCTGTTGTGGGCATTGATGATCTTATTTTCCTCCCTGTTTGCCATGGATCCACTGCCTTGCTTATTACATAGTGTCTCCTTTACACACCTTTTTCTCCTCCTGCCTCAATGCCCCATGCCTATTTTAGGCTGGGACCTACTATCCAAATTCAGAGCCTCCCTCTCTTTCCTTTTTGCCCACTTCTGTTAGGAATTTATCTCTACCACCCAGCATAGTGTATCCCAAGGTTCTTACCACCCCATGGCTGCAGAGCTCCAGGAAAAGGCCCCCTAGTTTCATCTCTCCAGACTAAAGAGAACAAGAGCTCCATCTCCATACATGCTGCAGATGGCCCTTCCAGTCTACCTGAATCATTGCCAGAAATCCAGTATTGATGTTAAGCTTGAGACAAAAGCTTAATGTACTAGAAGCAGGGGTCATTGGGACTTGGACACTAGCTGCAGAATGTGGAATGTGACAACAGTTCCAGTGCCATGTGGACTTTTCCTAAATGTGTGTGACTCTTGCTCCTTGGGACAGTTCTCAGACTGAAGTAGGGTTGGGTTGCATATACAGATAATGTGGAGGGGTGATGGTGTCAACACAGACTTGGTGAAATGATATCAACACATAAGGACATTCAAAACTGCAAAAATTCTGCCTGACCAGGTGGTGGCACAGTGGATAGAGTGTCAGACTGGGATGCCGAGGACCCAGGTTTGAGACCCCGAGGTTACCAGCTTGAGCACGGGTTCATCTGGTTTGAGCAAAAAAGCTCACCAGCTTGGACCCAAGGGGTTGCTGGCTCAAGCAAGGGGTTACTTGGTCTGCTGAAGGCCCACAGTCAAGGCACATATGAGAAAACAATCAATGAACAACTAAGGTGTCAAAACACGCAATGAAAAACTAATGATTGATGCTTCTCATCTCTCTGTTCCTGTCTGTCTGTCCCTATCTATCCCTCTCTTTGTCTCTGTAAAAAATAAATAAATAAATAACGAAGCCTGTAAATGCAACACATACGTGTCTCTGTGCATGTGTTTCATATTTAAAAAAAAAAACTGCAAAAGTTCTATTTTATATCCTGCTATACTAGCTAAGAATTTGCTTGATAATCTAAAAGGCTTTAATTCCTTCATTGTATTAATACACTTGTTTTGGTATGTGTTAGCATTGGCTATTTTAATTTTGTGTTTATTTTATATTTTTCCAGTCTGCCTCCAAATCAGAACATGAGAAATCAAATGAGTATGAATCACAGCACACAAATTGAAGTTAAAAAATAAAATAGGGGGCCATGGCTGGTTGGCTCAGTGGTAGAGCATCGGCCTGGCATGCGGAAGTCCCAGGTTTGATTCCCGACCAGGGCACACAGGAGAGGCACCCATCTGCTTTTCCACCCCTCCCCCTCTCCTTCCTCTCTGTCTCTCTCTTCCCCTCCCGCAGCCGAGCCTCCATTGGAGCAAAAGATGGCCCGGGCGCTGGGGATGGCTCCTTGGCCTCTGCCCCAGGTGCTAGAGTGGCTCTGGTTGCAACAGATTGACACACGGGATGGGCAGAGCATCGCCCCCTGGTGGGCGTGCTGGGTGGATCCCGTTCGGGTGTATGCGGGAGTCTGTCTGACTGCCTCCCCGTTTCCAGCTTCAGAAAAATACAAAAATAAATAATAAATAAATAATAATAATAAAAAAAGGGGATATGTTGGGGACCGAAAACCAACAGGGTCTTTGCAGTTCAGATTTTTGGGGAACAGAAGTGTGGGGAACTGGCAGTAAGCTGGCAGTCTGCCCAACCCCCCACCTTACTTCTTCTGTGAGTTGCTAAAGGCTGTTAAGCTGTGGTGCTTGATTGTTTATACTCATCCTACCCCCCCCCCCATGTCCCCCAGAAAGACTGGAAGCAAGTTTCTTTTACCCTTTGCTTTGTGAAGTTGAGATGTTATGTATGGTGGGGGTTTTCTGCACTTGGTAGAATTCTTGGGTTCCCTTAAAAATGTGATCAGAAATCTCTTTGATTTGCTAATGGCCCACTTTGCCCTATTAATAAAGCAGGAAGGGGGCGTTGAGTGTGCTCTGTTCTTGCCATCAGCATTGCAGAGGCTTCCCGAGCCCATCTTTTTATGCTAAGCTTATTTTCTTAATTCTGCACCATTCCCACTCAGGACCTGGAATCACTAGCCACACTGACTCACCGCACTGTTCCCCAGCCTGGCTCACCACCCCCTCCCCCATCTGAGCCCAGAGCGCAAGGGCCACAGGGGCTCCTGGGCTGAGTCCTCCCGCAGAGCACTGCCAGCTCCTCTGAAAGCACCTACTGACCCACGGGCACCTCCCTCAGCCAGTGTCCCCGATGGAAGGTGTTCCCTGGGCCCCTCCCATGCCATTGGTGCTGCCATCTCCCCCGCCCCTTCTGCTGCACTGTTAGAGGAACGTCCCATCACACAGCTGGATGGGCATTTATTCCAGGGCCCCGCCCGACAGAACCGTCCCAAACTCACCGATGGGGCAAAGCTGGCATCAGAGGCAGCCAGCCCAGTACTTATCGGGCCTGCAGTCACTGGACAGGACGGGGCACCTCTGGGTCTGCGTGGAAATCAGGTCATTCATGGAGGTCACTGTCAGCTGGGAAAGACAGGACACAGTTTACTAGTAGCCACCTCTACTGTCCCCTGAGCTGTGGTGGGCGTGCCTCTCAGCTGTGCCATCGTCACAGCTCATTAACCCCAATGTCAGCTCTAAGAGGTTGGCGCTATTACCGCCATGCCTCCCCAGGCTGGGTCTCCATCCCTGACCGTCTCACTGGTCACTTTGTTTGAAAACTAGCTCCCTTCACTTCTGTGTGTGTTTAAATTAATGTTACAGAAGACTCATGACTTCCATTTTTGAGTTAAAGTAAAAAAAGTGCCTGACCAGGCAGTGGCACTGAGGGTAGAGCACTGGCTTGCGATATGGAGGACCCATGTTTGAAACCCAAAGGTCACCGGCTTGAGCGCAGGTTCATTCGGCTGGAGCATGGGATCACAGACATGATTCAATGGTCACTGGCTTGAGCGCAGGTTCATTCGGCTGGAGCATGGGATCACAGACATGATTCCATGGTCACTGGCTTGAGCCCGAAGTCGATGGTTTGAGCAAGGGGTCACTGGCTCAGCGAAACCACTAGTCAAGGTACATATGGGAAAGCAATCAGTGAACAACTAAGGTGCCATAACTATGAACTGATGCTTCTCATCTCTCTTTCTCCTTTCCTATCTTTATATCCCTCTCTCTCTCACTCCCCCGCCCAAAAAAAATTGAGGTAGTGACGTTTCTTTTTGTCACACTGTTTTCATTGACTGATGATTACATACAATTCTTAAGGTGCTTAAATACTTATATTGCAGGAATCAAAGGAGGACAAAAATGCCCAGACAACTTGATGAAGGAAGTAGAACTTATTAAAACATGGGCTCCCTGACATTGACTTTCTTACAGGTTATAGACCTTTACAGTATCTAAGCAATGGGCATGTGATTTCTTTGTTTAAGGTTTCCCAGGACTCAAGGAGAAGGCAGGGAGAGCTTCGGTGGGGTCAGCAAGGGGGAAGGAGTTTCCAGATCACTGGCCATAGTTACATACAGATCCTGCTGTTCTTGTTTTGTATTGTAACTATGGGATAGGGGTAATTTATCACTGGCTGCCTCAGTTACCCCAGCTAGCTCCTTTTCCTTATATTCTTTTCATTTCTTCCTTCTCAGGGAAGAGGGGCCCGCCCCTCCTTCTTCACTTAAAACTACCCAGCTGGTCCAATTCTAGGAAGTTAAATGTCTCCAAGTAAGAGACAGGAACTGTGGATGGAAGAGCTCTGCATAAGTGGATAGAGCGTCGGACTGGGATGTGGAGGACCCAGGTTCAAGACCCTGAGGTCGCCAGCTTGAGTGGGCTCATCTGGTTTGAGCAAAAGCTCACTAGCTTGAACCCAAGGTCACTGACTCGAGCAAGAAGTTACTCGGTCTGCTGAAGGCCCGTGGTCAAGGCACATATGAGAAAGCAATCAATGAACAACTAAGGTGTCACAGCGAAGAATTGATGATTGATGCTTCTCATCTCTCTCCATTCCTGTCTGTCTTTCCCTGTCTATCCCTCTTTCTGACTCTTCCTCTGTCCCTGTAAAAAAAAAAAAAAGAAGAAAAAAAAAAGAAAAAGAAAGAGCTCTGCGTAGTCAGAGGTCAATACCGCATAATTCTCAGGGGCACCGAGAGGGATATAGATTACTAACCCTCGAGGGAGCACCAGGCAAGGGTGGTAGGAGACTGGAAACCCTGTATCCTTGGGGTGCAGCCAATGGGCCATTTGGGGGCATCGGGGACCAGGTAGCATCCAGGCCAGACAGCGCCATGAGTGTCTGTCAATGTGTGTGGGGGGGGTGGCGGCCTACAAAGCTGGAGAAAACCAAATGCTATAGCAGAGCCACAGGAGTCCTGCCTGTTCCGAGGACAGTGGAGCAGGTTTTTATTTTCTGGTGGAGGAATGATATCTAGTAAGAGACTAAACAGCCCAGAAAGGTGACGCTTTATTTTGGCCTAAGTTATGCAAGTCATGCTACTGAGAACGGCGTCTGTTACCTAAACTGAGTCATTACTGAAGAATGTAACAAAATGAACATATCACTGCTCCTACGACATCCCCCAACCCCAAAAAAGTAAATCAGTCTCACACAAAATATAAACTTCCCCCAAAAGAAAGTCAAGACCAACTTAGGGATCCTACTGTAGTATTGCTACACTAACCTAGGACATTACAGTCCTCCTCTGACCTAGTTACAAAGTATCCTCACGCTGAGAGCTCTGGAGCATTACAAACATTGTTGCATTAGATTTCTCTTCTCCGGGTAGTTCCAAGTCTTGAAATGTAGCAAATTTACGTATTTTTACATACTACTATGGGTGTGTATGTGTGCGTGCAATCCTTACCCTGATTCACAGACCTGATCATACAAACTGTTTTTCCTTCAAATGATACTGAAGAAGGAGGAGCAGGCCCTCTCTTCCCTGAGAAGGAAGAAACGAAAAGAATACAAGGGAAAGGAGCCAGCTGGGGTAACTGAGGCAGCCAGTGGTAAATGATCCCTATCCCATAGTTACAATACAAAACAAGAACAGCAGGATCTGAATGTAACTATGACCAGTGATCTGGAAACCCCTTCCCTCTTGCTGACCCCACGGAAGCTCTCCCTCCCCTTCCTTGAGTCCTGGGAAACCTTAAACAGAGAAATCACATGCCCATTGCTTAGATACTGTAAAGGTATGTAACCTGTAAGAAAGTCCACTTTGGGGAACCCCTGTTTTGGAGCTACAAGCCCCACGTGCTCCTCTGGCTTAATAAATTCTCCTTCCTTTATTGGTTGAATTATCTGAGTGTCCATCCTCTGCCTGGTTGCTTCCTGCTACAGATACAGATTTTGGTGCGTTGTCTGGGAAGCAAGGAGGAGGGACACCCGCATTTGGCGAACTTTGGGTACCCCACTGGGGAGCCCCCAAACCATCCTGTAGACATGCCTGCTGAGTGCACACTGGGAATTTTCCCGTGTGGACACCTCACAGGGCAGGAAGGGGAATTCCCATGTGCTGTCCCAGCAAGATTCAGGTAACAGAGGAACGGGAACAGGGGCGTCTGAAGCACGGTAAGGCATTCAAGGCAAGGGCGGCCAGCTGAGGTCCTGCGGTGCTGGGCAGAAGGGAGGCTGATCACCCTCCGGAGAGTCACTGATCGCCCTCTATAGGTCAGGAGCGGTGACTCGTCACCCCGCGCTGGTGTGTGGGAGGCTGTGTGAAAGAGAGTGAGTGCAGAGTGAATGAGACAGACACCGGGAGAGGGGTCCGACTCTCTATAGGGACGAAGTGAGTGTTGGGTCCCGAACCGCGGTCCCGCAGGGCACCTCATACGGCTAGGGGGCAGAATTGGCTAGGAGGCAGAATTGCGTGCTGACGGCTTATATCAGCCTGCCGTTGGCCAAGAGGGCCCGCCACTTCCGCGAGGGGAGCGGCCGGTGTCGGACTGAAGCGAGTGGCGTCCCCTCCAAGTTTCCTCTTCTCGTCCCCCATTCCTTCTTCTAGCGGGACTGCTGTCTCTCGTGGGGGGTGTGGGAGGTTCACAGGGAAAACCCACTCCTTTAGCCACGAAGGTCAAGAATTTTAAGAAAGGATCCTCAGGGGTTACAGGGTTACTATGTACCTAGGGAAATTGAGGACCTTGTGTGAGTTAGACTGGCCCACTTTTGGGGCAGGGTGGCCCTCAGAAGGAAGCTTGGATACGTCTGTTGTACAGGAGGTATGGCAGGGAGTCACTAGAGACCCAGGCCACCCCGGCCAGTTTCCCTACACAGATGCTTGGCTTACACTAGTGTTGCACCCACCCACTTGGTTCAGACTTCTACAGAATTAGTACTAAGGCAGGGAAGCGTTCCATGAGATCCAGAGAGCCGTTGCAGCAGCCAAAGCCAGAAATTTTAACCCCTCATGAGCCAGAAGAAGCACAAACTCTAACTCCTCCACCTTACGTGCTGGTGAGCCTCTACCCATCCATACCTGACTCTCTGTCCATCCCAGAGACAGCCGCTGACTCAGGCCTGTCATCGCCAGATTTATCAAGTCTGAACGTAAGCTTGCCCGAGCTGGAGGTGACGCCCACTGCTCCACCAGAATCAGGCCCAGGCTCTCCCCCTCTAGCTGGGAGGTTACACTAAACAATGCCTGGTGTGCAGATGCCTCTGAGAGAAGTAGGAAACACAGTGATAAATGAGCAGGGGAATATGGTGGAACAGCAGGTGCGGGTGTACCAACCTTCCATCACCACCGACCTTCTCAATCGGAAGCACCACACTCCCTCCTATACAGAAAAGCCGCAGGCCCTAATAGATCTCATGCAATCCATATTCCAGACCCACAATTCTACGTGGCAGGCTGTCAATTGCTCCTCACTCTGTTCAACACAGAGGAAAGATGCCGGATAATGCAGGCGGCAACTAAATGGCTAGAGGAGAATGCTCCCGAGTAACACCAGAACCCCAGGCATAAGCAAGGGTCCAGATGCCAGGTGAGATCCTAAGTGGGACCCAAATAAATAAGAGGCCTTGAGACGGCTCAGGAGATACAGAGAGGCTCTCCTCCAAGGTCTATGGAAGGGAGGCCAGAAGGCCACTAATATCAACAAGGTGGCAGAGGCTTTGCAGAGGAAGGATGGAAGTCAGGGTGACTTTATGAGAGAGTGTGTGAGGCCTATGGAATGTATACCCCCTTTGACCCAGAGTCCAGAGAACAAAGGTTCATATGGCCTTTGTCAGCCAGGGTGCAGGAGATATAAAAAGAAACTCCAGAAATTAGAAGGCTTTGTGGGAATGAATATATCTCACCTCCTAGAAGTAGCCAATAAAGTCTATGTGAACAGGGAGATTACAAGTACAAAGGAAGATAAATGCCGAATGCAGAGAAAGGGGGAATTTATAGCTGCAGCTCTTCAGCAGAAGGGAAAAGGAAAGTCTCCCCCATTTGAAAACGGAAAGGCAGGCAAGGGCAAGAAAGGGCAGTCAGGCAGAGCTCCCCTGCGCCGTGGTCAGTGTGCCATCTGCCGGGAACCGGTCATTGGAGAAATGAATGTCCCAACTGGGACAAGGGGGAGGCATGCCTGCCAGCCGCCTCCCAAGGGGAAGACACACTGTTCAACATAGCTGGGGAGTCCCTCTTGGACTGAGGGTGACTGGACTCAGGGGCCCCCACTGAGTCTATGGTCTGCATGGAGGTAGGGGCCAGAAGATGGACTTCCTGATTGATACAGGGGCTGACCACTCGGGTGACCTCCACCCATAGAGTGGACATTATTGGAGCTACAGGAACACAGGCCAAACAGGCATTCTGTCTGCCTCGTAAATATAAGGTCTACTGGAAAGTTCTGTCCATTTTTGGAATAAAACAAAATACAAATATTTCTTACCGTCAATAAACTTTATTGAATAATATAATTGCCATTATTGTTAATGATTTCTTGCCAGTGTGAGGGCAGTTTGTACATCCCATTTTTGAAAAATGTTTTATCTTTTTTTTCTTTTTTCTTTTTGTATTTTTGTATTTTTCTGAAGCTGGAAACGGGTGAAGAGTTGCCACCTCTACCCCAGGCACTTCTGCTCAGCAGAACTGACTACCCTGACTCGAGCTTAGAGCTCAGAGAAAGGAAAAGGGTGAATATCTCTACAGATTCCCGTTTTGCCTTCCTCACTCTCCAAGTACATGGGGAAATTTACAACCAGAGAGGACTCCTGACTGCTGGGGCAAAGAATTTAAATATCCAGGAGAAATCCTCTAGCTGCTGGAGCATTCTAGAAGCCAAAACAAGTAGCGGATCCACTGCCGAGGACCCCAGAAGGGAGGAACAGTAGGAGCCCAGGGCAATGCCAGAGCGGATGCAGAGGCGAAAGGGCTCTACCCTGCCCACCACACGGGTCCTATAGCCCCTCTCATCCTGTGGGCCCCGGAACTTGCACCCAGATATTCTGAGGGAGAGAAAAGGTGGATAGAGAAAGAAGGGACCAAAGAATTAAAGGACGGCTGGATAGAACTGCCAGATGGTGGAGTTGTCGTTCCCCGCCTGTTGGGGTGAGCAGCAGCCCAGGCTTTGCATGCTGCCACCCATCCGGGACAGGAAAAGACAGAAAAACTGCTAGGAAGATATTTCTGTTTCCCTCTCTTGGCTTCCATCCATAGCCCAGAAAGTCAGCCTGCATTGTTCAACCTGCCGTCAGAATAATGCCAAACAAGGGCCTTCAGTGCCCCCCGGTATTCAGTCCTGCAGGGCAGCCCCCTCTAAGGATACACAGGTGGACTTCACCGAGATGCCCAAGAGTCAAGGTTACCAGTACCTGCTGGTGTTAGTCTGCACCTACTCAGGATGGGTAGAAGCCTACCCCACCCAGACTCAAAGGCTAGAGAAGTAACAAGGGCATTGCTCAGAGAAGTAATTCCAAGGGTTGGACTGCCACTTCAATCGGCTCTGACCACGGCCCGGCCTTTGTGGCTAAGGTGGTACAAGGAACAGCTCAAGTGTCGGACATCACCTGGAAGCTTCACGTAGCATACAGACCTCAGAGCTCGTGAAAGGTGGGACGCATAAACAGGACTCTGAAGTTAGGGCTTAGCAAATTATGTCAGGAAACAGGTCTTAAATGGGTAAAAGCTTTGCCTCTAATATTGTTTAAGGTTCAATGCATCCACTCCAAGAACACCGGGTATTCACCTCATGAGGTATTATAAAAGAGGCCTCCCCCAATACTACGTAGCTTGCCAGGGACTCCCCAAGAACTAGGAGAAACGGAACTACATAGGCAATTAGAAGCTTTAGGCAGGGTGGCCGGTGACCAAGTGGGTGCTAGACAGGGCTCTGATCAGTTTGTTTGCCCCTGCCCATTTATTTTCCCCAGGAGACCAGGTGTGGGTCAAGGATTAGAATCCAACTCCCCCTTGACCCAGGGGGAGGGGACCCTACACAGTGGTCCTGACCACTCCCACTGCTGCCAAGGTAGAAGGCATACCCGCCTGGATTCACCATAGCGTTCTAAAGCCTGCGGCCCCAATGGAGACACTGTCATAGACAGCAGAGACTGACCCTGCAACACTTGTAAGTTGACCCTGAGAAGGACAGCGTGCCTCACTCCAGCCACAAACCAGGAGCTGGCTGGTCCACGTACGACCGAAGCTTGAGGACCCTCATCGTAGGACTCCTAATAATTAGACTCTGGGGAGGGAGGGGAACCAGGGCAGAGGACTGTGAACTGTGTGTCCATGTCACCAAGGAAGGCCGAAAGGTCTCCACCACCTGCTTTTCTGTAGCTTCTATGAGTGTGAGGGAACTCAGAGAGGAACTTGTACCTATAATCAGACTCAATATTCAGTGTGTGACCCAGGGGAGGGCCAGCCCTATGTCTGTTATAACCCTACAGATCCTCCTACTACAGCAATATTTGAAGTAAAAATAGCAGCAGGAGGATGGGGGGAATGGGTAGAAGGACCAACAATAGCGCAGAGCAAAGTTAAAGGAAACCCCAGACAAGTCACACTGGGTTTGATGCATGTACAGCCATGAGCCAGGCACCATGGGATGAAGGAATGACCTGTGGGTCTCTCTGCTGGGAGAGAGGCTACAGGGTAGAAGAAAAGTACATAAGCTCACAAAGTTTCAGCTGTGAAACCAGCTGGGTATATGGGTCGTGTGTCTTATGGGCAACCTGGGAAAAGGACAGATAGTTCCCAGAAGAGGGACGTGTACCTGAGGAAAGGAACAGCCCTGTCTAATTGCACTGGCCATGAGTGCAGTCCCTTAGAGCTAGTTATAGCCAGTCCTCTGGACCCCCGCTGGAGGAAAAATGAGGTATTAACCCTTGGCATCGATGGAGCTGGCCTAGACCTCTATGCTCAACTCGTCATCCAAGGCCAGATAGAGAACCACCCAGTTCGAGCCTTCCACACAGTATATAAATCTTTTTATGAAGAAGCAATTAGACCCTACCACCACTTCCGCTAACAACTGAGAACTTGTTCCTCGGGATGGCTGAGGGAGTAGCCCATTCCCTAAATGTCACCTCTTGCTTTGTATGTGGGGGAACTCTAACGGGGGACAGAGGATCATGGGAAGCTAAGGAACTGGTTCCCACAGAGGCTAGGCCAAATGTAACGACCCCTCACACCTCTGATGACAGCCAGTGGATTTTAAAACATACTGTCGTAGGGCAGTGCTGCTTAGCCAGAGGAGGAGGAGATTGTTGCGGTGCAACCCGTGAGGAACGGAACCAGAGCCCAAATTGATTAGGAATTTAAGAGCCTTTATTAGCCAGCCTGCGTCTGTCTGCTGGTTCCCTGACCAGGAATGGACGAACAGCAATGAGGGGGAGAGAGGTATTTAAAGGCAAAAATCACAAGGTTACAGTTGTTTCAGCACATTTGTACAATATCTTGCAAAAGTACACATTGTCCTAAAGATAATAAACCACCTTCCCGTAATACCTGCAAGGCTGAAGCTCTAAGAATGCATCCTACCTCTGTTAGCAAGATTAGATCCTTAGCAAGGGCGGGCACGCCAGCCCGGAGATCTGACTCAATCAGTGGGAGAATGTGACTTGCCTTGGGCAACGATATTACAACACCACTTGCACGCAGAGTGTGTGGTAGGGAAACCAGACGGAGAGAGACCCGTTGGCCAGATTTTCTGAGTTAACTCTGGCCTGGCAGGACCAGGCAGGGCCAGAGACTGGGCAGCACCACGTGGACTTTACTGGATCTGTGGGAACAGGGCTTATACCCGTCTCCCCAAGAACTGGGAAGGAAGCTGTGTGGTAGGTGTATAAAGCCTCCTTTTCCCTCTTGCCTCTGGAAACAGGGGAACTCTTGTCTCCCCAGCTCCCCAGCCCTGACAACCAGTAGAAACAGAACTCCAGACAGGAGACTGGAAAGATGATGAGTGGCCCCCAGAGCGGATAATCCGATACTATGGACCTGCCACTTGGGCAGAGGATGGATCTTGGGGGTACTGCACCCCGAATTACATGGTAAACCAGATTATCTGATTATAGGCAGTTTTAGAAATAATTACCAGTGAGACAGGGAGAGCCCTAACCCTTCTTGCACATCAGCAAACTCAGATGAGAAACGCCATCTACCAAAACAGGTTGGCACTAGACTATCTGTTAGCAGCAGAAGGACGACTATGTGGGAAATTTAGTCTCACTAATAGTTGCCTGCAAATAATTACCAGGCCCAGGCAGTTGAGGACCTTGTCAAGATGACAGAACTGGCACACGTGCCCGGGCAAGTTTGGCACGGATAGAACCTTGATAGCCTTTTGGGGGGATGGTTCTCAACCTTTGGTGGGTTTAAAACCCTAATAGGAGCAGTCTTACTACTCCTAAAAATTTGCTTAATAGGTCCATGCTTGTTGCCACTATTAATAAACAGCATAGAGAACATGATAGAGGCCACAGTACAGCAATGAACAATGGCCCATGTGTACTTTACTCACCACTATCAGGCCTCCCCCTTGGGATCAGATAAAGAATGTGAGACTCCCGTATAAAAGAAATTCTGAGCTCTCAAAGGGGGGAATGAGGAAGGAGGAGCAGGCCTCTCTTCCCTGAGAAGGAAGAAATGAAAAGAATTGAAGGAAAAGGAGCCGGCTGGGGTAACTGAGTCAGCCAGTGATAAATGATCCCTATCCCATAGTTACAATACAAAACAAGAACAGCAGGATCTGAATGTAACTATGACCAGTGATCTGGAAACCCCTTCCCCCTTGCTGACCCCACCGAAGTTCTCCCTCCCCTCTCTTTGAGTCCTGGGAAACCTTAAACAAACAAATCATGAGCCCATTGCTTAGATACTGTAAAGCAGTGGTCCCCAACCCGCGGGGCCATGGGTTGATACCAGTCCGTGGGCCATTTGGTACTGGTCCGCAGAGAAAGAATAAATTTCCATTTTATTTATATTTAAGTCTGAACAATGTTTTATTTAAAAAATGACCAGATTCCCTCTGTTACATCCATCTAAGACTCACTCTTGATGCTTGTCTCGGTCACGTGATACATTTTCCGTCCAACCCTAAAGGCAGGTCCATGAAAATATTTTCTGACATTAAACCGGTCCGTGGGCCCTGGCCGGTTGGCTCAGCAGTAGAGCGTCAGCCTGGCGTGCAGGGGACCCTGGTTCGATTCCCGGCCAGGGCACATAGGAGAAGCACCCATTTGCTTCTCCACCCCCCCTCCTTCCTCTCTGTCTCTCTCTTCCCCTCCTGCAGCCAAGGCTCCATTGGGGCGGGGATAGCCCGGGCGCTGGGGATGGTTCCTTGGCCTCTGCCCCAGGTGCCTAGAGTGGCTCTAGTCTCAGCAGAGCGACGCCCCGGAGGGGCAGAGCATCGCCCCCTGGTGGGCAGAGCGTCGCCCCTGGTGGGTGTGCCGGGTGGATCCCAGTCGGGCGCATGCGGGAGTCTGTCTGACTGTCTCTCCCCGTTTCCAGCTTCAGAAAAATAAAAAATAAAAAAAAATAAAAAAAAAAACCCCAAAAAACATGAATTGTACTATCTTTAAACCAGTCCGTGGCCCAAAAAAGGTTGGGGACCACTGCTGTAAAGGTATATATAACCTGTAAGAAAGTCCACCCCGGGGGGCCCTTGTTTTGGAGCTACAAGCCCCATGTGCTCCAATGGCTTAATAAATTCTCCTTCCTTTATTGAGTTATCTGAGTGTTGGTCAAATAAGTTTGTAAATATGATATGTTTCCTCACTTATAGTGTGTATTGGGTGTGGGGAACAGCCTGTAAGCAGACCGGGTCTTTATAGCCTAAGGCTTAGTTTTAAGAGTAAACTTTTCCCCACACCCTTGACTGTTGCATGATATAGGGTGGTGCACTCTCATGAGGAATCCCATCATGCCTCAGATAAGTGGCTTTGTATCAGAGACTTCCTTGTTTGTATACTAGCTTAAAGGTTTTGATTTCTACACTATAAAGTGGGGCAGACCAGGAGCTTGTGTTCTTGGTTCCTGAGATTAGCATTAGAGAGGAGAGCAGAGAAAGACCACGTGGAGGAGGCTAGGAGAAGCATCCAAGATGGTGGAGTGCTGAAGAAGAAGGCACTTTGCGCAGAGTTTGTGCAGAGAGAAGGAAGGAGATGGGGAACAGAGGTGAATAAGGCTGGTGAGCTAGAAACTTTTGATTCTAGGAAACTCAGATAAGTCAGTAGCTTTGTGAGCACCGAATGAGTGGGTTTTGGAGCGCAGTATGTGTTTTACTTGCCCATCAGGTGCAAGTGAGGATTAAAAGTAATGGCCCACCAGTTCTTGGCTCCATTGTTTCATTACCAACTGTCTAAATCAAATGCAAACCTGCATGTACCAGGCTGCTATGATGGTGGCCCTGGCAACGGGCTTTAGATCTGAGTGTCTATCCTCTGTAGGGTCTGTTGGGCAGATAAAATGTATTATGCTCACTTTGTTAAAGATGACACAAGGAGGCCCTCGCCCAGGTGATATTAATGTGTGTTGGGGGCAGGCAGGATTGTTGTAGCCTGGGGCTTGGTTTTGGGATTAAGCCTTTCCCACCCTTTTTGATGTGGGGCAGTACAATCCAATCATGCCTCAGAGAAGTGACTTTGTATTAGAGACTTTCCTATTTTGTATATTGGATTACAGGTTTTGAAGCTACACTATAAAATGGGGGCAGAATGGGACTTGGCTCTTGGTTCCTGAGATTATCATTAGAAGAGAGAGTAGAGGAGAGCAGAGAAAGGCCACGTGGAGGAGGCCAGGAGAAGCAGCCAAGATGGCGGAGTGCTGAGTGAGATGCCAGTTTGTGTGGAGTTTGTATTTGGGGGAAGGAGATGGGGAACTGAGGAGAATAAGGCTGATGAGCTAGAAACCTTTGATTCTAGGAAACTCGGATAAATCAGTAGCTTTGTGAGCACTGATTGTGACTGGGTTTTGGAGCCCAGTGTATGTTTTACTTGCCCGCCGGGTGCAAGCTAGGATTAAAGACTATGGCCCATCAGTTTTTGGCTCCGCTGTTTCTTTACCGACTGTCCGAATCCAATGCGAACCTGCATGGGCCAGGCTGCTGTGATGGTGGCCCTGGCCCTGACTCCTGGCTTTACAGGGTCACTTCCTGTTACAATACAAACTAATCTAAAACCAGAAACACAAAGAGAATAACATTTACATTAAAAATTTAAAAATAAAAACAAGCAGAAAAAGGCAACATAAAAAGGAATGTTAGGAGCATCACACTAACAGTCTAAATCTTGCTAAAAAATATTTATTTGGTTTGCCAAAGGGATGTGCATTTTATAAAGCAATAAAAAAATTAGAGCTTACAAAAACAGGGAAAGTTTTAGATGGGAGGAGGCAGCTCAGTGCTTAGAGGGCAGTGCCTCAGCACCTCAGAGCCCTGGGCGGTGGTGGCCGTGGAGACTGTCTGCTGTAGAGCCATCCCACCCAGGGCTGCTCCCAGACCTGTCCCGTGCTGGGTACTGGGGTGCCTGAGAGCTCTGCCACTGCGGATTTCAGATTTTGCTCCTGACTCTAAAACTGAATCTGTGAGAATGTGTCCTCTCCAGGCCCACCCCCCCCTTCCTTGCCGAGGCCCTAGCAGCAGAACCACAGGCGCCCTGAGGAAGGGCAGCAGCAGCTATAGCCTGTGAAGCAGAAGGGATAGCAGAGGCATTGCCTCAGCATGGGAGGAGCCCCAGATTTTAAAAGATAAGCGCAGGTTTTGCTGTTACTGTACGCCTTGGGACAGACTTTTCCTGTCCAAGAAAGTTTTTTACAACAAAGAAGGGAGGGGACCGGTGGACTAGTAAAAAAGAGAGGGGACCGGTGGACTAGTAAAGGGGTAAGACGGGAAGAGTGAAACTTTGCTGCCCTAGGGCTTTCCCAGCAAGGGTGTGTGGGCAAAAAAGGGCCTTCTCCCTTCCAGAGACACAGTTAAACCGGTTCTGCAGAGCTGATAGCTAATTTTTCTTGAGATTTGAAACTGGTTGTTAAAATGGCATTGGTCATAAGGGTTCTCTCTCAGGTGGGCGCCTAGGTAGCCAGCCAATGTGAAATTACAAATTTATATTCCTTATTCTTTTTTTTACACTCATCTGTGCAACAGCATATTCTCAGCACCCATAGTAATGTTCATTCCGTTCCTAGGTGAGAAAAATTTGATGGAGCTATGCTTGTAGCCCTGGCCAGTTGGCTCAGTGGTAGAGCATCAGCCCGGCATGTGAATGTCCCAAGATTTTTTTTTCTTGTTGTTGTTTTTTTTACCGAGACAGAGAGAGAGAGTCAGAGAGATGGATAGACAGGGACAGACAGACAGGAACAAAGAGAGAAGTATTGTAAAGCCAGGAGGCATGGCCAGGGCCACCATCACAGCTGCCTGGCCCATGCAGGTTCGCATTGGATTCGGACACTCGGTAAAGAAACAACGGAGCCAAATACTGGTGGGCCATCATCTTTAATCCTAGCTTGCACCCGGCGGGCAAGTAAAAACACACACTGGGCTCCAAAACCCACTCACATTCAGTGCTCACAAAGCTACTGACTTATCCGAGTTTCCTAGAATCAAAGGTTTCTAGCTCACCAGACTTATTCACCTCTGTTCCCCATCTCCTTCCTTCTCCCTGCACAAACTCTGCACAAACTGGCTTCTCACTTAACACTCTGCCATCTTGGCTGCTTCTTTTGGCCTCCTCCACGTGGCCTTTCTCTGCTCTGCTCTCTAATGCTAATCCCAGAGAGAGAAAGCTCCTGTTCTGCCCCTATTTTATAGTGTAGAAATCCAAACCTTTAATCCAATATACAAAATAGGGAAGTCTCTAATACAAAGTCACTTCTCTGAGGCATGATTGGATTGTACTGCCCCACATCAAAAAGGGTGGGAAAGGCTTAATCCCCAAACCAAGCCCCAGGCTACAAGGATTCTGCCTGCCTTTAGCCCACCCCCAACACACATCAATATCACCTGGGCGACAGCCTCCTCCTGGGCAGCGTCATCTTTAACAAAGTGAGCATAATACATTTTATCTGCCCAACAAGTATCAATCATCAGTTTTTTGTTGTGACACCTTAGTTGTTCATTGATTGCCTTCTCATATGTGCCTTGACTGTGAGCCTTAAGCAGACTGAGTAAACCCTTTGTTGGGCAGATAAAATATATTATGCTCACTTTGTTAAAGATGGCGCTGTCCACATGGAAGCTGTCGCCCAGGTGATATTAATGTGTGTTGGGGGTGGGCTGTGGGCAGGCAGGATCCTTGTAGTCTGGGGCCTGGTTTGGGGATTAAGCCTTTCCCACCCTTTTTGATGTGGGGTGGTACAATCCCATCATGCCTCAGAAAGTGACTTTGTATTAGAGACTTCCCTATTTTGTATATTGGATTAAAGGTTTGGATTTCTACACTATAAAATGGGGGCAGAATGGGAGCTTGTTCTCTTAGCTCCTGAGATTAGCATTAGAGAGCAGAGAAAGACCACATGGAGGAGGCCAGGAGAAGCAGCCAAGATGGCAGAGTGTTGAGTGAGAAGCCAGTTTGTGCAGAGTTTGTGCAGGGAGAAGGAAGAAGATGGGGAACATAGGTGAATAAGTCTGGTGAGCTAGAAACCTTTGATTCTAGGAAACTCGGATAAGTCAGTAGCTCTGTGAGCACTGAATGTGAGTGGGTTTTGGAGCCCAGTGTGTGTTTTACTTGCCCGCCGGGTGCAAGCTAAGATTAAAGATGATGGCTCACCAGTTTTTGGCTCCGTTGTTTCTTTACCGACTGTCTGAATCCAATGCAAACCTGCATGGGCCAGGTGGCTCTGATGGTGGCCGTGGCTTCTGGCTTTACACCTTGCTCAAGCCAGCACCCTTGGGTCCAAGCTGGTGAGCTTTTGCTCAAACCAGATGAGCCCACGCTCAAGCTGGCAACCTCGGCATCTCTAACCTGGGTCCTCGGCATCCCAGTCCAACACTCCATCAACTGCACCACCACCTGGTCAGGTGATGTCCCAGTGTAAAGCCAGTAGCCAGGGCTACCATCACAGCAGCCTGACCCATGCAGCTTTGCATTGGATTCGGACAGTCGGTAAAGAAACAACGGAGCCAAAAACTGATGAGCCATCATCTTTAATCCTAGCTTGCACCCGGCGGGAAGGTAAAAACACATACTGGGCTCCAAAACCCACTCACATTCAGTGCTCACAAAGCTACTGACTTATCTAAGTTTCCTAGAATCAAAGGTTTCTGTTGGTCAAATAAGTTTGTAAATATGATATATATGTTTGCTCGCTTGTGATTATATTGGGTGTGGGGGACAGGCTATAAGCAGGCCAGGTCGTTGTAGCCTAAGGTTTGGTTTTGGGACTAAGCTTTTCCCCACACCCTTGACTGATTGTATGATCTGGGTGGTGCACTCTCATGAGGAATCCAATTATGCCTTGGATAAGTGACTTTGTATCAGAGACTTCCTTGTTTGTATATTGGATTAAGGGATTTTGGTTTTCTACACTATAAAGTGGGACAGACCAGGAGCTTGGACACACAGTTCCTGCTATCATGATTGCAGGGGCTTCCCTGATCCCTTGCCCTTCATGGGAAGAGCTGGTTTTCTGCTTTTCCCTTGACTTCTTTTGTGGTTTGCCTGTCTTGGTGAGACACCAATAAATAGGATGGCCCCCCATCCTCTGATTCCGCCATTTCTTTATCGTCTGCCCGAATCCAATGGGAACCTGCATGTGAATGGCCACGATGGCGGCTCCTGGCCTTACAACTGGCGTAGTTTCCGGCAGGATTCAGAGATTGGTATGGAGCCACCACCCTTGATGGGTGGGATAGAGTACTGGTTGCTGCTCTGGCTCCCCATGGCTGTCCTTTTAGGGGCCATGGGATACATGTTTTTTACTCAAGAGGAAACTGCCTGAGGTCAAAAGCTTCAGTATGAATTGCAAATAGAACGGCAGAAAAGGCTGGAATTGGAGCGAGCACTGGAGAAGGAATTACGGGTTCGCGAGTTGCAGTTTACCCTGTAAGTTGAACGTGTTCACCGGCAGTTGTTGGAGAAACAACTGCGGATTGAAGAGCTCGAGTCTCAGCTTCTGGCCAAAAGCCAGCAGCCACAGGAGCCTAAACGGTCACCAAAGGAGCAGCAGCATCCGTGCCGGTGGATTGGCTTTGAGTCAGCGGGAGCAGGCGCTTGCGACTCCTCTTCTGAGGATGAGAAGGCTCAGGCTGAAGCTGCCATACGCACACTGAGAGCCCGACCAGTTGTCGCCAATGTACAGCCAGGAGCCACAGCCAGGACCACCATCAGAGCAGCCGCCTGGCCCATGCAGGTTCGCATTGGATTCGGACAGTCGGTAAAGAAACCATGGAGCCAAAAACTGGTGGGCCATAGCCTTTAATCCTAGCTTGTACCTGGTGGGCAAGTAAAAATACACACTGGGCTCCAAAACCCAGTCACACTCAGTGCTCACAAAGCCACTGACTTATCCGAGTTTACTAGAATCAAAGGTTTCTAGCTCACCAGCCTTATTCTCCTCAGTTCCCCATCTCCTTCCTTAACCCAGATACAAACTCTACACAAACTGGCATCTCACTCAGCACTCCGCCATCTTGGCTGCTTCTCCTGGCCTACTCCATGTGGCCTTTTTCCGCTGCTGGCTCTACTTTCTCTGCTCTCTCATGCTAACCTCAGGAACCAAGAGCCCCCCATTTTATATTGTAGCTTCACAACCTCTAATCCAATATACAAAATAGGGAAGTCTCTAATACAGTCACTTCTCTGAGGCATGATTGGATTGTACCGCCCCACAGCAAAAAAGGGTGGGAAAGGCTTAATCCCAAAACCAAGCCCCAGGCTACAAGGATTCTATCTGCCCACAGAGACACATATTAATATCACCTGGGTGACGGCCTCCTAATGGGCAGCGTAATCTTTAACAAAGTGAGCATAATACATTTTATCTGCCCAACAGCCAAGAAGGTAAAAACCCAGCAACAAAGAGTCCCTCAGGGGCAGCCACAGCCTCCTGCCCAGGTAATGGAACACTCTGTGGTCTGGCCCTATACCCAGGCAGAGCTGATGGAGTTGGGGGCACAATTTAGGCAGAAACCTACTGAATCCCTGGTAGCCTGGTTACTACGATTATGGGATATAGGGGTGGATGGCATCATGCTCTCCGGAACAGAGATGGAGAAATTGGCTGCCATTACCACACACTCTTCCTTGAGGCAGCGTCTTCAGAACTGCCATGGCAACCCAGGAGACCATACCCTATTAGAATGGGTGATGGCTGCCATTCGTATGGTCTGGCAGAATGCTGGAGAACTGCCGGGGGCAATGAGTCGGTGGCAGTGCTACAGTGAGTTAGTAAAGGTCCTTCGAGAACTAGGTATGAAGAATGCTGTTTTCAACCCTGGGTCTCGTGGGCCAGACGAGGAAGTGTTTATGGCCAAAATGAGGGAATTTGTCCTTGCTAGCGCCCCGTCAGCCCTTTTTGGGTCACTTGTGGCTATCTTGGGCCCCTATGTGGGGCAGCCCATCAATGCAGTTACACAGATGGTAGCAGATTTGGGAGAGCTGGAGGCCGCTCGGGATCATAAAGCAGTGAGGGCTGCTGCCTATGTTTCCCCCCCAACTAACAAGGGAAACGGGCCTGTAAAGGTTACCCGAACGCAGATGTGGGTAGACTTGATTGCGGCTGGAGCAGATAAGGGGAAATTGGATGGCCAGTCTAATAAAATTCTTTTGGAGCTTTGGCGGCAGCTTAAACCAGAACAGAAGTTCCAGCCACTGAGACGAAAGGCCCCAGCAGCTACCAATAAAACGTTTGGTGTGCGCACAGCTCGGTTACAAGATTATATGATAGAGACGGCCGAGGGAGAGGGGAACTCCCAAGACCCACTGTACCAGTTTGAATAGGAAAAAGGCCGAGGGACCCATCTAACGGGGATGGGCGGGGACCGGAGGCCACATGTGGAACTGGCTATCCACTGGTCCCCTTCCAATGTACAACAGGTGTTGGCCTTGGTGGATACAGGTGCAGAATGTTCCCTTCTCTATGGAAACCCAGAGCGGTTTGCTGGGACCCCAGTGGCCATTGACGGTTATGGGGGCCAAACTGTTCAAGTGAAGCCAATAACTATTCCATTGGGGATAGGGAGACTGCCTCCTAAGCCATATAAGGTGTATGTATCTCCTATTCCTGAATATATTTTGGGGGTAGATGTCTTGCAAGGACTGTGGTTGGAAACTACAGCTGGGGAGTTCCGGCTGCGGATCAGGGTTGTGAAGGCAGTATTGCGGGGACATGCATCACATTCCCCTTTGCAATTACCCGCCCCTCGGCGTGTGACTAACACCAAGCAGTACCGCCTGCCAGGTGGTTATGAAGAAGTCACAGGGACAATCTTTGAACTAGAAAAGGTGGGAATCATCCGGCCAGCACACAGTCCTTACAACTCCCCAGTATGGCCTATGCGCAAAGCAGATGGAACCTGGAGAATGACAGTAGATTACAGGGAACTTAATAAAGTTGTTCCCCCTTTGCACGCTGCTGTTCCCTCGATAGCTAACATGATGGATCGGCTAAGCCATGAGTTGGGGACATACCACTTTGTGGCAGACTTGGCCAATGCTTTTTTCTCTATTGATATAGCCACAGAGAGTCAAGACCAATTTGCCTTCAGTTGGGAAGGGAGACAATGGACCTTTACAGTGTTACCCCAGGGCTATTTGCATAGCCCCACCTTGTGCCATGGGCTGGTGGCTGCTGACCTGGCTAAATGGAAACAGCCAGAGGTAGTCCGCATGTACCATTATATTGATGATATTATGCTAACTAGTGATTCTCTTTCAGAATTGGAGCAAGCAGTCCCTACCCTGCTATCCCATTTGAAAGCATGTGGCTGGGCAGTTAACGAGAACAAATTACAAGGACCTGGGTTATCTGTTAAATTCTTGGGAGTTGTCTGGTCGGGTAAGACAAAAGTTATCCCTGACGCAGTTATAGATAAGATTCAAGCATACCCCGTGCCCACTACGGTAAAACAGTTACAGGAATTCTTAGGTTTGTTGGGGTATTGGCGAGCATTTATACCGCATTTGGCTCAGTTACTACGCCCCTTGTACAACTTATTCGAAAGGGGGATCACTGGAGTTGGACTGAGCAGGTGCAAAGTTCATATGCAGCTGCTAAGAGAGCTGTCAAGGTGGCACAGGCCTTGAATGTGTTTGATCCTGCCAGGCCCTGTGAGCTGGATGTTCATGTAACCTCAGAGGGGTTTGGATGGGGGTTGTGGCAACTGACAAGGTGCTTATGGCAACCTATTGGTTTTGGTCCCAATTGTGGAAAGGTGCTGAAGTCTGTTACTCATTAGTGGAGAAGCAGTTGGCAGCTGTGTATACTGTCCTCCTAGCCACTGAGAGTATTACGACCACAACACCAGTTACAGTAAAGACAGGATGGGTGAGAGATTGGGCGACCAAGCCACGTAGTAGTATGGCCCAAATGTCCACCCTGGCCAAGTGGGGTGCCTACCTGCAACAACGCTGTGCTCTTAGCACCAGCCCATTGGGGGTAGAACTGCAGGAAGTCTTGGGTCCAGTCACCTATGCGGCCTTAGAGTCAGGTGCAGCTGGGGCTCAGGAGGCAGAACCTGAAGTCAGTCCCTACCAGGAGGGGCGGGTGCCCATCCCCCAGGATGCCTGGTATACTGATGGTTCCAGCAGGGACCAACCTGCCAAATGGATCCGGCTATCGCCTTCCATCCGGCCACTGAGACTATTTGGATGGACACGGGTACAGGCCAAAGCAGCCAATGGGCAGAATTAAGAGCTGTTTGGCTAGTTGCCCATAATGAACCTTCACCTCTGGTGATCTGCACTGACAGCTGGGCTGTCTATCATGGACTGACCCTTTGGATTGCTACTTGGCACATTAACCAGTGGATGGTAATGCACCATCCACTATGGGGTCAGGCCATGTGGCAGGACTTATGGGAAATAGGATACCAGAAGCAGGTGACAGTATATCATGTCACAGGGCATGCCCCTCTAGCCCATCCTGGGAATGATGAGGCAGGTACACTGGCAAGGGTGCGATGGTTGGAGACTGCCCCTGCAGGTGATGTGGCGCAGTGGCTCCACCGGCACCTGCTCTATGCAGGACAGAAAACTATGTGGGCTATGGTTAAGGCTTGGAACTTGTCTGTGTCCTATGCAGAGGTACTTGCAGCCTGTGAGCAATGTGCAGTGTGTTCCAAGGAGCACCCTCGGAGACCACTGGTGTCACCTGGACAGGTCCAGAGGGGTCATGTTTCACTGACACAATGGCGGATAGACATCATTGACCCTTACCAAAGTCAGAAGTGTACCAGTATGCAGTCACTTGTGTAGATACTGCCACTGGTCTGCTTGCTGCTCACCTCACCCATAACCCTGACCAGAGCAGTCATACAGGCTCTGGACCACCTGAGTGCTGCATATGGGCGACCGCTGGTCTTTGAAAGTGACAATGGTACCCACTTCACTGGTTCAATGATGAGGCAATAGGCTCAAGAGCTGGGGGTGGACTGGAAGTACCAGGTTTCCTACCACCCCCAGGCTGCTGGTATCACTATGTGGTATAATGGACTCTTAAAGCATAGACTGTGACAGGAAGGGGGCACCAGGTCCTTTACTGGATGGATATGCTGCTTATGGACAGTACTCCGGATTTTGAATGAGCGACCTCGATGGGGGAGCCCAGCTCCAGTAGAGGCCCTCCTGCATTGGGCAGCTGCCCCCATTCAGTTGCAGATACGCACTAAGGATATTTTACTCAAGCCAGGATTTGAACAGCAGGGCAATGTGCTCTTGCCTGCTCCAACAGCCCTTCTTAAAGGCCAATGGCTTTGATGGACTTGGCCCTGGATTGTACAGGCCCCCCATCTGAGAAGGGTGGCTTTGTTGGCATCATGGGGAAAGGGGCTAGAGGTGGACCTCCAGTTAACTCCTTGGGCAACCAGCACCTGGACACCTAAGGTAGAAGTATATTACCCATTGAGTGCTTTGGGGGATAGCATTCTGAAGGGCACTTTTATCATTTCTTTATGGTCAATAATGAGTTCCCCTATTTTACTACACATAGAACCAGCAGATGCTGGTGTAATGGCCAATAAGGTTTGGTATGCCCGGTCAGGGTGGCCTCTGGTATCAGCTATGGTGCTGTCTGCAGATAAAACTCTGGCCTGTATTCTGCCAGAGGGAAAGGATTTGCCTCTCTTGGTGCTGCTGACAGCTCTCTCGTTTTGCCCATAGCTTGTGGTTTTCTAATTCTATTGCTGTAGTTTGTACTGTTTCTGTTTATGCAGTGACTTCACTCCATGCACAGTGACCATCATGGAAGATACCTGTGGTGTAGATTGTGAAGCGAGCAAAAGGGGTGGAATGTTGGTCAAATAAGTTTGTAAATATGATGTATATGTTTGATTGCTTTGGGTATGGGAGACAGACTGTAAGCTGGCAAAGTCATTATAGCCTAAGGCTTAGTTTTAAAACTTTGTTGCATGATAGAGGGTGGTGCACTCTTATGAGGAATCTCATTTATGCCTCAGATAAGTGGCTTTGTATCAGACTTCCTTATTTGTATATTGGATTAAAGGTTTTGATCTCTATACTATAAAATGGGAACAGACCAGGGGCTCACTCTCTCGGTTCCTGCTATCAACATTGCAGAGGCTTCCCTGACCCCTTGCCCTCTATGGGAAGAGCAGGTTTTCTGCTTTTCCCTTGGCTTCTCTTGTGGCTTGCCTGTCTTGGTGAGACACCAATAAACAGAATGGCCCACCATCCTCTGACTCTGATGTTTCTTTACTGTCTGCCCGAATTCAGTGAGAACCTGCATGTGAATGGCCGCGATGGCAGCCCCTGGCCTTACAGCCCTAAACTCTGAAGACAAAGAACACAGTGCACAGTAATTAGTGCAACAAGACCTGACAGAGCAAAAACCAAGTTTAGAATCCAAAATTCCACTTTATTTAAGTTTAAATGAGCGCTCCTTACATAGTCTCATTTTAAAGCAACAATGCCTGGAGTATTTGAATACAGGAATGAATCTTATTTAGTTCACTATTAGAGCCGGCATTTCCAGTTTGGCATGCAAGAACTTAATTCAGTCCTCGAAAGAGCCACATCTTGGCTCTCCTGGGTTGATATCACTCATTGCTTTTTTTCCCAGTCGTTCAGGGTTTATCATCCCAGTAAGTGGGCATTCAGTCCCGTGAAACATTGGGAGGTTTCTTCCCCTTTTTCATTTGGTACCATCTTTCTCTAGTTGTTATCTTAGAGGTGTGATTTCCCATCCTGACTGTGGCCTTCTAACTCCCTATCCTGACTGGGGTGTGGCCCCCGAGGGAGGCCAAACCCCCCCTTATGGAGGTTTCTTGTGCTCCCAGTCCTGACCCTCAAGGAGTGCTTCACCGCACCCGCGGCTTTTCTTACCTTGGTCCATACACGGCGTTGCCTGGTCGCCGGGGTACCTCCTTTTAGGGCCCCTTCCCTGTGTTGCCGAGAGTCCGGGTTTGTTCGCTGCCTCATCGCCTTAGGGCCGCCACAATGTAGCAGCAGATGGGTCTTCCTCGACAAAAGGGCTGCGACCCCTCCTAAGGGGGATGGGGATCCCAGACGAACGAGCCCTCAAATTGTTAGGGATGAAGTTAAACAAAACTCGTGGAGACAAAATATCTTGACAAGGCAACTTTAATAACTTCTGCAGAGGGTCATGCTGCCGCTACTGAAAGCCAGCAGCAAACACAAGGGCAGAGGACAAACTCTGTTTCATCCCTAACGCCAGCCCTAGGATGCTGGGTCTTGCTCCGTTGGCTGGAGTGTTGACCGGACATTCTTATTCTTTCCCGATGGGCTAGTTTAAATGGCCGCACCAAGGTGGAAGAGAGAGATGGGGATATCATCAACTAGGTAAGGGGGTTGAGGAGTGGTTGATGACCGTAGGAAGGGGGCTGGGGGATTGATAAACAAGTTAGCTCTTTCCCATTCTATTCCTCAGTCAGAGGAATCTGAATGAAGGGGGCTGGGAAGTTAGTGAAAGAAAAGAACCTGAGTTAAACATTTCCTTCACAAGCACAGCTCAGGGTGTGTTGTCCAGAAACAGGGTGCTTCACCTGGGCTTGGAGGTCTGCCAAGGACCTGGCTGATTAAACTGATAATACCTTTGAAGTGAGTGTGTCACCAGAACATGACATTTCTTGTTGGAGTCCGGCAGGACAGGTATTCCCAGCACAGCTTCCAGCTGCCCAGCCTCCCACCCCCTCCTGCCCAGGCATCTTCAGGACTGGGAAGGGAGTTGTTGGTCAAATGAGTTTGTAAAATAGGATTTTTATGTTTGCTCGCTTATAGTTTGCATTGGGGGCTGGGCAGCTGCCGAGACCAGCTCAGCCGTGGGCGTGCATGAAAGCAAGGTGCTGCAGGACTGAAGAAAACACACACACAAGATACAACACACAGAAAAGGGTACAGGGGACTCCTGGCCTCTAGGACTGAGCCCAGATCTCTGCATCTCCATAGATTTATTGGTCTCTTTGCTCATTAGGCAAATTAACAGAGCCTGGGTTCAGGTGCAGGGAAGGGTAATTAACTAATGTCTTTCAGGTATGTAAGGAAAAGGCCATAGGGATCAACTGTTTTCCTTTAAACAATCTTTCTAATGCTTTCAAGGGCAGCGTTCTGCCCCCACAGAACTCGGTGTTCCAAAGTCCACACTAAAGACTTGTCTGAGGACCACAGTCTAAACCCAACCTTTTTCCCACATGTCCGCTGTCTTGTTTTTGCACAGCTGCGTAAGCAGTTCTGAGCCTGCCTCTGCATCAATTGCTGGAGGGTTTGTTGCGAGCACCTGAGAAAGTTACTGTAAGCAGAGCAAGAAGTGCAACTGTCAAATCAGGGGCTGTCACTGAAGTTTTCTGCTGCTTCAATTGTTCTTCTGCTTCTTGGCACAGATGTTTTATCTGCCCCCAGGTTGGAAGAGCTGCCTTCTTCATCGCTTGCATTGGTCCCCCCAGACAGGTGGTCTGGAGGGTCAGTCTCTCCACCTGCTTGAAGGTCATATGTGAGTCTTCTCCATTTTCTCTCGCTCATGATGAGGTTTTACTTGATGAGAGGGTACCCACAGTGGGGCTTCTCCTGTAGAGGGTGAGATACAAGCAAAACCCAGTCCCCAGGTTAAGCATTGTCCTGTTGCCCAAAGATTGGTCACTGGATCCTGCTACCTTAGAAGTGGATATTCTGTAACAGAAGGTAAGGAAGAAGCAGAGTACTGTTGATCCGCAGCTGTGGATGGCAAAGAAGGTGGATAATTCAAAAAATTAAGAGTAAACAATGCTTTCTACGGTTGAGTTACTGGAGAATCCCTTATCTCTCCCTTTTTGTTTTTGTAACATTTGTTTAAGAGATTTATTAGCACGTTCTACAATGGCTTGTCCTTGGGGGTTGTAAGGAATCTCAGTGACAGGACTGACGGACCACAGTTGGAAAAACTTTTGAAGAGCCGAGCTAAGAGGGGCAGGAGCATTGTCAGTTTTGATGGTTTCAGGAAGCCCCATCACTGCGAGCAGTGCATCCAATGGAGCTCCCATGACCAGCTGTTTCACTGGTTTGTCCTGTGGCCCACAGAAAATGAGAGTGTGTATCAACTAAACATGAACAAAGGATTGTTTACCCTAAGATGGAATGTGCATCATATCCATTTGTCAAATGTGATTTGGTTCTATGTCTTGGGGATTAATCCCAGGAAGCAATTGTTTGGGATTTTTAATAATTTGACACTTAAGACACATGCATAAAATAACTTTTGCCTGTTTCCAGGAAAATTAGAATCTAGCCTGGAGTCCTGAAGCATCAACATGAGTCAAGTCATGAAACCGGCTTCCCTTGGCAAGAGCAGGCATAACCAGTTTGTCAGTTGTTGCACTGCCTGCAGCTAAGGTGTAATAAGGTACCAAAAAGTTGCAAAATTAATATTGATATTCTAGGAAGAATGGTCAGGCTTTCCTGTCCTGTCCTTCCTTTGGGGAGGGGAGGAAGAAAAATGTAGAAGTTTCTGGCTTGCAAGAACAATGGGTCATTTAGTTTTAAATCTAAAATAAAGGTTTACCGAGAAACTTCTTCTCTTTCAATGGGAGGCAGAATTTACATAGCACCTTGCATTGACTGTAGTTCCTCCCCCTTCCTGGAATCTTGAGAGTAACATACCTCTAGGCTAGTGAGGTAAGAGGAACCCTGAAAGATTTATAAACACCTGTGGTTGTATTCCCTTGAAAGTCTTAATGTTTCTGTGTATCCCCTAAACAAATGTTGTCAGCTTGTGCCATGATGTGATGCTCTCTCCAGCCCATGTGTGATCAAGGGTATATAAACAGCCCCTGAGATGTATTTGGGGCACATGATTTGGGTCTGTAAATGCCCCGTGTCAGCCATATGCAGCCAGCATATTTAATAAATCTCCTTTATTTATTTTTATTTATTCATTTTAGAGAGGAGGGAGGGAGAGAGAGAGAGAGAGAGAGAGAGAAGGGGGGAGGAGCAGGAAGCATCGACTCCCATATGTGCCTTGACCAGACAAGTGCAGGGTTTTGAGCCGTTGACCTCAGTGTTTCCAGGTCCACGCTTTATCCACTGCGCCACCACAGGTCAGGCTTTTGGTTTTGTTTGTTTTTTTTATTTAAATATCCTCCTTTAATAAAACTCCTTAAAACTAATCTGGACTTGGTGTCTCTACATAAACCCGCAGAAGTGAGGTACTGTACTTTACAACAAAGGGTCCTGGTAAATTAGTATGTGAACGGATATGAGTGATATAGAAAGGGAAGCGAAGTTGTCAAACAGTTTGCTATAATTGAGAAAACAGATTAGTAAGAGGTTGTGGTAAAGAAGGCTTTTTATTTTATTATTATTATTATTTTAGACAGAGAGAGGGATAGATAGGAACAGACAGATGGGAACATGAGAGAGACAAGAAGCATCAATTTTTTTTGTGACACCTTAGTTGTTCATTGATTGCTTTCTCATATGTGCTTTGACTGTGGGCCTTCAGCGACCAAGTAACCCCTTGCTTGAGCCAGCGACCTTGGGACCAAGCTGGTGAGATTTTGCTCAAATCAGATGAGCCCACGCTCAAACTGGCGACCTCAGGGTCTCAAACCTAGGTCTTCCGCATCCCAGTCCGATGCTCCATCCACTGTACCACCGCCTGGTCAGGCAAAGAAGGTTTTAATAAAACTGTTTCAATCATCTTTGTGACTTGTACTACATAAGCAGAATCACTAACAATGTTAACTGGATTGGGAAAATCCTGCAAGGCAGAAATAACAGCATATAATTCAGCTTCTTGAGCAGAAAAACCCAGGGTGGAAATGCGTTTCTGTACTGCCCCGGTACAGCCAGCATGTCCATTACCAGAGCCATCAGTAAACATAGTAGGGGCAATGATAAAGGTTCCAGCCAGCTAATATGAGGTAGAATCCACTGAGTGCACCTCAGGGACTGGAAAGGAGGGCTTTTTGGATAATGGTCATCAATAATCTCTATGAAATCAGCAAAAGCTATCTGCCAGTACAAATGATTCTGAAAACAAGAAGAAACATCAGCTCTTGTTAAGGGAAAGATGATCGTAGATGGATCACATCCCACAAGTTGTCAAATTCATTCTCTTCCTTTGAGAATAAGGGAAGACATGAGATCAAGATGGGGAGAGAGATTTTACGGGAGAATTAGGTAAGAATAGCCATTCAACTAATTTATCATGCTGAACAATCACACCTGTAGGAAAATGCAGTGAATTAAAAATCAACAACTGAAGTGGTTCTTCATCCCAAACATGATCCAATTGAGCCTGATGAATTTCTTCCACTAATTGAAGTTCCTTTTCTGCTTCGTCATTTAAATTTCTAGGACTATTCAGACTCGGGTCTCCATGCAAAAGAAAAAAGAAAAAAGAGAGCTCATGTGTCATAATTCCCACTTTTGGGCAAAGCCAATTAATATCTCTTAATAATTTCTGTGTTATAAAATATGTTATTTTAATCCATGGGTTACACAGAGACACCAAGGTAGGATATAAAAAAAAATTGTAGGGAACAGGCAGTGGCACAGTGAATAGAGCATCGGACTGGGATGCAGAGGACCCAGTTTCGAGACCCTGAGGTTGCCAGCTTGAGCACGGGCTCATCTGGTTTGAGCAAAGCTCACCAGCTTGAGCCCAAAGTCGCTGGCTCGAGCAAGGAGTTACTCAGTCTGCTGAAGGCCCACGGTCAGAGCACATATGAGAAAGCAATCAATGAACAACTAAGGTCTTGCAACAAAAAACTGATGATTGATGCTTCTCATCTCTCTCTATTCCTGCCTGTCTGTCTCTGTCTGACTCTCTCTCTGTCCCTGTAAAAAAAATAATAAGAAAGAAAGAAAGAAAGAAAGAAAGAAAAGAAAAGAAAAGAAAAGAAAAGAAAAGAAAGAAAGAAAAATTGTAGGAGGAGATTTATTAATAAGCCAGCTACATATGACTTTCACCAGGTATAACAAACCCCAATTGTGCAGCCTTGATTATAGTCCTGAGGTTGGTTATATAGACATAATCACATACAGGTTGGGGGAAAAGGAAAGGAAGCATGATACAATAGTTATTTACTGATAAGCTTACAACATTTATCTATAGGATCTATTAAAAGGAAAAATATTCCTACACATTAACTACAAGATAACACAGTAGTGACAAATGTTTTATATACCCAGCAAAGACATTCCCAAATCTTCTAGGGTCTACCACCTATTCCTGTTCCTACAAAATGTTTAGCTTCAAATAACGAGAAGCTAAATGAAATTACCTTTGCTAAAAGGAAACCTAATAAGCTAGTCCCCGCTTGCTTAGTTTTTAAATTTTATACATATAAAGAATCTCAAAAGGGATGATTACTAGAGGGCACATAAAATGTTAGAGAATGCAGGGTTTTCAAGCAAGGGGAGTGGCTCCTGATCCCTTTGTCTAGAGTATACATCACTCTCAGGACACCAGGAGGGGAGGAAGACTTAAAATCAGTGTAGAAAATTTTAATTAAGATATGTAAACAGGCCCTGGCCGGTTGGCTCAGCGATAGAGCGTCGGCCTGGCGTGCGAGGGACCTGGGTTCGATTCCCGGCCAGGGCACATAGGAGAAGCGCCCATTTGCTTCTCCACCCTCCCTTCTTCCTCTCTGTCTCTCTCTTCCTCTTCCGCAGCCAAGGCTCCATTGGAGCAAAGATGGCCCGGGCGCTGGGGATGGCTTCTTGGCCACTGCCCCAGGCGCTAGAGTGGCTCTGGTTGCGGCAGAGCGACGCCCCGGAGGGGCAGAGCATCGCCCCCTGGTGGGCAGAGTGTCGCCCCTGGTGGGCGTGCTGGGTGGATCCCGGTCGGGCGCATGCGAGAGTCTGTCTGACTGTCTCTCCCTGTTTCCAGCTTCAGAAAAATACAAAAAAAAAAATTAAAAAAGGACCAAGTAGCCCTGGCCAGTTGGCTCAGTGGTAGAGCGTCAGCCTGGCGTGCAGGAGTCCCGGGTTCAATTCCTGGCCAGGGCACACAGGAGAAGCACCCATCTGCTTCTCCACCCTTCCCCCTCTCCTTCCTCTCTGTCTCTCTCTTCCCCTCCCGCAGCCAAGGCTCCATTGGAGCAAGGTTGGCCAGGCGCTGAGGATGGCTCCATGGCCTCTGCCCCAGGTGCTACAATGGCCCTGGTTGCAACAGAGCAACGCCCCAGATGGGCAGAGCATCGCCCCCTGGTGGGCATGCTGGGTGGATCCTGGTCAGTGCATGTGGGAGTCTGTCTGACTGCCTCCCCGTTTCCAACTTCAGAAAAATACAAAAAAAAAAAAGTTTGAGAACCACTGCTCTAAATAGTAGACCAAGAGTAAACAGAAGTTCTCCCCTGGAAGAACTGATTAAACCCCATTTAGAACAAGCAGAAATTAAAATGGGAAGTGTACCTAAAAGTTAGAAAATCCACCCAGGGAATTCCCCAGATACCCTAGCATTTTTAAACTCTGAGGATTAACACAGTTACAAACAAGAGCCTAGGAAAAGCATGACCCCATGTAATACAGAGGAAGCGGCTTCGGAGCCAGAGGAAAGTGAAATACTAGAACACCTGTATAGAGTGCCTCGGAGACAGCCCAGGAACTGGCCAAACCACAGTGAAATCATCCAATATGATCACGAGGTGGTTCATCCTGGTTGTCAATGGAATATTAGGGTGTAATGCTAATAATGCTATCAATAATAACAATGTTATTACTGCTACTGATATTGTGACTACCTTTAAATTTCCTAATGTACTAACCACACAGCAGCTAGACATAAACTTATTTTTTTAAGATTTTATTTATTCTTTTTTTTGGGGGGGTGGGGGGAGGAGCAGGAAGCATCTACTTCCACATGTGCCTTGACCGGGCAAGCCCGGGGTTTCGATCTGGCGGCCTCAGCATTCCAGGTCCACGCCTTATCCACTGCACCACCACAGGTCAGGCTAGACATATACTTTTTTTACCTACCCGTGGTGGAAACCACCCCGAGGGGAGCATTTTATAATTTAGGAAACTTCGCCTTCGTACACGGCAACACCAACCTGACCTTGTGGGACCACACTGTGAACTCAGGGAATTGGATAACGGATCACATCACAGACAACTGAATGGACACCTGCAAACTAATCACCGACTCCATGAACGTGAAGATCAACAAGGAAACTGTATACTCATCATATGCAATTCACGGCACATTGAAACATTTACCAACGACCACGTTCAGTGAACTGCAGGAAGAATATATGATGGCCAGTTGGCTCAACAGTAGAATGTTGCCTGGCATGTGGAAGTCCCGGGTTCGATTCCCATCTGCTTCTCCACCCATCCCCCTCTCCTTCCTCTCTGTCTCTCTCTTCCCCTCCCACAGCCCAAGCTCCACTGGTTCAGGGTTGGCCTGGGCATAAAGGACAGCTCTATGCCCTCTGCCTCAGGCGCTAGAATGCTTCCGGTTGCAACAGAGCAACACCCCAGATGGGCAGAGCATCGCCCCCTGGTGGGCATGCCAGGTGGATCCTGGTTGGGCGCATGCGGGAGTCTGTCTGACTGCCTCCCCGCTTCTCACTTCAGAAAAATACAAAAGAAAAAAAAGAATATATGAACAGGGAAAAGGATTATGGAGAAACCTTCATAAAACGTGAAATACTCCATAATGAGACTGAAAAATTTATCTCAAAAGCTGGACAAGAACAGAACATTATAAAGGAACTGAGATTAACACCTAATAGTGTGAGCATCATCTTAGACCATGATGCAAAAGGACTCGGTAAACCATGTAACTTTACAGAGACCACAGGTTCTATATTTCCAACACGGAGTTGTAAACCAACATGGAATTTATTAAATCCAGTATATTATAGTGAACAAGGTATTCATACCTTTACATCAATATGGACTGGAATTAAGGAAATAATAATACTTATATGCCTGTTTGTTTTTATTGTATTGGGATTAATAGGTGTGTAATCCCATTTGCAATATATGCTTAAAAGGGAATAAAAAATAGTTTTGTAATGATCCCTGCAAGCATCTGGCTCGCTGGGATCAAAGGGTGGAATGTTGCAATAATATAAAGTTGTAGTAATTAAATACGTAGAAATACAGAAAAATATGGAAGATATATAAAATAATTAGGATATGATATTAAAAGCAATTAAGGAAATTAAATAAAGTTATGCTGTCTGGATAGGAATTCATATAGTGTGTACAGATGTGATAAACAGACTGCCTTTCCACAGGGCCCAGTTAGTGTGTGTGTGAAGTTACACATCGATAAGAAGGGGCTTGATGTCATAACTCTGTAAATTAATATAAACAAGAAGCTTCCTTAGGAACATGTTAGGTAGGAGTGGCTTGATGTGACATTTCAGTAGATTAACATAAAAAGGGCTCCCTGCCAGGAACTCCCCAAAAGGTAGTTTGAGGTGATAATCCTGTAGATTGACACCTATTAGAAGGTAATAAAGCTGAGGGGTCCCCCTGCTGTGGTAGTCACCAGACTCCAGTGTGAACATGGACTGTCCCCACGCTGCTCTGATCAAAGACAGCGGAGAGGAGCACACACAGGATCTGTGAGTAATAAACTGCCTGTGTGATTCTTGCAACTAACTGTGTGTCCGTCGTGTCTTTCCTCTGGTGGCAGGTGGTGTCGACACTGATAAGTAGAATCCTCATAACAGGTCCCAGAGGAGCCTCAAAGAGGCTGCCAGCCCTGCTGGTAAGCAGGAGTGTCCCACTGTGCGGGGAAGTCACATCAGGGATGCCTGATTGACTTAAAGCTTGGGCTCTAATGGGACAGGCTCCTTTTTTGTCCACATAGGCAAGAATATCCTAATCGATAAGAAAACAAGGTGCTGTAGGCAACCCCCCACCCAGAGAGACAGCTACAAAGGTGGCAATGAAAGTCAAGAACGGTCCAGGGCGGGGTAGTGAGAGGGTGCAGCGCGCGGGCAGTCCTCCAAGAACTTCCCTAAAGGGGAGGACCAGAAACAACTTGCTGTTGAAAAGTAGAGCCCCAGCCGCGGGTCCAAGCAGTGGGAGTCCGGGCGGCGCAGAGCTAGGAGTTGGCCCAGCGCAGGTCTCTTGCGTAGCCATGCGCTATGGCCGGGACATACGCTCGCCTCCTGCTGCTGCTGCTGCCGCTGCTGCCGCTGCTGCTGCTGCTACCGCTGCTCAACTTCCCGCAGGAGAGTGCGCGGCGAGCGGTTACGGGAAGGTAGGCTTCGGAACCGGGCCGAGCCCGGGGAGGGACAGAAGTCTCAAAATCTGAGTTCTGGAGCCGGGAGACAACCCCGCAGCGGTCTCGCAGAGCCTCGCATCGCCGGCACCCCGAGCAACCGGATCTGAAGCCGTTCAGGGCGGGGACCTCCCTCCACCTCCGCCCAAGTCCCCGGACCGCGCGCGCGCCCAGTCTCCCGCAAACCGAGGATGACTGCGCAGAACGACGTCTGGCCAGCGGGTCCCCGCGGCCACCCCTGTCCCTGCGGGGGAGGGGGTCCCCGGTTAGGCCCCATGGTGACCGCTCGGGGCTGGGCAGAGTGGGCACTAAGCCGTTCATCCTCTCAAGTTGGACCTGATGTTCCACTGTGGTCCATGCCAGCTGCTCACTGAGAGGCCGTGTTAATGATTTATTGTTATAATAAACATAGAAAAGTAAGTTGTGGAAATATGAATAGGAAAACGTGTAAATGGTTGAAATGAATGCAGAGTGAAACTAAAAATAGTTATGCGCTGGGGGAACAGCTATGCCAGGAGTGCAAAGTGATGCGAGTTAATCCTGACCAGAGCAGGCAGTGCACAGTGATTAGAGCCTCCGACTGGGACAAGGAGAAGGCAGATTTGAAACTGTGAGGTCGCTGGCTTGAGCTTGAGATCAGGACCCCAAATAAGCTCATGGTCACAAGGTTGAGCCCAAAAGTCTCTGGCTTGAGTGCAAGGCCCCTGGCTTGAGCCCAAAGTAACTGACCTGAGCAAGGGGTCACTGGCTCAGCTGGAGCCCCCCCCCCTCAGCAAGGCACATATGAGAAAGGAACCAATGAACAACTAAGGTGCCTCAAAGTAGAATGGATGCTTCTCATCTCTCTCCCTGTCTGTCCCTCTCTGTCCCTCTCTCTGTATCTGTCACACACACAAAAAAGATTGAACCCTGACAACAGCCAGAATGTTATGTGCTTTGTGATCACCATATGGTGAGAGGTGCTGCATGTGAAGTGTTACAGTAATATAATGTTATAGTAATTCAATACATAGAAATATAGAAAAATATAGAAGATATATAGATATATAGAAATAAGTTAGGATATAATATTAAAAGCCATTAAGGCAACTGAATAAGGCTGTGCCCTCTGGGTGGGAGCTAATCTAGTGTGTAGGGATATGATAGATAAGACCTTGCCCTTAGCTCAGGGCCCAGTCAGTGCGTGTGTGAAATTATATAGATAAAAAGAGCTCCCTGCGAGGAACTCCCCAAAAGTGGCTTGATGTGATAATCCTGTAGAGTAACACCTGTTACAAGGCGTATGCCAGAAAGGGAACCAAAGCTGAGGGGTCCACGCAGCTCTGACCAAGGACAGCTGAGAGGAGCACACTGATGGGGCCCCTTAAGCTGTACCAGGCAGCCGTAGGATCTGTGAGTAATAAACTGCCTGTGTGATTCCTGCAACTAACTTGTGTGTCGGTCATGTCTTTCCCCTGGTGTCAGTTGGTCTCGGCACTGATAAGTAGAATCCTCACAGCCTCCTCAAGAGTAGTCTCAAAGAGGCCGCCAGCCCTGCTGGTAAGCAGGAGTGTCCCACTGCACGGGGACATCGAATTGGGGACGCCTGATCGACGTAGAGCTCAGGCTCAACTGGGACAACTGGTATAGTTGGCCCTCAGCCTTAAAGAGACAATTTAAATTGGAAATTTCTGGCTTAAAACCAGAGGGCAGAAGTGAAGGGAAATTCGTAAACTCCATATGGTTTAGTGGCCGTCTGCCGAAAGCTGAGGGAAACCTCTTCCATCTCCAGGTCTGACCTCGTCGGGGGCCTATACTAAGAGGCAAAAATTTGTTCTTCCATCTTCGGGTCTGACCTAGTCAGGGTGTATACTGACCGGCCTATGCTAAGGAGAGAGAATGTCCCAAGGTGGACTCAGCAGATGGTTGTCACTCTTGAAAGGCAACTCTGAGAAAACTGTTCTGAAGCCCACAAACTATAAAAAATATTATAAAGAGGATCTACAAAATAAGCTCTGGAGCAAATTCATGAAAATATATTGCTTAAAGCTACAACTAACTAAAGGCCAAAGAGAGTGCTGGAGGAAGTATAGAGTAGAAACTAGTTTCAGATCCACACACTAACCCAAAATGGTTTTACCCATTTGGGAGACACAAAGTAGGAATTAGTATTAAGAAGGGAAATGGAAAAGATTAGAACTTTCTTTTTTTTTTTTTTTTAGACAGAGTGTCAGAGAGAGGGACAGACAGGGACAGACAGACAGGAAGGGAGAGAGATGAGAAGCATCAATTCTTTGTTGTGGCACTTTAGTTGTTCATTGATTGCTTTCTCATATGTGCCTTGACTGGGGGGGCTCTTGCAGAGTGAGTAACCCCTTGTTGAATTCAGCCAGTGACCTTGTGCTCAAGCCAGCGACCTTGGGGGTTCAAACCTGGGTTGTTGGGGACCGAAAAATCAACAGGGTATTTTGCAGTTTGGACAGAGGTGCTGGGAGCTGACTGTAAGCTGACAGTCTGCCCAACCCCCACCTCACCTGCCTGACTGAGTTGCAAAGGGCTGTGCTTCGGTGCTCCTCCTGCCTCCCATGTTCCCCGGAAGGACTGGAAGCTGGTTACTTCTTTGCATACGTTAAGATGGTGGGGGGTTTTCTGCACCTGGTGGTTTTCTTGTGTTGCCTTGGAAACATGCTTGATTTGCTAATGGCCCACCTCCTCCAGTAAATGGGGGCGGCCATGTTTTTGTGGCTCGGCCAGGGCAGGACTTACTGCTGGCAAGGAGCTGTGGCATCCTCCCGAACCCATCCTTTTATTGCTTTAAGTCTATTTTCTTCATTTCTTACCAATTCCCGCTCGAGACCCTGGAATAGACTTGTCGCATGGATCACAGCACTGGGTCCTCAGCATCCCAGACCCATGGTCTATCCACTGCACCACCGCCTGCCTGGTCAGGCTCGAGCTAAATTACTTTTTAATGTCAAGCTAAAACTTTAAGTCTTGAGTTCCCCCCATCTGATAGAGCATCTATGTGAAATGCTGAGGTCACAGGTCAAAACCCCAAGCTTGCCCGGTCAAGGCACACACAAGAAGCAATTAGTGAGACACTAAAGTGAAGCAACTATGATCTCGCTCCCTTTCTCTCTCAAGTCAATAAGTAAAACCTTTTTTAAAAATTCACCTAGAGACCTTGGCCAGTTGGCTCAGTGGTAGAGCGTTGGCTCAGTGTGTAAAAGTCCCTGGTTCAATTCCCGGTCAGGGTACACAGGAGAAGCACCCATCTGCTTCTCCACCCTTCCCCCTCTCCTTTCTCTCTGTCTCTCTCTTCCCATCCTGCAGTCAAGGCTCCACTGGAGCAAAGTTGGCCTGGGCTCTGAGGACAGCTCCATGGCCTCTGCCTCAGGCGCTAGAATGGCTCTGGCTGCAACAGAGCAACACCCCAGATGGGCAGAACATCGCCCCCTGGTGGGCATGCCAAGTGGATCCAAGTAAGGCGCATGTGGAGTCTGTCTGTCTGCCTTCCTGCCTCTTACTTCATAAAAATACAAAAAAAATAAAAAATAAAAAAATTGACCTAGACCCTGCAAACATACAAAAGTACATGAAAACAATTTAACCCTTCCCCTCCTCTGCCTGTCCCAACCCATATCTAACTACCAGCCTGCCTAACCTAATTGAAGGACTCAAGGTCAAATACTCTCAGTTGGCAAATTTACACCCCAAAATAGGACACTCTAGTCACTGTGAACTGATTCCCCATCTACAGAGAACAGGTGTGTAGCCACCTAAGAGTTAGAGGCATCCGTGCCTGTGTCTGGGTTGTTTTACACCGTTCTGAGCCAGGTGGGTGTTAGGCCGGCCGGAGGAGAGACAGGCCTGATGAGTTTATTAGAAGTTTGTTCACACATCTGTGAAACGAGGAGCTGACACCCTGGTGGAGTCAGCTCAGAGCTGCAGGAGGGGGTGTCTGATGGGGGGTTGCTGCAGGCATTTGCTGGCACGGGGTTGGGTGCACCTGGACATGCTCAGATCAGCGCATCCAGGTTTGTGGCCTTGGTCACAGACTGTCTCCCTTTCCCAACCCCTCAGGCCCGTCTCAAAGGTCCTGTCCCAAGGACACTTCCCAGAATCCTCCTGGGGTGGAGGGAGTTGCTTGTAGGGAGGGGGAGTTTGGAGGAGGGAGGTGCTTAATGAAGAAGTTTCCCAAGTGGGAGGTTGGGTGAGACATATTTGAGTTTTAAAGGGACCTTGAGTTTACAGGAACCCTGGACCCCAACCTAACAGAGGGAAGCCTGTTACTCTGTCCCTGAGGCTCCCAGTGAGGTTGATAATGAGGAGAAAGGATGGTTAGCAAACATCTGGTTGGTCTCGAGATTCATTCCCTCTTGTGGAGGGTCATTGGGAATCATTGTTTTCTCAGTGGGTTCAGTATCTGGATCATTTGGTTCTAAATGCATTTCACCTTCTGGAAAAAGGATGTGTGTGCACCACTGGTATCAGAAAAAACCTTGCGTGACCCGGTGGTGGCACAGTGAATAGAGCGTCAGACTGGGACACAGAAGACCCAAATTTGAAACCCCAAGGCCACCAGCTTGAGCGCAGGCTCACCAGCTTGAGTGAGAAGTCACTGGCTTGAGCGTGGGATCATAGACATAACCCCATGGTTGCTGGCTTGAGACCAAAGGTCGTTGGCTTGAGCAAGGGGTCACTGGCTCTGCTATAGCTCCACCCACCCCAACCCCAGTTAAGGTGCACATGAGAAAGCAATCAATGACCAACTAAGGTGTGGCAACAAAGAATTGATGCTTCTCATCTCTCTCCCTCCCTGTCTGTCTGTCCCTGTCTGTCCCTCTCTCTGCCTCTGTCACACACACACACACACACACACACACACACACACACACACAAAAGAGTGCACTTATCAAACTGCTTGAAAATAAAAAGATTTTAAGAATCAGTAATATTTTTACCAGTCACAAGAATAATAATTATTCTAATTTCATACAGAATAAACTTCATTAATTATTTCAGCACAGGAGAAAGGGAGGCAGAATTTAATTTACAGCTTGTAGAGAGGTGTCGGGATTGTCAAGAACTGCTTGGTATCTGCCCATCCTTCCAGCGGTGAGCCATAAGTTTTCTTCTTGCTCTAGCAAGCTTCATACCTGGTGGGGAACAGCTGTGATCTGCTGTCCTCAGGAGGGCTTTGCAGCGTCCTATACAAGCTCGCCCCCTAGTGGCGGCCACGGCTCTCACGCAAGCTGACCACCCTTGGACCATGCATTCTATTATTTACGGTCTACCGGAAAGTTCTGTCCGTTTTTGGAATAAAAATACAAATTTTTCTTACCATCAATAAACTTTATTAAATAATATAATTGCCATTATTATTAATGATTTCTTGCCAGCATGAGGACAATTTGTATATCCTATTTTTGAAAAATGTTTTATCTTTTGATGCAAAAATTTGAACCGGTGCTTGTTTGATATCTTCTTCATTTTTGAATTTTTTGCCCTTCAAAAAATTTTGTAAGGACAAAAACAAGTGATAGTCGGAGGTTGCTAAGTCCGGGGAATATGGTGGATGTGACAGAATTTCCCAGCCTAGTTCTGCAATTTTTTGACGAGTCCCCAAGCAGCATGTGGCCTGGAATTATCATGATGCAGTATGATGTTCTTCCTATTGAACATCGCCCGCCTCTTTTCTTGGACTGCTGTCTTTAAATTATCCAGTTGCTGACAATACTTCTCCGAATTGAGCTTTTCATTCGGTTTTAAAAGCTCATAATGTATTGGTCCTCGAATGTCCCACCATATACACAACATTCTCTTAGTCAGAGTCAAATTTGGTTTAGAGGTGGAAGGGCTAGGTTTTCCGGGTTCACAATATGCCCTTTTCCTTACGATGTTTTGGTAGATAATCCACTTTTCATTCCCAGTTATCATCCGGTTCAAGAAGGGCTCGATTTTGTTCCGAGTAAGCAGAGATGTGCATATGACAACTCGATCATCCAAATTCTTCTGACTTAATTCATGTGGCACCCATCTTGAATATTTCCACACCAATCCTATCTTCCGAATATGGTCCGAAATGGTTTGCTGAGCTGAATTAAGCCTTTCTGCGATCTCCGATGTTGTCAGAAAAGGATCTTGCTCCAACATGGTCTTAACAACATCGTCATCGATCAAAGATGGTCGCCCAGAACGTGGTTTATCAGAAAGGTCGAAATCACCTGTTTTGAATTTTTCGAACCATCTTCTGCATGTCCTATCAGAAACTGTACCTTCACCAAACACTTTCAATAAATTTCTACATGCTTCTGTTGAAATTTCTTCCTTGTTGAAATTCGTAAAAATTACAGTGGCATAAATGAACTTTATCAGTAGCCATGGGATCGCTTCACACATAAGACTAACGTGCATCAACTTTGTTTTAGTTAATTTGCTACGTCAGTATGTATACATTAAGTGATAAAAATAGAGAGGCACACATGCACCAAATAAACATATGCTACGTGTCGAAATTTGTTGTGATAGAAACGGACAGAACTTTCCAGTAGACCTGATAGTTTCTTTGATAAATATGCAGTGGCCTGCAGGATGTCACTAAGCGTTTGGATGAGGAGTTCTAGAGCACTGCCTTGCCTTTCATAAAACATATAGTCGAAAGGGCTTTAGTATACAGTTCAGCAGCCCCAGGGCTGGGGCAGAAGCCAGTGTCCTTCAGGGACTCAAAAGAGCTTCGTATAGTGATTCAGCAACGAGTCCAAAGTTCGGAATTCTAATGGGGCCATATCCGTCTGCCTTCCCAGAATCTTCTTAACTGCCTCTGCTTTTGCAACTTTCATGAAAGTTATGGTTTCTTAACCGTTTCCAATAAGACTCCTTTTGCTGGGTTCAATCAGGAACCTAAAAACTTTGCTGCTTGTTGGCAAATCTGGGCCTTCTGTGCTGATACTTTATAGACACAGGATGCCAAATGGTTCAGGGTGACTACAGTATTAGTGAAACGTTGCTGAAATGATGCCCCAGCCTGAGCAGGTGGTGGCGCAGTGGATAGAGCGTCGGACTGGGACGTGGAGGACCCAGGTTTGAAACCACAAGGTCGCCAGCTTGAGCACGGGCTCATCCAGGTGTGGGCTTGTCTGGCTTTGAACACAGCCTTACCAGCTTGAGCACGGGGTCACTGGCTTGAGCATGAGATCATAGACATGACCCCATGGTCTCTGGCTTGAGCCCACGGGTCACTGGCTTAAAGCCCAAGGTTGCTGGCTTGAGCAAGGGGTCACTCTGTCTGTTGTAACCCCCTGGGCAAGGCACATATGAGAAAGCAATCAACAAACAACTAAGGTCCTCGCTGTGGTGGGGCCCCGAAGGAACCTGCTTGGAGAGGCAGAGTGCTTCGCGGCACTTGTAAGTGAGGGGTCTCAGTGGGCGACGTGGAGTCCGCATCAGGGCCTCAGGAGACTGCCTTGATCTTCACCTCAGCTACTTCTATCTGGTTTGGCCACTTGTCACATCATAGGGTTACATGGTCACACTGCAAACATAAGTCACACATGGGTTGGATAAGGTTGACAGATGGAGTTATCAGAAGAGGGAGTAAACCCATTAGACCTTGGTGATCGGGCCTTCCATGGGGGGCTTTTTTTTTTTTTTTTTTTTTTTTTTTTTTGAGAGGAGAGGGAGAGACAGAGAGAGAGAGAGAAGGGGGGAGGAGCTGGAAAGCATCACCTCCCATATGTGCCTTGACCAGGCAAGCCCAGGGTTTCGAACCGGCGACCTCAGCATTTCCAGGTCGACGCTTTATCCACTGCGCCACCACAGGTCAGGCCCATGGGGGCTTTTACATAAGATATAGTTAATGACAAGTGCAGTTGGGACATATGGGGTTATCTCAGAAGAGCGCAACTGGTCACACCTAAATCTCTCTTTATATTAATTTGATTTTATGTTTACCATAACAGTATCTCCGTACCTCATACCTTCTATCACCAAAACCATACAAATTCTTCTGATAAATTAGAATTCTCAACTCTCAGAAAGTTTCACTTTTAGTGACAACCAAATGTGGGGGGTCATCAGCATTCTTGAGAGGAATACTTTCATGAACACATTGCATGACTTTTAGAAAAAGGCTCTTTTATTCGGAAATACACGCTGTAAAGAGACATATTTCCCGTAAAGCACAAACACTCCTTCCAGCCTCAGGTGGCGTTTCCCAGCTTCTCTGTCTCAGATGGTAAAGTTTTCCTTTAATAAGCATTGCCTCCCGGAAACTGGCATTTTAAAAAATGACCCAGGTAAGAGTTTGTGATGGAAACCAGATATTTACATTACAAGGTGCTTGGGAAATAGGCAAGCTCCTCCTGGAAGGGCGATGTCCATTATCAATAAGCCGTTGCAGAAGGTAAAAGGATTTGGTGAGCTTTGAGTTCTTACTGGAGCCACCCGTCTGCCCCCTGTAAAGACTTCAGCTCCGAAATAAGAACAGTTGTTTCTGATGCCTCACGATTTGGGTCATCGACCAGATCTCGGCCAAGGGGCTGAGAATTTATTCACCCATGTTGGGAATGTTTTCCATCTGGGTCTGTTTCTCTCAGGCCCCGTAGGAATTACAGGGAACTTCGTAGTTAGGGTTATGCCTGAGAGCCATGAAGGCTTGGACGTGAGAAACCTCAGCTCACTTCCCAGGGACAAGCAGACAGGTCTCGCTGCAAGTTGAGCAGTAAGCTAGAGCACAGCCTAATGGACTCTCTGAGACCAAGCCACTTATCCAAACAAAATCCAAAACAAGGACCAAGTTCGAACAAACAAGTATTTACAAATCAAATCCTCCAGAAGGAGAGACTGAGACACTAGTCTTAAACATTATTATTATTTTATTTATTCATTTATTTATTTTGCAAGAGTGAGAGACAGACAGGAAGGGAGAGAGATGAGAAGCATCAACTCATAGTTGCGGCACCTTAGTTGTTCATTGATTGCTTTCTGATACATATGTGCCTTGACTTGGGCGGTCCCAGCCAAGCCAGTGACCATAGAGTCATGTCTGTGATCCTGCACTCAAGCCAATGACCTTGGGGTTTCGAATCTGGGTCTTCAGTATCCCAGATTGATGTTCTCTGATAGGGTTGCAGGCGGGGACCATAACCACTTAAATAGACAATGGGACATTAAAAACCTGGACATTCTGGGTCACCTTGCCCCAGACATCGGACTGACTCACCAGGTGTGGAAGGTCCCCTAGCTCACTTGTGGTTAATCCTCCCCTGCCCCATAACGACTATCAGCCCCCACCCTCGAACCCCCTATTTAACCAGACCTGTTAGAGAACCGGTGGCTGACCTCTGCCATAGGAGTCAGCCCAGCAGGGGACCCCCTAATAAACTTTTCTTGTCTGAACTCGGATGTCCTCCTTCAGCTGACCTTACATTCTCTCCACTGTACCACCACCTGGCCGGGCACTAGTCTTAGAATCTTATCCCACACCCACTGATACCGCACATGACCTTTACAAGGTCCACTCGCAAAGCCTGAATGGCAGAGACAGGATTGCCAGTGTGCAGAGAATAGCAAGAATTGTGGACAGACCAGACAGACAGACAGACAGATGGGAGCTCTCAAACTGAATCTGATTCTCCTATTTCACAGAATGGGGTACAGTGACACATACAAACAAGGCAAATACAATGTAGGGACATGAGCATGACACATAAATAAAACCTAATCAAGCCTGGCTTGGCCTGTGGGGGCGCGGTGAATAAAGTGTCCATCTGGAACGCTGAGGTCGCGGGTTCGAAACCCTGGGCTTGTCTGATCAAGGCACATATGGGAGTTGATGCTACTGCTCCTCCCCCCTTTCTCTCTCTCTCTCTCCTCTCTAAAATGAATAAGTAAAAATATAAAAAAATAAAATAAAACACCCAATGAAGCCACATAGCAGCTGAGAGGCACGCCCACCACAGCTCAGGGGACACACAGTAACGGTGGCTATTAGTGAACTACGTGTTGAACTTTTTCAGCCGATGATGACCACCACAAACGACCTGGTCTCTGCACAGAGCCACCTCCTGACCAGCCGCTGTGGGTCCAACAAGTACTGGGCTGCCGGCCTCTGCTGCCCGCTGTGCCCCGCGGGTGAGTCCGGGACAGTTCTGTCTGGTGAGACCCTGGAATAAATGCCCATCCAGCCGTGTGACAGGACGGTCCTCTAACAGTGCAGCAGGGGGGGACTGTCAGCACCGATGGCGTGGGCTAGGCCCAGGGAACACCTTCCAGAGGGGACACTGGTGGAGGGAGGTGCCCGTGGGTCAGTGTGCGCCCTCAGGTGCCTTCAGAGGAGCTGGCGGTGCTCCGCGGGAGGACTCAGCCCGGGATCCCCCGCGGCCCTTGCGCTCCAGGCTCCGATGGGGCAGGAGGTGGTGAGCCGGACTGGGGGGCAGAGCCTGGCTGCTGTCCGGTGCTTTCACTGGCCCTGGACACCAGGCGCTTCCGCAGGAGCCCCAGGATCTACCGGGAGTGGAGGAGGGATCCCTCCGCTGCCCCAGCACCACCGTGGGAGGAGCCAACACAGGGCGGGCTCCCCGAGCTCAGGGAGGCGGGGCCGAGCCCCTCTGTCCCTGGTCGTTTCCTAGAAGTTGTAGAAATCCCGAGATTACTTGGATCCAAAGCCTGGACACAGTATTTGTGTTTTCTCATTGGAGAGGCCGGGCCCAGGGACGGGGTGGGCAGGCCCCACAGCAGGGACGCCAGGCGGCCTGGGAGGTCTGACCACCGCGCTGACCCTTCGCAGGAGAGTATGTCCGTGAGCCCTGCAGGAGCCCCCACACCCAGGGGACGTGTGAGAAGTGTGACAGAGGGACGTACACGGCGTTCCCCAACGGCCTGGAGTCCTGCTTGCCGTGCTCCACCTGCTCCGAGGGTGAGTCTCCCACGGACACCACCTGCTGGCCCTTGACCCCTCAGTGGCCAGGCCGGAAGTGTGTCCCTAAGGAGTCCTTCACCTCAGCCTCAGTATTTACCCACACGGATGAGCACTGTTTAGCCATGAAAGTTAAGAAGAAGCCAGGTGTCCACTCAGCCAGCCTCTGGTCAAGAAAGAACATGAGGTCACCAAGCTCAGGGCTCCCAGTCGCTGCCAGGAAGTGGCTGCAGGAGGCTCAGCAGTGGACAGAGAGCTCCCCACACGGCGGCAGTGAGAAAGGGACAGAACCCACAGTTACACTCGGTCAGACCCTCAGCAACGTTGTTTCAATTTGAATCACTGTTCAAATCGAAGGTTAGTCAATGGACGGCACACAAACACAGGTGGAAAGGTAAGGCCACGCCTCAGTGAATCAGGGATTGTTTATTATGTCAATTTCTTTTTTTTTTTTTTTTCTGTATTTTTCTGAAGCCAGAAACGGGGAGAGACAGTCAGGCAGACTCCCGCATGCGCCCGACCGGGATCCACCCGGCACGCCCACCAGGGGGCGACGCTCTGTTGCGACTAGAGCCACTCTAGCGCCTGGGGCAGAGGCCGAGGAGCCATCCCCAGTGCCCGGGCCATCTTTGATCCAGTGGAGCCTCGGCTGCGGGAGGGGAAGAGAGAGACAGAGAGGAAGGAGAGGGGAGGGGTGGAGAAGCAGATGGGCGCTTCTCCTGTGTGCCCTGGCCGGGAATCGAACCCGGGACTTCTGCACGCCAGGCCGACGCTCTACCACTGAGCCAACCGGCCAGGGCCTTATTATGTCAATTTCAAAACAGGTGAAACAATGAAAGACTAGAACACAGGACACTGGCAGTTAAACAGTTGGTGGTGTGGGATCACATTTGTGTATGCATGGGCATCATTTGTGTGCGTGTGTATGTGTGTGCATGTGTGTGTGTGACTGTGTGTGTGCAGGAGCGGGTGTGAACCACTTCAGTGTCGGCTACAGATGTCACAGTATTTCACCCCTAGACACCAGCATCCACACCTCCTAGGGACACACACATTCCCACACAGATTGGGGTGCAGTCCCCCATTCGGGAGAGTCAGTGGTGATTCCGAACATCCAGGCCAGACTCGGACTTACTGTCAGTCAGTATTTCTTTAAGAACTGCCCTCGCTGCTCGTCTGCAGGGAAAGGAGTGGACAGCTCTAGCCCTCAGGCCCGCAGGACTCACCCCCTGGGTCCATGATGACAAACCTATGACACACGTATGTCACCCATTTTCGATGACACGTGGCCACATGCGGCCGCATATCAGAGAAGTATGGGGTCGCGTGCCAAGGAGGACGTTTCATTCCGGCTCCTGCACGGCGAGGAGCAGTAGCCGAGGATGAAACATTTGCTGTAGTATAGACCTCTGTGCAGGAGGTCTGTAGGCCAAAACAACAGAACTCCGGCACAGAGCGTCTAGTTCTGGGACTTCCTGTTAGGCCGTTTTTCTAGAAGTGACACACCATCTGAGTTATGCTCGTTTTTTGGGCGAATTTTGACACACCAAGCTCAGAAGATTGCCCATCACTGGCCTAGGTGAGGCTGAGGCTGGATCTTCCTGTCCCCACACTCAGACCATGACGACCTAACCTCAGAGGATCCCAGCTGTGACATCTGCACCTGCACTGTCCTATTGACACTGAGTTCTGTAAACATGGTTAAAAAGGGGGAAACCCAATGGGAAAACCACATTTAATGTTTCTGTAAGACACAAAGGTGTACACACCATCTTGATGAAGAGGAGGAGTTAGATTTTTTTTTCGTATTTTTCCTAAGTTAGAAGCGGAGAGGCAGTCAGACAGACTCCCGCATGTGCCCGACCAGGATCCACCCAGCATGCCCACCAGGGGATGATGCTCTGCCCATCTGGGGCATTGCTCCTTTGTGGCTGGAGCCATTCTAACACCTAAGGCACAGGCCATGGAGCCATCCTCAGCACCCGGGAAAACATTGCTCCAATGGAGCCTTGGCTGCGGGAGGAGTAGAGAGAGACAGAGAGGAAGGAGAGGTGGAAGGGTGGAGAAGCAGATGGGTGCTTCTCCTGCGTGCCTTGGCTGGGAATCGATCCTGGGACTTCCGTATGCCTGGCTGACGCTCTATCACTGAGCCAACCAGCCAGGGCCAATAACTTAGATTTTTAAAGAAGGAAACTCCCTGTGGGGTCCCTCTGTGACTCTGGTTCCTGATTTACTCATGTAACCCAGTCTCTGAGCCCGCACCCAGCTCACCGTGTGTGTGTGGGAGACAGGTGTGTGAAGAGGTGGCGGGGACGTCTCCAGCAGGGTTACAACCCTCGGGACCATCTTGGTGCATCCTCTGTGGCCGGCTGGTTCCATGCTGGGGCCTTGTGTAGGTCCACATGTCCACACAAGGACACGCCCCCTGGGACTGACCCCGTCTTTCCTGAACTGAAGACCAGGAGGAGGTGGCGCCGTGCACACCGACCAGCAACCAGAGATGCCAGTGTCGAACAGGCCGTTTCTACCACAGCCCCGACTCCCCTGAATTCTGCAGACCTTGTAGCACGTAGGTGCCTCTCTGCCAGGTGCTGTGGGCGGGGTCAGAGGTGGCTCTGGACCTGGCTTGTGTGAGTTGATCTTTAGGAGCTGAGAACCAGAAGGAGATGTGACTCTCGACCCGGTGAGACAGCCCAGCACCAGCCCAGAGTCCTCTCTGCCTCCAGCCGGTGGTTCTCTTTTTTCTTACCCCTGCAGGTCCACAGACTGTGTTAACTCACGGTGTTCCATATCCGGACTAATTCTATTTCCTACAGCGCTGGTTTCTTCTTCCTAAAGTTTTCTGACTGCTTCCCCTATTTTAGTACATAACTGGCCTTTCTAAAGCCTCACTTTTCCCGAGCTGTCCATCACCTTCTGTCATCCGTCATGGAGCTTGTGTCCCTGGGACCCCAGCTGGACTCACCACTCCCTGCTCCCTGCAGCCAGGACACATCCACCCTTCCCACCCTCCTGGGCTCTGCCCACCACCTCCTCTTTCTAGACGGCTCCTTTGTTTTGCTGGAGTGGATCCTGATGTCACACCTGGGAAAGGATGCCACATGTGCATGGACTTTGGGCTGTTGGCTTTTACAGATGTCTGTTTTCCGCCCTCTCAACTAATGACCATCTGTGTGCAGAATTCTGGGGACATCTCACCAGGGTCCTCTGGCACCCGAGTTACTGACCAGCTGCCCACCATTTCACTCAGGGGCGCTGCAGTGTACAGGACCCAGGACTTGTCTGTCCCTCCTTGTCGGAGGCTGTAGGATGTGTTCAGTGGATAGAAAGCTACGTGGCAGGCTGCCGGCTTCCAGTTCCTAAAAGGGTGTCTGTCTCCCCTGGAGATTTCCTCAGTGATTTTTATTTTGTGACTCTGCAGTTTGGGGTCTAAGAATAAGCGTCATGCACTCCCAAAACAAGATGGGGTCCCCCGAGATGGTGGCGAGCATAGGGCTGGTGACTTGGTGACAGGGAAAGTGTCACCCTCCCCTGTGGGGCAGAGATCTGAGCAGTGAGGTCTTCAGGTCATTAGCAAGTAAAGCCTTCATCCTGGGTCTGAGCAAACCAGCCCATGACTTTAAACATGTGGCAGTGAATGATACCCCTAACTCAGCATCAGTTAGCAAGGAAACTCTGAATTCCTGAGCCTCTGTTAAAAGCAGGACAAATTCCCTTTTCCTTCAGTTCACAGGCCTACAGAGAAGGCCATGGATATGCACAGAAGGAAAACACATCAGCTGTCCTCCTAGTGAGGATGTGGGTGATGACATCTGGGATGCTGGTTCTGGGGGGACAGCCTCGTGGGGCCTCTGTGTGTCCAGGGCCTGTAGTGGGGCCTCTGATCACGGTACACAGTGCTCCCCAAAAGGGCTTGGGGGAAGCCCCCACTGGGAGCCACCCCTGTCGGTGACAGTGTGGACCTGGGCCCTGGGACCTGGTACCTGGGTAGACCTGGGGGGGAACACTGAGTGCGTCTCCCTCCCGACAGGTGTCCCAAAGGGCAAGTCATCCTGCATCCATGCAACTCCATGGCGGACATCGTGTGTGCCTCACCCCGTTCAGGTGAGAGCGTTGTTGTTAGTATGTATTTTGATCAGGAAGAAATGTAAATTTACCAATTTCAAGTGAACAGTGTACTGGCTCTAGTCCCGCCCCCTCTGTCTGGTTCTGACGGGCTCACAGCACCCGTCACACAGCAGCTCCCCCTGCCTCGGTCCCAGCACCCCGGTCTGCTCTCTGGGACCCTCTCCCTACTCTGGGCGTGTCTGAGAGACGTCTCCCTACTCTGGGCGTGTCTGGGAGACGTCTCCCTACTCTGGGCGTGTCTGGGAGACGTCTCCCTACTCTGGGCGTGTCTGAGAGACGTCTCCCTACTCTGGGCGTGTCTGGGAGACGTCTCCCTACTCTGGGCGTGTCTGAGAGACGTCTCCCTACTCTGGGCGTGTCTGAGAGAGGCCTCGCGGGGCTCGTGTGTGAGCTCTCCCTCCAGTGTGGCGTCTCCAGGTCCTTGCTTGTTGCAGAGCATGCCCGAGGGTCCCTGCTCTCTGGCCCAGCAGCACGCAGCCGTGTGCACTGGGGTGCCCCACATTCTGTTATCACTCATCTGCTAACGGCTGTGGAGAATTCTGAAACAAATAAATGCTTGGGCCAGACCGTTGGAATGGAAGGACAATTTCTATATAAATAATCATGGGAAACTGGACATTCTCAGGCCAAGAAAGACCAGAAAATTAACTTTCCATGATCCAAATACCAAACTGTAAGACGGAACTATCAAACTTCTAGAAGAAAATGAGAAATATGTTATGACATTGTATTTGAGTCCCACTGGTCACCAGAGACACAGTCCAACACCGGACGTCCCCCCAGGGTGGACATCAGAGCATCACTGCCTCACACACCCACGTGGTCAAATGATTCTTCAGACTCCTCTGACACGGGCCACCGGAACTCCACCGGGAAACAGAGTAAGGCCCACTGCCCTCAGGGTGCCAAGCTGGGGCGTCTCCGCCCACCCCACCACACACTGGGCTCAGCTGACCAGACCGGGCAGGTGAGAGCTGCCTGTCCACTGGGCCTCGGCCCCGGGTTGCAGTGTTGCTGGGCCAGCGAGCGGAGATTCTCCCAGTTTTATGGAGATGCCGTCGACCATCCGCCCTGTGTAGGTCCAGAGGGAACGGCACAGTGATGTGACTGGTACACACTGTGACCGGTCACCACACTCAGCTATCATCCGTCCCCTCATGTGGACGCAGTAGAAGAAGGAGCAGGACTTGCGTTTCTCCTTGTGCTGAGGACGTAGCGTCCGCTCTTAACAGCTTTCCCACTCAGCCCACGGCGGTGTCGCTGCAGCCGCCCCGTGTCCCTCACTCCCGGGACTACAGCGCAAGTTCAGAGCTGCTGACCCCTCTCCCAGTTCCCCCAGCCTCACCTCTGACCTCTTTGTCTGTCAGTTTGCTTTGTTTCTAGAGTCCACATAACACGAGACCCTCCAGCCGTGTCTGTCTGTCTGTCTGTCTGACTCCCCTCACTGAGCACAGTGTCCTCAAGGTCCTTCCCTGTCCTTACACGTGGCAGGATTTCCATCTTTGTTATGGGGAATAATATCCCGGTGCGTGTGTGGGCACATGTGTGTGGGCTCATGTGTGTGTGCGCATGCATGTGTGTGTGTGCATGTGTGTGTGCGTGTGCGTGTGCATGTGTGCATATATGTGTGTACATGTGAGTGTGCATGTGTGTGTATGCACACAACGTCTCTATCCCTCCCTCCGTCCTCGGACACTTCCGAGGTTCCGTGTCTGGTCTTGTGAGCACTGCTCCCTGATCACGGGGTGCAGACATCTCACCCGTGTTTGCGTTTCCTCCGGGTATGTCCCGTTGGGCGTCCCTGGGCTGCTGAGGGAACGCTCAGAGTTGACCTTGCTGGGACCTTGTCTGTGATTCCCAGTTTCAGAGAGAAGACACCGGTTCATTGTCATTGGGATTCTTGTCCTTCTGGCTGTTGCTGTGTTGCCATCTTTGATATCCATCTTCTGTTTCTACATCAAGAAAATAAGAGGCAGAGGATCCCAGGCCTCACATAACTGTTGCCCAAATGCTGTGAACATCGAGTTAGAGCCACTGGACGGGGGTGAGTGAGGACCTGGGCTGCTGGGCGGGTCCCGGGGAGCCTGAGTTTGGACGGGGCGGGGCCGTTGTCCTCAGTCCCTGGTTGTCACCAGCGGGGGCTCCTCCTGCCCACGGAGTGGCCGGAAGGGAAAACACTCTGGGCGGCATCACAGTGCCCTCTCCATGATGCTCCGGACTCTGGGCTGAGGGACGGGCCTGGCTAGATTCGGGGCCTTTCGTGTGTGGTGACTGGGGTGCCAGCCCCATCTCAGAGGCAGACAGGGGCTGGGGCAGGGTGTCCGGCGGGTCGGTGGGGAAAGCAAATAGGCTGCAGCATCCCTGACGTGATCCCTGCCTGGGGAGGGGACAACCGCTCTCCCCGCCTTCCCACTGAGGAGACGTCTCCTGTCACCTGCCGTTAACCACTGTCCTCTGTCTGTCCTCACAGGGAGCGGGGACGGAAGAGAACACATGGTGAGTCGCTTGTCCTCCCTGAGCAGAGTGTGGGTCCAGGTGGGGCCCCCTGTCCAGGGGCAGCCCAGCCCCACGTCAGGTAGTGGGCAGACCAGCTCCAGGAAGCCCCTCGCTGCCCGAGTCTCAGCCCAATATGAGCCGAGGGCCCTGAGCTGGAGGAGCCTGAGACTTGGAGGATTCGATCCGCAGTGGGAAAACTGAGGCACCCAAGTGGCCTTGAGGAGCCCTGACCAAAGCCAGCTGAGCTGGCAGCAGGGACAGAGCTGAGACCAGAGTTCCCCCCCGAGCCCTGGGATCCTTGGGCCCCTGTCCTCTGGGGGTGTGAGCCCCACCCGTGCTGACTCGCCCACCCAAGACTGTGCCTTGGTTTTCAGGTGTCTGGAGGCTCAGTGCCTGTCACGTCATTGCAAGAGACCCCAAGTCCCACAACAGGAGACTGCAGCCTGTCTGCTGACAGCGTGGACGTGGAGTCTGATTCCCCAGTCTCCCCCAGGGCCCCGGAGTGCCCGGCGGAGGTGGGTGGCCTACAGGCTGACGTAGATGAAGGAGGCCACACCCCGTGCTGGCCACGTGGTCTCACCCGTCTTCATCCCCCCCCAGCTTGAGGGTCAGGCTGAGGTCCCGACGGCTCTGGAACAGGTAGGGGCCTTTGCCACTTTGAAGGATAGTAACAGTGATGGTGTGCATCCCAGCCTGGCTGTCCCTCATCTCCTCTGTGTCACCTTAGTCATCAGAGCACCCCCAACGGGGACGGCACCCCGAGTCAGTCAGGGGAGGACCCTGAGTGTAGGGAGGCCTCATGTGCCGGCTCCACCCCCCTGGGGAGCAGCGGAGCCCGGCCTGAACACAGGTGTGCCCTACACACCCTCCCACAGCCAGGTGCCCACACTGTCACCAGCCAGTCCTCCAGGAGCTGTCTGCTCTGTAGGGAGTGCAGGGGGACAATGGGGTGGGGTGTCAGCTTCCCGAGGCCGCTGTCCACAGTTACTACAGACTCTTGTTCCCTCACAGTCTGGAGGCCAAGAGCCCAAGACCTCAGTGTCACGCAGCTGCGCTCCCTCCGGGGTCTCCCAGGACGACCCCTCCGGCCCTCCTGCTGGCTGGGTCCCAGAGCCGTCCCTCCTGTCTGAGCCTCTGTCCTGTGAAGGCTGTTTCCCCAGCTGCACTGACTCCCTCTTGAGTGTTGTTATGGTCCTGCTGTCCTCAGGGTAAATAAAGCTTTGCACTGAATAAAGCCTCCCCCTTCACTGCGTCCCGAACTGGGGGTTCCGGTTGGTTGGTGTTGGATTAGTGCCAACAGCCTCGAGTTGACAAGTCTGCAGATCTGGGGACGGTGGAGTAGGGTGTCCAGGATAACGAGAAACCAGGTACCTGGATGGACAGGGAGTCCCTCCTAGGCAGAGGGAGCAGCCTGGGCCGGCCCTGCACCTGCAGGGGGACAGGTGTGGGGATGACTGACTCATCCACCAGGTGGTGCTGTCGGGCCAGCATGGAGGGTCCATGGTGCCAGACAAGGGACCTGAGACTTGGCCCTGATGGCGGGGAGGGGGAGCCCACCGACCCCTCTGCACACCCACCGCTGCCCTTGTGATAGACGGACCGTGCAGCTGGTCCACAGGGCGCAGGGACCACCCAGGGACCCGAAAGGCAGCTGCCTACAGAGGTTTCCCCATGAGTGGCAGGTACTGGGACCCAGTGTGTGCACAGAAAGTTTACAGCCAGGAGGAAGGGGACCCTTGGGAAGCACATGTCAGCTGGCAGCGTTGGTCAGAGGAATGAAAAGGTGGGGGAAGCCCCGGCACCCAGCGAGGGACAGGGGCTGTGACCCCGACCCCCAGCCCTCACTCAGGACCTGGGGAGGCTGCACGGAGGCCCCGAGCGGGTCACGTCCTGATCCTGGAACTTGTGAATGTGGCTCTAGGGAGGCACCATGCAACTGAGATGAAGTTAAGATTTGGAGGTGGGGACATCCTCCTGGGTGGTCCTGTGTGCCCAGAGTCATCCCAGGGTGTTTATAAGAGGGAGGCAGGAGGCCACAGTGAGGGGAGTTGTGACAACAGACAGGCACAGAGCTGGCAGCGGTGGCGGAAGGAGCCAAGGGGTGTGGGTGGCCCTCTAGGAGTCGGGAGCGGCGAGGACGCGGACTGTCCTGGGGCCTCCAGAAGGAACCAGCCCCGCAGACACCTCGACTCAGCCCGATGAGACTGACTTCAAACTTCTGATCTCCGGGACCTCAGAGAATAAACGTCTTCTTTTCAGCCACTAACTCTGTCACAGAAGCAGTGGGGACCCAACCTGGTCTCACCGGGGAGTTTCAGTGCCGTCTCAAGAAACACATTTCCGAATTCATGGAAACCCCTGTGGAGTCCAGAGAAGAAACAATTCAGCCTCTTTGGTAGAGTGACCAGAAAGTGATACAAACAGAGTGACACCAATAGTATTTCATTGCGGTTTTAAGAAATATAGAAACTGGGCCCTGGCTGGTTGGCTCAGTGGTAGAGCGTCGGCCTGGTGTGCGGGAGTCCCGGGTTTGATTCCCGGCCAGGACACATAGGAGAAGCGCTCATCTGCTTCTCCACCCCTCCCCTTCTCCTTCCTCTCTGTCTCTCTCTTCCCCTCCCACAGTCAAGGCTCCATTGGAGCAAAGTTGGCCCGGGTGCTGAGGATGGCTCCATGCCCTCTGCCTCAGTTGGTAAAATGGCTCCAGTTACAACAGAGCAACAGTCCAGATAGGCAGAGCATTACGTCTTGGTGAGCATGCCGGGTGGATCCCAGTTGGACACATGCGGGAGTCTGTCTTTCTGCCTCCCCACTTCTAACTTCAGAAAAAAAAAAAAAAGTCCCACTGTATTACTGGGAAGCGGTCCTAAAATTCCTGTAGGTAGAGCTTGGGGTCTCATGTCTGGAGTTTGTACGAACCAGGAGGTGGGACTGAGGTCCAGTCCTGCGCTGCCCGCTGTTGCTCAGAATAATTAATTGGGTGATGGGTGGCCTGCTGGAATCAGAATGTGCTGAGGAAACACTGACATGGCCCCTCCTGTTTGACAGGCAGGGACGGCCCGGCCCATTGTCCTTTCCCTGAGTCACTGCCCTGCGGCAGATACTTAGGTATAGATTCCTTTCCCAATGTCTCCCTGTCCTGCAATGCGGACAAGTTCAGGACCAAGTGAAAAACTATTTCAGAAAAAGTAGGGCATTTTCTAGCCCACACTGCTTGTGTAACACGTCCCGCAGTTGGTTCAGAGCCCAGGTTCCTTCCCTCGGGGCGGCACAGTCTGCCGGGACCTCGGCTGCTACATGCAAACCCATGTTCTCTCGGACAGACTGCCGTTCTGAGAGTCCCATGAGCTCTGCTGGGCAGTGAGCCAACCGGCAAAGATGGACCCAAGCCAGGAGCCAGAGCACCAACACTCTGCTCCTGAGGACGACGGCTGGCAGGGAGGGCGGGTGGGCTGAGCCCAGAGGAGCAGGAGGAGGGGTGGGCAGGGAGCAGCCTAGGCCCTGAGGCTGGAGACAGACTGCACTGCTTTGCCGAAGGCCCTGAGGCCGCGGGTCGGGGAGGCTGGGGAGGCTGGAGCTGGGCCTCGGGCCGGGTCTGCCAGGGCCTTGTGCACATGGAGGGAGCTTAGGTCTGGCCTTTGAGTTTTGGAAGGATCAGCAGCCCCTCTCCCGTGGAGGGATGGAGGGAGGCAGGGAGACCAGGGAGGCCCCAGGACATGGTGGCCTGGGCCCGTGGCCGCAGTGGGCAGACGTGGGAAGACCGGGGTTGGTGCTGGTTCAGGAAGGAGAGTAAGAACTGGAGGGGTTCAGCTTCAGCCCCGGGGGTGGAGGGAGATGCCATCCGTTCCCGGGACTCATGTCCAGGTTTGGGGTAAGACACACTGTCCAGGACACCCCGTGGACACGTGACAACTAGACATCAGGGCTGCTGCTCAGGAGGGAGGGGCTGGAGAGGTGATTGGGTGGGGGAGGCCTGTGGAGGAGTCCTGGGTCCCAGAGGGCCGCCCTCCCCCAGGGGTGGGGGGCCGGGTGCAGGTGCCTCTCTAGGGGTGCATTCCACACCTTTCCCAGCCCCCCTTCAGAGCCCCCTGGGTTGGCTGGGAGCCCCCACAGGCTGCGTGTGGGGGGCCCAGGGGGAGTTGGAGGAGCCTTTGAGGGCAGGGGTGTCCGCAGGGCAGGGCGGGGTGCTGGGGTGCACCAGATTCCAGCGCTGCTGAGGGGCTGGGACCTGCCTCAGTGGGGACAGAGGACGGAGGCAGTGGAAGTGACCACAGGGGTTGAAGGCACAGCTTTCAGAGCTGATGGGAGGGGTGGGCAGCCAGGCAGTGTCCTGTCCTTCCGTCAGGACGGCATGGGCTTCATGTGAATTTGGTCCATGCCTTTGCTGAGGGTCCTACACAGTGACCCAGGTGACATCTGTGGTGTCAAGTGAGTTTCTCCCAATGCCTCATTTATCAGGTGGCCCCTTGGGCCCCATTCTCTCGAGTCACGGCCTGTGTGGTGTTTCATTGAGCGAGCTTGTTGAGAGAGGGACAGACACAGGACATCGTCCACCTTGTGAGACAGAGGGTCCCTGTGACCTCAGTGCCGGGAAGGAGGACACTGGACGTGAGTGTCACCCTGTGGTCCACGAGGCTGCTCTAGACTGACTGAGAGACGTGAGGGAGACCCTGCCCAGAGTACAGGCTCCTGCTGAGCACTGTCTGTCTGTCTGTCTGTGTCCACGTCTGCTACCTCCCCTTCCCGCCTGTGCGCGCGCGTGTGCGCACACACACACACACACACACACACACACACAGCAGCCCTCCTCCTGTCCCTTCCCCTGTCACTGATACATCCTCCGTGTGGGTGCTGTGACCTCGGGCGCTCGGCTGGGCCCGGGACTGACTTTCGTGGGAAGCTGTGTGTAGTGACCCGCTGACCCCTCTCTGTGCAGATTCGAGGGAGGTCAGCAGAGGCATCACCGAGGGCAGGCTGGCGGCAGCACAGAGAACCCTTAGCAACAACCCTCTGGCGGGAGTGGGCGGGAAGAGGGCAGCTCGGTGGCTGCAGACGGCCTGGTCGGGGAGGGGGGGCAGGCAGTGCCCAGACCCCCCCCCGTGGACTGGTCTTGGGGTGACACACACACGGTGGGGCACCGCACAGACCAGCTGTGGATGAGGACTGAGGGGCAGCTGGGGTGGGTGGGCCGTGACCAGGCCCCCAGTGGGGTGGGAGTGGTCACTGAGCTCAGGGGTGATTCCTGGTCCTGGTGGAGCTGCTGCCGTGAGGCTCTCAGAGCCCAGGTCAGATGTGTCGGGAGCGTGGGCCTGGCCGCTGGGCGGCAGCTGCAGCCGGACCCTGAAGGAAGGGCCGTGAGCACAGCCTGGCCCGGGACACCGCTAAGGGGCCACAGTCTGGAGAGCAGGGAGCCCAGAAGGAAGCTATTGGATGAGGTGCTACTCTGTGAGCCCTGCCTGGGCACAGGGACACCCTGACCTGTTTCCAAGACTGTCAGAAACCTTGTCAGATTCCTGTTAGGGGGCCCCCTGCATTCTTCCCTCTCCTGCCCTCCTTCTCTCTTCCCTCCCCTCCCCCTCCCCTCCTGCCCCCCTTCTCTCTTCCCTCCCCTCCCCCTCCCCTCCTGCCCCCCTCCCCCTCCCCTCCTGCCCCCCTTCTCTCTTCCTCCCCTCCCCCTCCCCTCCTGCCCCCCCTTTCTCTCTTCCCTCCCCTCCCCCTCCCCTCCTGTCCCCCCTTTCTCTCTTCCTCCCCTCTCCCTCCCCTCCTGTCCCCCTTTCTCTCTTCCCTCCCCTCCCCCTCCCCTCCTGCCCCCCCTTCTCTCTTCCCTCCCCTCCCCCTCCCCTCCTGCCCCCGTTCTCTCTTCCTCCCCTCCCCCTCCCCTCCTGCCCCCCTTTCTCTCTTCCCTCCCCTCCCCCTTCCCTCCTGCCCCCCTTTCTCTCTTCCCTCCCCTCCCCCTCCCCTCCTGCCCCCCGTTCTCTCTTCCTCCCCTCCCCCTCCCCTCCTGCCCCCCTTTCTCTCTTCCCTCCCCTCCGCCTTCCCTCCTGCCCCCCTTTCTCTCTTCCCTCCCCTCCCCCTTCCCTCCTGCCCCCCCTTCTCTGTTCCCTCCCCTCCCCCTCCCCTCCTGTCCTCCCTTCTCTGTTCCCTCCCCTCCCCCTCCCCTCCTGTCCTCCCTTCTCTCTTCCTCCCCTCCCCCTCCCCTCCTGCCCCCCTTTCTCTCTTCCCTCCCCTCCCCCTTCCCTCCTGCCCCCCTTCTCTGTTCCCTCCCCTCCCCCTCCCCTCCTGTCCTCCCTTCTCTGTTCCCTCCCCTCCCCCTCCCCTCCTGTCCTCCCTTCTCTCTTCCCTCCCCTCCCCCTCCCCTCCTGTCCCCCCTTTCTCTCTTCCCTCCCCTCCCCTCCCCTCCTGCCCCCCTTTCTCTCTTCCTCCCCTCCTGCCCCCCTTTCTCTCTTCCTCCCCTCCTGCCCCCCTTCTCACTTCCTCCCCTGCCCGCTTACCCCCTTCCCTCCCTTTCCTCTTTTTCATTGGGTTTTCGGGGCTGTGTTTAGGGAGGGCCCCCTAGGGGGCAGGTTCTGAGACTGCTGTCCCCAGCACTTTGTGTTCACCCCGCCCAGAAGGAAAGGTTGGCCCTGGGAGAGTCGGAGAGAACTGTGCTCTCAGACACCTCCCCTGGCCTCCCCTGGCCACCCCTGCCTTAGCACCATCCAAGGAGCAGCTCCAGGAAGCTGTGGGCTGAGGGGCGAGGGAGGGACAGGTGCGGGTTTAGGGACAGTCCCTGGGCTGAGGTGGGAGCTCGGTGACCACTGGCATGTGTGTGCAGGTCATTAGCTTAGTGGCCCTGTGCTGGTCCCTGGGCTGGAGAGAAGGTGAGCTCCTTCATTTGCTTTGGCTTTGGGGCTTGTGCTGTCACTGTCGGGGTGGCAGCAGAAGTCCTCACACACACCCCTCCACCGCCTGGAAGAGACGGTGAAAACTGAGGCTGGAGGACAGCGTGCTTGTTCTGAAGAGAGAAACAGGTTGCTAGCTATTGGTTCCCTGGAGGGACCAAGCTGGATGGGGTGTCTGCTCTGAGCAGAAATTGATGTGGATCCCAGACAGAAAGTTGCCAAAGTTGCCCTCATGCTAATAAAGGCAGGGGAGGCAGCTGCAAGCCTGTGTTTAAATGTTGGCCTCCATCCTAAGAGATAGAGATCTCAATTATTGGGAGGAGGTACTTCCTCGAGGTACTTAACACCCATACTGTATGTGTTTCTCCACTGTGGAAGTCACTCTGCATGATGTGTCATAGGTTGGGAGGAGGTAATATCAGTAGCACTTAAGGCACAAGCTGTATGTGTTTCTGGGCTGTGGATGTCAGTGCCTCATGTCTCTGGGAACTGCTGTCCCATTGCTGCTGCCTCTGCTGCTGCTGCTGCTGCTGCTGCTGCTGATGCCAGGAACCCAGGTGGGTTTGCACGCAGGGGACTCCGGGGAGGGAGACACTGAAGGCCCCGGGGACAGGGACGTGCCCCAGCCTGAGAAGAGCCCGTCTTAGCTCTCGGGTCCAGAGAAAACCCCACAGTGTCCCGCACCCCCCCCCTCCGGATCCCCAGCAGCTCCGGGCAGGGCTCTCCCCCCCTCCCTTCCCCTTCCCCCAGTGGACAGGTGGGGTCATTGAGGTCTCAGGGCCCCCGGTGCTGTGTCTGGGCCATTGCTGTTCACCCCTTGGCAGGCAGGGTCTTCTCCCTTGAGGAACCTTCTCCTCCCGGACCCCACACTGTCCCCAACACCCCGCTCCTCAGCGTAGCTTGAGCTCAGCCACCAGGGATCACAGTCCCTGAAGGGAGAGGGAGGGACACCCTGAGTTTAGGGCTTCTCTGCTGGGCTGAGGTCGGAGCCCTGTGACAGCTGGGTGTGTGTGCCAGGTCAGCAGGGAGTGTCCCTGTGCTCAAAGGGGCTGGAGCAGAGACCCTACTCTTGGGAGCCAGGGAGCCAGCCTGCCGGACTCTGAGGGCTGGGAACCCAGACACCCGCCCCTCCTCCGCCCGGTGAAGCCACAAGTGAACAGTCTGGGTTGGGGAGGACACGGGTGCTCATCATTGTTGAGGTGACCGCCTCCAAGCTCCTTTCTCAGAGTGGCGTTTTTGGTTCATGGACACTTTGACAGACTCACATGAGTATGGTCTGTAGAGCACCCCTGAGCACCTGTGTTTAGCCCCTGGGTGTGAACCCCACCGTGAATACTACACAGCCCAGCTGTCCTTCCTCGGGTGGGGGAGGGGCAGACGCATCCGACCCCTGTTCCCAGGAATCTGGAGGCCACTGCCGCATCCCAGCACAGGGTCCTCACTTGCAGCGGGTGCTCCCGGAAGTCTCTGCTCCCCACACCTCGCTCTGCAGTGCTGCTGGGCTCACAGGAGGAGGGGCTACGAGGTATCCTCACCCCCTTCTTCTGTGGGGAAGAGTTTGGGAAGCATTCATGCAAATTCTTTAAATGTTTGATAGAATTCACCAGTCAAGCCATCTAATCCAGGGCTGGTCTTCGTTGGGATTTTTTGTTCGTTTTCTTTGTTTGTTTGTTTGTTTTCTGACTGACTCAGTGTCCTCACTGGTTATAGGCACGTTCAGATTTTCTATTTCATCCTGGTTCCCTGTTGGTAGGTTTTGTGTTCCTAGGAATTTTTCTATTTTACCTGGTTGTGCAATATTTTGGCATACAGCTGTTCATTGTACTCTAATATATAGTCTTTTTTACTTGAGTAGAATCAATTGCACCAGGGGGCAATGCTCTGCCCCTCCGGGGCGTCGCTCTGCCGAGACCAGAGCCACTCTAGCGCCTGGGGCAGAGGCCAAGGGAGCCATCCCCAGCGCCCGGGCCATCTTTGCTCCAATGGAGCCTTGGCTGCGGGAAGGGAAGAGAGAGACAGAGAGGAAGGAGGGGGGGGGTGGAGAAGCAAATGGGCGCTTCTCGTATGTGCCCTGGCCAGGAATTAAACCCGGGTCCCCCGCACGCCAGGCCGACGTTCTACCGCTGAGCCAACCAGCCAGGGCCAATGTAACTGTTTTTGAGGATGGACTTACTTCTGCCACTTTGCTGTTTAGGGGTCAGGTGCTTGTGGCCACCGTCCCCCTATCACTTTCTGTCCTGAAATCAAGCAGGGCCTGAGAACACTCAGCACACAAATGCTGTCCCCAACCATGTTGTCACGTCCCTAAACCCTCTGGGTGCTCAAAGGCTGCTGCTCACATCACTGGGGCGGCCCTCCCCACAACCTGCTTGCTGCTACCACTCCCAGGATGCTTCTCCCTTTGGGGGGAGCGTGGTTGCCCAGACCCACTGAAGGGGCCCCTCTGAGCACCTCAGGACAGCGCAGTCTCTTCCTGTTTCTGCCAAGTTTACCCCCTCCTCCTTCAGGGACCTGTCCCTTTGTACGTCCCAATTCAATGGATGCCCTCGGTTTCAATATATATATATATATATTGACTTTAGTGAGAGAGGAAAGGAGAAAGAGAGACTTTTGTTCCTGTATGTGCCCTGACCGGGGATCGCATCGGCAACCTCTGCGCTTTGGGACGATGTGCTAACCAATTGAGCTATCTGGCCAGGGCCAACCTCTGTCCCACTTTGATGCTCGGTCACCCCAGATTAAGTTTTTGCTGATGTTGATGTTACTAAATTCTCCTTCTTTATAGAACTGTACATAGTAACCCGTTCCACCCCAGGGGATGGAATGAGAAACGGCTCACTTCCTGTCCCCACATGTGGAGCCAGCGAGCTTAGAACATTCCCACTCGCGGGACAGCAGACACAGGGGCTGTGTTCTCCGTGGGAGGGGCGGAAGCGATGAGGTGTCCTGCTCCTCAGTGAGGTGGTCTGGGATGGAGACCCAGCTCGATAGCCCCTGATGCTTACAGCTGACATTGAGGTTAATGAGCTGTGAGGTCTGCATAGCTGAGAGGCACGCCCACCACAGCTCAGGGGACACACAGTAGAGTGACTATTAGTGAACTGTGTGCTGTCCTTTTCCAGCCGAGGATGATGATGACCATCAGGAACGGCCTGGTCTCTGCACAGAGCCACCTCCTGACCAGCCGCTGTGGGCCCGAGTACTGGGCTGCCGGCCTCTGCTGCCCACTGTGCCCTGAGGGTGAGTCCAGGACGGTTCCATTGGGCGCGGCCCTGGAATAAATGCCTATCCAACCCTGCGACAGGACGTTCCTCTAACAGTGCAGCAGGGAGATGGGAGAGGGGCAGCACCAATGTGTGGGCGGCCCAGGAAACACCTTCTAGAGCTGACACTGTCCGAGGGAGGTGCCCGTGGGTCCGTGTGCGCCCTCAGGAGCCTTCAGAGGAGCTGGCGGTGGTCCGCGGGAGGACTCAGCCCGAGAACCCCCGCTGACATCACTCTCTGGGCTCCGATGGGGCAGTGGGTTGTGAGTCGAGCTGGGGGCAGAGCGCTGGCTGCTGTCTGGTGGTTTCACTGGCCCTGGACACCAGGCCCGTCCTCTGGGGCCCCAGTATCTGCCTGGAGTGGAGGGAGGATCTCTCTGCTGCCCCAGCACCGCCGTGGGAGGAGCCAACACAGGGCGGGCTCCCCGGGCTCAGGGAGGCTGGGCCGAGCCCCTCTGTCCCTGGTCCTTTCCTAGAATGCGGTGGACCAGCGCAGCTCATAACTCTGGGTCTTGAGTGAGAATGGTGCGGAATTAAGAAAACAGACTTATTAAGAAAAAGGGATGGGGGATGTGAGAGCGATCTGGCTGCGACATGTGTCACCCCATTGATCGCCAGGGTTGATTCGGCTGATCTGGCTGGCTAGGCGGGTGTCCCCCTCCTCCCTCACTGCTCCATGTGCATCCCTCCTGAAGCTGCGCGCTCGAAGAGGACAACCTTGCCCAATAGAGGAGAGGGCCGTTCTTCGGTCAAGGGTATATGAGTAGCTGCGCTCCCCTGCTAGAACCGCCAAACAAGTCTCAAGAAAAAAGGGTGGGATGGGGAGGATTCTTCAATTGCTGATGGCAATATCGGAGTGCCCCATAGCCCCAGTTTGCTTTATTATATAGCCATATGCAAATCAAGGAAGTCCTTGATACAAAGTTACACATCTGAACCCAAAACAGGAACTCTCCCAAGGCATAAACAGGAATCCCCCCACTATGCACAAGGGAAAACAACCCACATCTGAATCAAAAAAAGAGAGGAAGGGCATGTATATTGCTTCCAGCACTTAAGGAAGCAAGTGAAGTGGGTGCAAATACTCAGCATCACAGGCAATATGGAGTGGGGGGGAGACCTTAGCCTTTTGCTAAGCCTGGAATCTACTAAGGCTTTTGCCACTTGCAGGCTACAACACTAGAAGTTGTAGAAATCACAAGATTACTTGGATTCAAAACGCGGACACCAGTACTTGTGTTTTCTCATTGGAGAGGCCGGGCCCAGGGACGGGGTGGGCAGGACACACAGCGGGGATGCCAGGCGGCCTGGGGGGTCTGACCACAGCGCTGACCCTTCACAGGAGTGTATGTCCGTGAGCCCTGCAGGAGCCTCCACACCCAGGGGACGTGTGAGAAGTGTGACAGAGGGACGTACACGGCGTTCCCCAACGGCCTGGAGTCCTGCTTGCCGTGCTCCACCTGCTCCGAGGGTGAGTCTCCCACGGACACCTGCTGCCCCTTGACCCCGCAGTGGCCAGGCCGGGAGTGTGTCCCTAAGGAGTCCTTCACCTCAGCCTCAGTATTTACCCACACGGATGAGCACTGTGTAGCCATGAAACTTAAGAAGCCAGGTGCCCACTCAGCCAGCCTCTAGTAAAGAAGGGACATGCGGTCACCAAGCTCAGGGCTCCCAGTCGCTGCAAGGAAGTGGCTGCAGGAGGCTCAGCAGTGGACAGAGAGCTCCCCGCACGGCGGCAGTGAGAAGGGGACAGAACCCACAGTTACACTTGGTCAGATCCCTCAGCAATGTTGTTTCCATTTGAATCACCGTGTTCAAATTGGAAGTTAGTCAATGGACCGCACACACACAGAGGTGGGAAGGTAAGGCCACGCCTCAGTGAATCAGGGATTGTTTATTATGTAAATTTCAAAACAGTTAGAAAAACTGAAAGACTAGAACACAGGGCACCGGCAGTTAAACAGTTGGTGATGTTGGATCTCATTTGTGCGTGTATGGACATCATTTGTGTACGTGTGTGTTTGTGAGCATGTGTACACGTGTATGTGTGTGCATGTGTGTGTGCAGGAGCGTGTGTGAACCACTTCAGTGTCGGCTGCAGATGTCACAGTATTTCACCCCTAGACACCAGCATCCACACCTCCTAGGGACACACACATTCCCGCACAGATCGGGGTGCGGTCCCCCATTCGGGAGAGTCAGCGGTGATTCCCAACATCCAGGCCAGACTCGGACTTACTGTCCGTCAGTATTTCTTTAAGAACTGCCCTCGCTGCTCGTCTGCAGGGAAAGGAGTGGACAGCTCTAGCCCTCAGGCCCGCAGGACTCACCCCCTAGGTGAGGCTGAGGCTGGATCTTCCTGTGCCCACACTCAGACCATGACGACCTAACCTCAGAGGATCCCAGCTGTGACATCTGCACCTGCAGTGTCCCTATTGACACTGAGTTCCGTAAACGTGGTTAAAAGGGGGAAACGCAGTGGGAAAACCACATTTAATGTTTCTGTAAGACATAAGGTGTACACACCGTCTCGATGAAGAGGAGGAGTTAGATTTTTGAAGAAGGAAACTCCCTGTGGGGTCCCTATGAGACTCTGGTTCCAAAGTAACCCAGTCCCCACCTCACTGTGTGTGCCCTGGGAGACAGGTGTGTGAAGAGGCGGCGGGGACGTCCCCAGCAGGGTTACAACAACACTTGGGACCATCTCAGTGCATCCCCTGTGTCCACACGGCTTCCAGCCCAGATGGCCATGTAGGTCCTCATGTCCACATGAAGACTGACCCCCTGGGACTGACTCTGTCTTTTCTGAACTGCAGACCAGGAAGAGGTGGCGCCGTGCACACCGACCAGCAACCGGAGATGCCAGTGTCGAACAGGCCGTTTCTACCACAGCCCCGACTCCCCTGAATCCTGCAGACCTTGTAGCACGTAGGTGCCTCTCTGCCAGGTGCTGTGGGCGGGGTCAGAGGTGGCTCTGGACCTGGGCTTGTGTGGGTTGATCTTTAGGAGCTGAGAACCAGAAGGACATGTGACTCTCGACCCGGTGAGACAGCCCAGCACCAGCCCAGAGTCCTCTCTGACTCCAACTGAGTGGCTCTCTTTTTTCTTACCCCTGCAGGTCCACAGACTGTGTTAACTCACGGTGTTCCATATCCGGACTAATTCTATTTCCCACAGCACTGGTTTCTTCTTCCTAAAGTTTTCTGACTGCTTCCCCTATATTAGTGCATAACTGGCCTTTCTAAAGCCTCACTTTTCCTGAGCTGTCCATCACCTTCTGTCCGTCATCCATCATGGAGCTTGTGTCCCTGGGACCCCAGCTGGACTCACCACTCCCTGCTCCCTGCAGCCAGGACACATCCACCCTTCCCACCCTCCTGGGCTCTGCCCACCACCTCCTCTTTCTAGACGGCTCCTTTGTTTTGCTGGAGTGGATCCTGATGTCACACCTGGGAAAGGATGCCACATGTGCATGGACTTTGGGCTGTTGACTTTTACAAATGTCTGTTTTCTGCCCTCTCAACTAATGACCATCTGTGTGCAGAATTCTGGGGACATCTCACCAGGGTCCTCTGGCACCCGAGTTGCTGACCAGCTGTCCGACGTTTCACTCAGGGGCGCTGCAGTGTACAGGACCCAGGACTTGTCTGTCCCTCCTTGTCGGAGGCTGTAGGATGTGTTCAGTGGATAGAAAGCTACGTGGCAGGCTGCCGGCTTCCAGTTCCTAAAAGGGTGTCTGTCTCCCCTGGAGATTTCCTCAGTGATTTTTATTTTGTGACTCTGCAGTTTTGGTCTAAGAATAAGCGTCATGCACTCCCAAAACAAGATGGGGTCCCCCGTGATGGTGGGAAGCATGAGGCTGGTGACTTGGTGACAGGGAAGGTGTCACCCTCCCCTGTGGGGCAGATATCTGAGCAGTGAGGTCTTCAGGTCATTAGCAAGTAAAGCCTTCATCCTGGGTCTGAGCAAACCTGCCCATGACTTCAAACATGTGGCAGTGATGATACCCCTAACTCAGCATCAGTTAGCAAGGAAAGTCTGAATTCCTGAGCCTTTGTTAAAAGCAGGACAAATTCGCTTTTCCTTCAGTTCACAGGCCTGCAGAAAAGGCCATGGATATGCACAGAAGGAAAACATATCAACTGTCCTCCTAGTGAGGATGTGGGTGATGACATCTGGGATGCTGGTTCTGGGGGGACAGCCTCGTGGGGCCTCTGTGTGTCCAGGGCCCCTAGTGGGGCCTCTGATCACGGCAGACAACGCTCCCCAAAAGTTCTTCAGGGAAGCCCCCGCTGGGAGCCCCTCCTGTCTGTTGGTGACAGTGTGGACCTGGGACCTGGGCAGACTGGGGGGGACACTGAGTGCGTCTCCCTCCCGACAGGTGTCCCAAAGGGCAAGTCGTCCTGCATCCATGCAACTCCACGGCGGATACCGTGTGCGGCTCGCCCCGTCCAGGTGAGAGAGTTGTTGTTAGTATGTATTTTTATCAGGAAGAAATGTAAATGAACCATTTTCAAGTGAACAGTGTTGCCGGGGTCCAGCCCCGGGGGGGGTCCAGGGGTCCCACAGGAGGAGACGGCGTCAGCGAAATTCGAGTGAGAGAGCCGAATTCTTTTCTTTCTCTTTATTCTCTTGTTAGCATTTACTGCCAGGCATCTCTACCAAATGCTAGTACAGCTCCTATTTTATACACACACACCAAGTTACAATTACATGGTATTAATCATTGCTTCTGTTTCACTATGTTTACATGTTTCCAGATAACAGTTAATTTATATCTATAAACTACAAATCAGGTGGCAAATCATTCAAAGTACAATTAAAAAATAACTTGAATAGCGACAACATCGGTAAAAGCTTTTAAAGGATTAGTACTAACTAATAACTCAACTTTACTGTTGTTGTGAGTCAAGGGGCAGAGAGAGATTAACAGACAAAATCATTAGGGAGTAGCAAAGGACCACCGCTTGCTCAGGCAAATGGCCTTGAGTTTATGCAGTGTCCTGACTTTTCTCACAAGATAACAAAAGGCTTGCCCATTAAGAAATTGACATAACATTAAGAGTAACTTTTACTTAAAGATATATAGAGAGCACTCGCAAGATAGCTTAGTAGCAACATAATTTCAGAAGACATTAATTGCTATTGCTTCTATGGATGCCCCCCGCCCCATACCTCTCATTATCAGAAGAAAGAATTTTTGGGAAAGTTTATAAATCTCATGAGTGTCTCACTGAGAAAGTCCAGCAACTGCCTTCAGTCATAAAACAATTCTCTTAGCAAAACATTCTTTTCTTGCTGACTGCATTCCTATCCCAGGCCACGCAACGGGCCATTCCATAACACCTTACCTAAGATTCTATTGTCTAGTCAAACTTTATTTATTTACTATATTCACACACTAGCTAAGTTCTAACTATATTCTTTCTAACATGATTAATAAGAAGAAATTCTCCTACAAACTTAACCCTTTATGAGGGATATCATAGCCAGCCTCTTATGTTTATGAGCCCAGTTCAAGGGGCTTACAGGCTTTTCTGTGGAACTTACACCTTCTGTCTCATTTCCAAAGAAATTACTACAAATCTACAGGGAAAGTACGGTACTATTATCCCTGTGCCACAAATAATAGCACACACCCAGAAAAAGGGGGGATATAAGGCCAGATTAATTAAAAAAATCAAAGGGGGAAGTATCGTGCCTTTCCTTTTGCGGTGACTTTGTCACCCCACAGCCATTGGTCTTCTCTGCTGTGACTTTGTCAATCAGCAGTTTTTGATCTTCTTCTGCTGTGACCTTGTCAGCCAGCAGTTGTGGGTCTTCTCTGCTGTGACCTTGTCAGCCAGCAGTTGTGGGTCTTCTCCTGCTGTGACCTTGTCAGCCAGCAGTTGTTGATCGGCTCCCGACATCTCCCCCTTTTTTATTATTTAAATAAAGCTTTTGTATTTTCACCGCTATTTCCCTGTGATTGTTGTTTAAAAGTCGGAACATGACTGGAAGGACAAGAAGAGTGATAATTGCCACAGCTATTATTATGCCTATATCAGTAGCCAGAGAGGTCAGGCCATGCATAGAAAACATACTTTTAATGTTTTCAACAAATTGATCAGCTACTTCTGAGGCAGAGACTAAAGAGCCTGAATGTCCTAAGTTTTGTATCTGCTGATGTAATTCCCTCAAATCTAAACTAATATCACTATTATTCCATACACCTAACAAATGATTCTGTACATTATTCCATGCTATGATAGACTGATTGTATTCTAAAGGAGTCACACATATCCACCTGAATCCTGCATGGCATCTAAGAGTCATTCTAGCTTTCATAGCTAACAGCTCATTACATATGTGAATAAAAGCCTCCTCTAAAGCATTCATTTTCAATTCTAACTTCCTATCTATAGTCTCCTGTACTGCTAATGCAAGAGATATATTACGAGATAAACTATCCACATGATTTGCAGTGTGAACTGATTGAGCTAAAGCAGTGGTGGAAGCAGCTACAGATTCTATAATAGCAATAAGAGCAGTAATTCCCAAAATCAATTCAGCAACAAATCGCTTTCCTCGATGGTGAGCAAGCGCTTCAGAAGCAGCCTGTAGTGCATGCAACCCTGGGTCATCATACCAAGGCTGAGACAGACTAACAGGTAACATCACATAAGGTGGCTGCTGCAGAATAAATATGACTTGAGCTTTGGTGTCATAAGATAGACAGTTTGTTAAAACACAGCGAGAGCAGGAAATGCTAAATATAGAATTATAAGTGCTAACATAAAGATTACTGTCCATTGTAGCAATCAAGAGTACATAAGGAGCCTGTACACAAGCCTGAACAAAATTATTCTGAACAGGATAAGGGTAAGGCCTAACCAAATATGCTGGTGCAGCAGCTGCAATTAGCTGCCAAAGCTTTGTTTGATACCTGGTGGTTAATTCATCCTGATAAGTCAGCTGTGCAGGTATCCATCCAGCAGACTGCCAACGTGTGATGATTTTATTTAAAGGATTATATTTATCTGACCAACTGTAATCGTCTCTCATTTTCTGCACTAATTTTCTATAATCATATTCAAAATAAGGACTAGACCAATCTTGTACAGTGAAATTAACAGCATATGCAGTATAATTCATATAATTGTAATATGCACATTCTTGCCATGGGGGAAAACCAAATCTATTCTCCACAGACCACCAGTAAGGCTCTTGAGTTGCCTTTTTTGGAGGATAAAGTTTACATGGGTGAAATCCCTTAGGAGGCAATGTAACAGGATTATACTCATGGGTGTCAGGGCCTCCAGGCATTAAAATTGTGAGAGACCATAAGTCTCTTGTTGGGTGTCCAGGTTTATTACTTTTAGGAGAGTCAGTCAAAATAGTCTTAAGTGTAGTAGGAAAACACCCAGAAATCTTGTGAGTATTATTAAACATAAAACATATAGGTACCTTATCCGTTTTTCCATGAAATGAGAAATTTGAATCAGTTTTATGCATAATAAAAGAACTACATGATCCTCCCAAAAACTTAGTATGATTATTAAACACAGGTATATCATCTCCTCCCCAAGTAACAGGCTTAACTAATGGTGGATTTGGAATATAAGCCCAATAAGATTTGTTTTGTCCAGTAGCCTCAACATTAAGTACCTGAATTGAAAGTACAGCTAGCATAGCAATAAACATATTAACAGGGTTACGATGTACGTTTGTCGATGACAAATTAAATCAGCCCTCACAGTCAATGCCTTCAACTGGTCCCAGGTTGGTGGGTTGACAGTTCGAGTAGAGTGAATCATCCGTTGACTATGATAGGGAGGTCGTCTAGCTTCCTGTAGTGACAATCGCTGCATCACTCGAGTAACAGGATTATACAGAGAGTTCCTTGATGGCGTTTGCTGGAAAGTCACTGGTGATGCGGGTGGCACAGGAGTCTCCTTCTGGCTGGGAGGGGGCAGCAGATTTCTAGAAGTCTTAGTGGGATAAATTACTGATTGTCTTTTTAGAAATTGCAGCAGTGGGCAAGCAGGAAGATGAAATAAAACCTGCCCTGTAAAATTACTAAAAGCAATTTGAATTTAGATTCACAAATTTTTGACAAAGCGTGGGACTGTTTTTCATTCCCTGGGGCAATACCTTTTACTGATATTTCTCATAAGGTTGTTTAAAATTTTCTGATGGCAGACTAAATGCAAACCTTCGACAATCCTGTGTAGCTAATGGTATAGTAAAAAAGCAGTCTTGTAAATCTATAACAATTACACTGTAGCCATGAGGCACCGCAACTGGTGAGGGGTTTAAGGGTTCTTATTCATCTATATAAATCATTTCCGTATATCTGGAGCTATTTAGAAAAAGACAAAACAGCGTTATTAGCTGGATTAAACAAAAGAGGGTAAAAGTTTGCAGAAGAAACAGGTTCAGCATCTCCTGTAGGATTCCAGCATCTCTCAGCTGTTGAATAATTCTGTATATCAGCATTTAAAAGAAATTTTTTAAAGTAAGAAGCATGATAAAGAAGATTTGCAGGAGTTTCAGTATACGAGTTTTCTATATTCATAAAAACATTTCTACTTCATTAATTAACAGGCAATTTAAAGAACACATTAAAGCTGGAAAACTCTAGTGACTTTTATTATTTTTCTATAGTAAAAAAATCTATACCTTTGTTAGGCAAATCTACTCTGCTTCATGCTCTGCAGCAGCAGCAAGCAGCCTGAAGCTTGAAGCAGTTTAGTCAAAATTAACAAGTCTTTAGGATTTATTTCATACTATTTAAATTTAAATGAGCGCGCTTTACTTGTTTCAATTAAAATTATAAATTTGTAGGGATGATATTTTTATAATATTAGAGCCGGCATATTCAATTTTTGCATGCAAGAACTTAAAAAATCACATTTAGACAACATTAAACAAAGACCAAACACAAACAAGAATCAGACAAAGTAGACAAATCAGACAAATTAGAGAGAAACCCGGGATTTTAGAGATTAGAATATGGCCTGCTTGATTTTTACACAGGGCAATTTTGATTGGAACATATTGGATAGAAACTAAACAGAACTCTCTCTTGAAAAGTTTCAAGAACGGCCGTTTATGAGATTCTGTTTAGCCATATCCAAACAGGTGTTCCCTTTGCCCTCTTTTCAGGCATAGAACAGGAAAGAAATAAAATGAGTTGAGAGAAAGAGGAGAACAAAAAAAACTGTAATTTTTCCAAACTCTTAAGTCCTTCTATTTTACTAAAGAAAATCAGATAATAACACAACTTTAAAACTCATCTCAGTTTTCTAATCATTCTTACTTCTAATAGCTGCTGCAACAACCGGCAGCCAAAATTCCTCCATTTCAACCCCCACAAGAGGCTTGCTTCTCATATTTTGCATGGAGGCATGGGTGGTTCAGTGGTAGAACTCCCGCCTGCCACGCGGGAGGCCCGGGTGAGGTCTGAGACAGACCGGAGTTGACAAATGGATTCAGGCTGGCCCCAATTGTTATTGGGGCCTGAGGCTGGCCCCCTTGCCAGTTTCCCTGATTGCTACTTTGATTACTTGTCAGATTTAAATTATGTGGGGGCTGCCATTCTATTCCTAACTTTGGTCCTAATGGCTGTCCGTTTTTGTGAAATTTAGAACGGCACTGCTTTGCCCAATGATATCCTTTTTGACAGCGTGGACACAAAGTCTTAGGCAATGGGACATTATTATTAGTATTATTAATTATGGGAGCTGTCCCTTGCACTCCTGGGCCTGCTTGCTCACTCCTGTTATGGCATTGTCGGCTAAAGTGGCCCGTTTGATTACAAGTAAAGCAAGTAAGACTTCCCTTAGAGGAAGCTTCATTGACAGAAGGCATTTTTTCTTGATACATAGTCTTAATAAATTGAGGATACGTTTCTCCTTTTAAAGCTGCAGCAATAGTTACTCCCTGAACAAAAGCAGGATTTACATTCTGACAGGCTTTGATGAAATCTCCTATGGTTCCTTCTCTCCTCACTGACCGCAACATGGCCTGGCAAGTAATCAGCATTTCATAAGCCAACTGTTTAATTATAATATCTCCTGCCGCCTCATTTGAAATAACTCTTCTTACTGCTTGAATCAACCGAGCAACAAACTCCACAAGGTTCATCACCTTTCTGTTTTACTCCTACCACAGTAACATCTCCACCAGACGAAGCAGGCAACTTTCTCCAAGCTGATATAGCACAACCATTCACTTGTATCAAAGCCGGTTTAGAAAGTTTTAACTGTTCACTAACATCAGCAAATCTCCTCTCTCCGCAATCATCTAATCACAGGATTATGAGTCCTCCGATTCCTAACTGCCTGTTGTTTAGCTTGCTCCTCATATTCAGCTCTCCAAAGGAGATAATTTCCTCCAGATAAACAAGCTTTAGCCACTTGTTCCCAATCATAAGGAGTCATCCAATTATGAGAAACTGTTTCCACAAAGACATAGTATAAGGAGAGGTGGGTCCATATTGACTGCAAGCCATTTTCAACTCTTTCAATAATTTATAAGAAAGCGGCTCCCATGTAGGATCCTCCTCACATCAAATTCACCAGCCACAGCCACAGGAAAACATAATGCCAAATCAGTTTCCCCTTGGTCGCAAGAAGCTTGAATTGCCTTCTGCAACCCTGTTAACCCTGATGATTTTTTCTTTTCATTAACATCTGGTGATTGTACTGGTAGAGGCAAAGACATTTTAATAGCCTTATTTTCATCCTTTTTGTCAGTCTTGGAGGATATAATATGGGCAAGACTGTTTTTGACTTCCAATCCTCATTATCCCTATTATATTTAGCTGCCTCATCTTCTAATTCAGCCTCATCTTTTGGAGATAAATGATTTTCACTATCATCCTGATGTTTACTTAATTTTAAAGAGGCCATAGCATGATTTGTAGTATCTTGAGACTGCCTTTTACTTCTAATTAACGGAGTCTCTTCTTTTGGAGGAGCAGTTGCCTTAGAAAGTTTATGCATCTCATGTTCTGGATTTAAGGCATCTTTAATCAAGCTCCATAAAGCAAATGTATCAACTGGGACCTTTTCTGGTCCATGTAGCTCATAATAAAGTTTTAAATCTTCTCCAACTTGAACCCATTCCTCGAAATCAAGCGTTCCCTCATCTGGAAACCATGGAGAACATTTTTGTATGAATTTCATAAAACGAGCTACTTGTTTAGAGGAGACCTTAACTCCTTTTTGGGAAAGTGTATACTTAATGACTTTTATAAAGAGTCTTCTTTCTTTAGACTCAGTATGGCCCATGACTTCTCAAAATCTTAAGTTCTGAAATTCTCCACCTATCCTCACCCTGTCTTTCTTACAGGGGGGTCTGCAGCACCCTGAGTGGAGTCCTAGCCGTCCCGAGACAACGAGGGGGGATTACCTGTAGGTCCCTGTATCGGGCGCCAAATGCCGGGGTCCAGCCCCGGGGGGGATCCAGGGGTCCCACAGGAAGAGACGGCGTCGGCGAAATCGAGTGAGAGAGCCGAATTCTTTTCTTTCTCTTTATTCTCTAGTTAGCATTTACTGCCAGGCATCTCTACCAAATGCTAGTACAGCTCCTTTTTATACACACACACCAAGTTACAATTACATGGTATTAATCATTGCTTCTGTTTCACTATGTTTACATGTTTCCAGATAACAGTTAATTTATATCTATAAACTACAAATCAGGTGGCAAATCATTCAAAGTACAATTAAAAAATAACTTGAATAGCGATAACATCGGTAAAAGCTTTTAAAGGATTAGTACTAACTAATAACTCAACTTTACTGTTGTTGTGAGTCAAGGGGCAGAGAGAGATTAACAGACAAAATCATTAAGGATTAGCAAAGGACCACCGCTTGCTCAGGCAAATGGCCTTGAGTTTATGCAGTGTCCTGACTTTTCTCACAAGATAACAAAAGGCTTGCCCATTAAGAAATTGACATAACATTAAGAGTAACTTTTACTTAAAGATATATAGAGTGCACTCGCAAGATAGCTTAGTAGCAACATAATTTCAGAAGACATTAATTGCTATTGCTTCTATGGATGCCCCCCGCCATACCTCTCATTATCAGAAGAAAGAATTTTTGGGAAAGTTTATAAATCTCATGAGTGTCTCACTGAGAAAGTCCAGCAACTGCCTTCAGTCATAAAACAATTCTCTTAGCAAAACATTCTTTTCTTGCTGACTGCATTCCTATCCCAGGCCACGCAACGGGCCATTCCATAACACCTTACCTAAGATTCTATTGTCTAGTCAAACTTTATTTATTTACTATATTCATACACTAGCTAAGTTCTAGCTATATTCTTTCTAACATGATTAATAAGAAGAAATTCTCCTACAAACTTAACCCTTTATGAGGGATATCATAGCCAGCCTCTTATGTTTATGAGCCCAGTTCAAGGGGCTTACAGGCTTTTCTGTGGAACTTACACCTTCTGTCTCATTTCCAAAGAAATTACTACAAATCTACAGGGAAAGTACGGTACTATTATCCCTGTGCCACAAATAATAGCACACACCCAGAAAAAGGGGGGATATAAGGCCAGATTAATTCAAAAAATCAAAGGGGGAAGTATCGTGCCTTTCCTTTTGCGGTGACTTTGTCACCCCACAGCCATTGGTCTTCTCTGCTGTGACTTTGTCAATCAGCAGTTTTTGATCTTCTTCTGCTGTGACCTTGTCAGCCAGCAGTTGTGGGTCTTCTCCTGCTGTGACCTTGTCAGCCAGCAGTTGTGGGTCTTCTCCTGCTGTGACCTTGTCAGCCAGCAGTTGTTGATCGGCTCCCGACACAGTGTACTGGCTCTAGTCCCGCCCCCTCTGTCTGGTTCTGACGGGCTCACAGCACCCGTCACACAGCAGCTCCCCCTGCCTCGGCCCCAGCACCCCGGTCTGCTCTCTGGGACCCTCTCCCTACTCTGGGCGTGTCTGGGAGACGTCTCCCTATTCTGGGCGTGTCTGGGAGACGTCTCCCTACTCTGGGCGTGTCTGAGAGACATCTCCCTACTCTGGGCGTGTCTGAGAGACGTCTCCCTACTCTGGGCGTGTCTGAGAGACGTCTCCCTACTCTGGGCGTGTCTGGGAGACGTCTCCCTACTCTGGGTGTGTCTGAGAGACGGCCTCGCGGGGCTCGTGTGTGAGCTTTCCCTCCAGTGTGGCGTCTCCAGGTCCTTGCTTGTTGCAGATCGTGCCCGAGGGTCCCTGCTCTCTGGCCCAGCAGCACGCAGCCGTGTGCACTGGGGTGCCCCACATTCTGTTATCACTCATCTGCTAACGGCCGTGGAGAATTCTTAAACAAATAAACACTTGGGCCTGGACTGTTTGATGGAAAAGGCTATTTCTGAATAAATGATGTTCAGGAAACTGGACATCCTCATGCCAAGAAAGACCTGAAAATTAAGTTTCATGATCCAGATACCAAAGTGTAAGAAGGAAACCATCAAACTTGTAGAAGAAAGTGAGAAATATTTCATGACATTGTATTTGAGTCCCACTGGTCACCAGAGTCACAGCCCGACACAGGACATCGGTCGAGCGTGAACATCACAACATCACTGCCTCACACACCCACGTGGTCAAATGATTCTTCACACTCCTCTGACTCGGACGACCGGAACTCCACCGGGAAACAGAGTAAGGCCCACTGCCCTCAGGGTGCCAACCTGGGCGTCTCCCGCCCACCCCACCTCACGCTGGGCTCAGCTGACCAGACCGGGCAGGTGAGAGCTGCCTGCCCACTGGGCCTCGGCCCCTGTTGCTGTGTTGCTGGGCCAGCGAGCGGAGATGCTGGTTTTATGGAGATGCCGTCGGCCATCCGCCCTGTGTAGGTCCAGAGGGAACGGCACAGTGACGTGACTGGTACACACTGTGACCGGTCACCACAGTCAGCTCTCATCCGTCCCCTCATGCAGATGCAGTAGAAGAAGGAGCAGGACTTGCGTTTCTCCTTGTGCTGAGGACGTAGCGTCCGCTCTGAACAGCTTTCCCACTCAGCCCACGGCGGTGTCACTGCAGCCGCCCCGTGTCCCTCACTCCCGGGACTACAGCGCAAGTTCAGAGCTGCTGACCCCTCTCCCAGCTCCCCCAGCCTCACCTCTGACCTCTTTGTCTGTCAGTTTGCTTTGTTTCTAGAGTCCCCATAAGACAAGACCCTCCAGCCATGTCTGTCTGTCTGTCTGTCTGTCTCCTCTCACTGAGCACAGTGTCCTCAAGGTCCTTCCCTATCCTTACACGTGGCAGGATTTCCATCTTTGTTTTGGGAATAATATCCGGTGCGTATGCATGTGTGTGTGCATGTGTGTGTATGTGTGTGTGCATGTGTGTGTGCATGTGTGTGTGTGTGCGTGTGCATGTGTGCATATATGTGTGTACATGTGAGTGTGCATGTGTGTACGCACACGTCTCTATCCCTCCCTCCGTCCTCGGACACTTCCGTGGCTCCGTGTCTGGTCTTGTGAGCACTGCTCCCTGATCACAGGGTGCAGACATCTCACCCGTGTTTGCGTCTCCTCCGGGTGTGTCCTGTCGGGCGTCACTGGGCTGCCGTCCTGCTTCCCGAGGCTGTTGAGGGAATGCTCAGAGTTGACCTCACTGGGACCTTGTCTGTATTCCCAGTTTCAGAGAGCGGGCACCTGTTCTATGCCGTCTGGATTCCTGTCCTTCTGGCTGCTGCTGTGTTGCCATTTTTGATGCCCATCATTTATTTCTACATCAAGAAAATAACAGACAGAAGACCCCAGGCCTCACATCATTGTCCCCTGAACGCTGTGAACATCGAGTTAGAGCCACTGGATGGGGTGAGTGAGGACCTGGGCTGCGGGGCGGGTCCCGGGGAGCCTGAGTTCAGATGGGGCGGGGCCATTGTCCTCAGTCCCTGGTTGTCACCAGTGGGGGCTCCTCCTGCCCATGGAGTGACCGGAAGGGAGAACACTCTGGGTGACATCACAGTGCCCTCTCCGTGATGCCCCGGACTCTGGGGCTGAGGGACGGGCCTAGGTCGATTCGGGGCCCCTCGTGCGTGGTGACTGGGGTGCCAGCCCCATCTCAGAGGCAGAGCGGGGCCGGGACAGGGTGTCCGGCGGGTCTGTGGGAAAAGCAGGTGAGCTCAGCTTCCCTGACGTGATCCCTGCCTGGGGAGGGGATGACCGCTCTTCCAGCCTTCTCACTGCGGAGGCGTCTCCTGTCACCGCCATTAACCACTCTCCTCTGTCCTCACAGGGAACCGGGATGGAAGGGAACCCGTGGTGTGTGCAGTCCTGGGCAACTCCATCAATTATCACCTTAGGAGTTGTGGGTTCTAAAACAGGAATTAAAAACACATGACACACACCCCCGTGGTCACTGCAGCATTGTGTGTAAGTCGGGATCTGGACCAGCCCATGTGCCATCAGAGGATGAGCAGATAAAATCATGTGGTACAGTCTGACCAGGCGGTGGTGCAGTGGATACAGCATTGAACTGGGACGCCGAGGACCCAGGTTCGAGACCTCAAGGTCACCAGCTTGAACGCAGGTTCATCTGGTTTGAGCAAAAGCTCACCAGCTTGAACCCAAGGTCACTGAATCAAGCAAGGGGTCACTCGGTCTGCTGAAGGCCTGCGGTCAAGGCACATATGAGAAAGCAATCAATGAACAACTAAGGTTTCACAATGCGCAAGGAAAAACTAATTATTGATGCTTCTCATCTCTCTCCCTTCCTGACTGTCTGTCCCTGTCTATCCCTCTCTGACTCTCTCTCTGTCTCTGTAAAAAATTAAATAAATAAATAAATAAATAAATAAACAAACAAACAAACCTGTGGTACAGCCTGACGTGTGGTGACGCAGTGCATAAAGCGTTGATCCGAAGGCTGTGGTTGCTGGTTCGAAACTCAGGGCTTGTGCGGTCAACACAGATACAAAAAGCAACTAAAATTGGATGCTTCCCGCTCCTCCCTACTCCCTTTCTCTCTCTCTCTCTCTGTCCTCTGAAATCAATAATAAAATTTTAGTTAAAAAGAAACCCCAGCCCTGGTACATTTATACAATAGAATACTACACAGCTATGAAAAAGATATCTTTTGGATAGTCCTGAGGATTATTGTGCTAAGTGAGATCAACCAGGTAGAGAAAGACAAATACCATATGATCTCCCTATGTGTGGAGTCTAACAAACACAGTAACCTGAGGAACAAAATAGAAACAGGCAGGGACACAGGAACAGATGGACAGCAGTCAGAGGAAAGGGGGAAGGGGGACGGGATCAAATACATTGTCCTACGTTTCCATGTTTAGCTTCATGATTCTCATTTGCGTGTGATATTCATGTGGACTGCCCGGTCCGTATATAATGGCAGGTTCAGAGCGAGCTGCCCAGTGGACGTCTGGCTTACGTGGGGTCAGGGCCAACTTCCCAGATGGCCCCACACAGCCCCTGCACTGGCTGAATTAGGAACAGCGGAGTAATGGAGTTCACCACATTTAAAGTGTGAAGCTTCTGCCTGGCCAGATACCTCGGTGGGTTAGAGCGTCATCACAATGTGCAGAGATTGCCTGTTCGATCCCCAGTCAGGGCACGTACAGGAACAGATTGATGTTTCTGTCTCTCTCCCTTCCTTCCCCTCTTTCTAAAATCAATCAATTAAATATATGTGTGTGTGTGTGTGTGTGTGTACATATATATAGTTTTATTATTGTAAAAGTGAATGATGCCTGCCTGGCCTGTGCTGGCTCAGTGGATGGAGTGTCCACTATGAGTTGATACTTCTTTCACCACCATCCTCTTCTCCCTGTAAAAGCAAGAAAAATAGCTTTTTTAAAAAATCATTAAAAATAAAAGTGAATGGTTCCTGACCTGTGGTGGCGCAGTGTGTAAAGCCTGACCTGAAACTCAGGTCGCGGGTGTGAAACCCTGGGCTTGCCTGGTCAAGGCACATATGGGAAGTCGATGCTTCCTGCTCCTCCCCCCTTTCTCTCTCTCTCTCTCTCTCTCTCTTGCAAAAAAAGAAAAATTTTAAAAAATTTCCAGAAACACGGACAGAGAAATAAGGATGAACGTGAATGACATTAAAGATGAATAAAAAATTTTGAAAAGAGCCTGACCAGGTGGTGGCGCAGTGGATAGAGCAAGGCGAGGTCAGGAAGGAGGCGGCCCGCAGCCTGATCAGCGCCCGGCCCCGGGAGAGCCGGCTGACCTACAGGAGTGCTTCAGGCCCGCCGCCCTGGGCACCAGGGCTTGGTGTCCGCAACTTCTGTTCCTCCCCGTCTGTGAGTAGCTTGTCGCCACGGTGGTTGCGCGCGCGGAGCCGGGCGCGAGACGGCGAGGCCTAAGGGGACTGGATAGTGTCCCCCTCCCCTAGTCCTGCCGGGACCAGATCCGCTTCTGGGAGTTGGGGGGACGCTGGGGACTGAATGGGGTCTCCCCTCCCCCAGCTTGTACCGGGACCAGATCCGCTTCTGGGAGTTGGGGGGACGCTGGGGACTGAATGGGGTCCCCCTCCCCCAACGCCTGCGGGTCTCAGGACCTCCGGGGGCGCCGGGATTCGGGTGCAGGCGGGGAGACTAAGGAATCTAAGGGGTCCCCGGGCCCCAGGCTCTCCCTGGCCGCTTTGTCCCCGATCCTGAGGAGCGGAGGGCGGAGAGCAGCCTGGGGCTGCCGGTTCGGCTGGTGCCGGGAGCAGGAGCTGCCTGCGTGCTCGGCGCTGGGACACGGAGTGCGGGCGCCCTGCTGGGGGACACGCGGTTGCAGGGAGGCCCGAGGTGGCGCCCAGGTAAGGGAGCATCAACTCTTAGTAGTTGCTTCGCAGTGTGCCTCTGGTTTCAAATCCAGACCTCAGCATTCCAGGTCCACGCTTTGTCCACTACGTCACCGCAGGTCTGGTCCATTTTAAAAAAATATTTTTTAATTGATTGATTTTAGAGAAAGAGGAAGGAGGAGAAACAAGGAGAGAAAGGAACATAGATGGAACCAGCAACCTCTGTGCTTTGGGGCGCTATCTGGCCAAGGTGGGAGGGGGGTATTGTTTCTTAAACATAAAGTGGGTTTTGTCTACTCTCTAGCATTCACTCAGAAATGGTTTCCTACAGATACTCTGTTTCATTACTTTTTAAAAAGATTTTATTTATTAATTTTACAGGTAGGGGTCGCAGGGAGAAGTATCAAATCATGCTTGGTTTACTTGAGCTGTTCACTGCTGGCTTGTGTCCTATGTCCCTTGACCAGGCCATCCAAGGGTTTCCAACTGGCGACCTGAACATTCCAGGTCGCTCTCTCCACCGCGCCACCACAGGCCAGGATGTTTCACTATTTTCTGAATATCGGTAACAGTTTTCTTTTCTCTTCTCTTTTTTCTTTTCTTTTCTTTTCTTCTATTTTTTTCTCTTCTCTTTCCTTCTTTTGTTCTTTCTTTCTTTCTGTGACAGAGACAGAGAGAAAGAGAGAGACAGAGAGACAGATAGGGACATACAGACAGGAAGGGAGAGAAATGAAATAAGAAACATCAGTTTTTCATTGTGGCTCCTTAGTCTCCTTAGTTGTTCACTGACTGCTCTCATATGTGCCTTGAGGGGAGAGGGTGGGGGCTACAGCAGAGTGAGTGACCCCCTTGCTCAAGCCAGTGACCATGGACTCAAGCCAGCAACCTTTGGGCTCAAGCTAGAGACCATGGGGTCATGTCTATGATCCCATGCTCAAGCCAGCAACTCTGCACTCAAGCTAGTGAGCCTGCACTCAAGCTGGTGACCTTGAGATTTTGAACCTGGGCTTTCTACACCACAGTTTTAGGCTCTATCTACTGCGCCACCTCCTGGACAGGCTCAGTAACATTTTTCAAGTGTAGTTGTTCCTATAATTACATGGTCATAATATATAGCTCAACCATTTTCAACCTTTTTCATCTCTTGGTGCACGTAAAGGAGTTACTAAAATTCTGCACCCTCCCAGCCACCTTCAGAAAGTGAGGGTTAGCCCTGGCCGGTTGGCTCAGCGGTAGAGCGTCAGCCTGGCGTGCGGGGGACCCGGGTTTGATTCCCTGCCAGGGCACATAGGAGGGGTGCCCATTTGCTTCTCCACCCCCCCCTCCTTCCTCTCTGTCTCTCTCTTCCCCTCCCGCAGCCAAGGCTCCATTGGAGCAAAGATGGCCCGGGCGCTGGGGATGGCTCCTTGGCCTCTGCCCCAGGCGCTAGAGTGGCTCTGGTCGTGGCAGAACGACGCCCAGGAGGGGCAGAGCATCGCCCCCTGGTGGGCAGAGCTTTGCCCCTGGTGGGCGTGCTGGGTGGATCCTGGTAGGGCGCATGCGGGACTCTGTCTGTCTCTCCCTGTTTCCAGCTTCAGAAAAAAAAAAGAAAGAAAGAAAGTGAGGGTTGGAGGGGGAGCTTCTGAGGCCGGACAGGAGCTGGGAGAATGGGCGGTGTTGGGAGGGGCAGGTGCTGGAAATGAGACTTCAGGGGCAGCCAGGTGGGGCTGGGGCGGGACCCTGGGTGCTGGAGGCCAGGACACAGCTGCCCTCAGTGTTCTTCCAGACTCGGAGGGACCAGCCTGGGCTGAGATGGCAGCTGAGTCGGTGTGGGATTGATAGCCTCCCTGTTCTTGGCCCGGCCGGGTGCCCGACAGGAGAGACGCATCCTCTTGTCTGAGCCTCTTTTCCTCTTTGAAAAGGTTTTTTATTTTTAAAGTTTCCTTTTGCAATAATTTCCCACTTTGTAGTACTAAATAAGCCAAATGATTGCACATGGTGTGAATGTACCAAATGCCGCTTTTCCAATGGTCACTTTTCAGTGATGTGAATTTGAGCCCAATTTAAAAAATTACTTTCCAGAAAAGAAAAAAAAAATTAAAATAAACCAGCACACAGACTTGCTTTGTTCCCGCCCAGATGCTGCAAAGGTAACAGCATCTCAGCTCCCAGCTGTGCAGTGACCAGATAGGGTGACATCAGGGTCATGCTGGCATTGGGTCTGCAGGCCACCTTTATATTTGGGCAGCTGTCGCCATGGTGACCTGAGCAGGCTGTAGCCCTTCCTCAGTCTGCCTTTCCTTCCGTGACCATAACACCGTTTAGAAGCACGGCCAGTGATTTCAGAGTGCTTCCCAATTTGGGTTGGTCTGAAAGTTCCTTCCTTCCTTCCTTCCTTCCTTCCTTCCTTCCTTCCTTCCTTCCTTCCTTCCTTCCTTCCTTCCTTCCTTCCTTCCTTCCTTCCTTCCTTCCTTCCTTCCTTCCTTCCTTCCTTCCTTCCTTCCTTCCTTCCTTCCTTCCTTCCTTCCTTCCTTCCTTCCTTCTCCTTCCTTCCTTCCTAACTTCCTAACTTCCTAACTTCCTAACTTCCTAACTTCCTAACTTCCTAACTTCCTAACTTCCTAACTTCCTTCCTAACTTCCTTCCTTCCTCCCTCCCTCCCTCTTTTCGTATTTTTTTTTGTATAATATTTTTCCAAAGTGAGAAGCAGTGAGGCAGTCAGACAAACCCCATGCATGAGCCCAACTGGGATCCAACCGGCATGCCCACCAGAGGGTGATGCTCTGCCCATCTGGGCTGTTGCTCCTTTATAATTAGAGCTGTTCTAGCACCTGAGGCTGAGGCCATGGAGCCATCCTCAGTGCCTGGGCCAACTTTGCTCCAATGGAGCCTTGGCTACAGGAGGGGAAAAGAGAGATTGAGAGAACGGAGAGGGAGAAGGGTGGAGAAGCAGATGGGCGCTTCTCCTGTGTGCCCTGGCCGGGAATCGAACCCGGGACTTCCACACCCAGGGCCAAAGCTCTACCACTGAGCCAACCGGCCAGGGCTTTTCTTTTCTTTTCTTTTCTTTTTTAACAGAGACAGAGAGAGAGTCAGAGAGAGAGGGATAGATAGGGACAGACAAACAGGAACGGAGAGAGATGAGAAGCATCAATCGTTAGTTTTTCTTTGCGGCACCTTAGTTGTTCATTGATTGCTTTCTCATATGTGCCTTGACCGTGGGCCTTCAGCAGACCAAGTGACCCCTTGCTGGAGCCAGTGACCTTGGGTCCAAGCTGGTGAGCTTTTGCTCAGACCAGATGAGCCCGCGTTCAAGCTGGCGACCTCGGGGTCTCTAACCTGGGTCCTCCGCATCCCAGTCAGATACTCTATCCACTGCACCGCCGCCTGGTCAGGCCGGCCGGGGCTTTTTTATTGACAGAGATATAGAGAGAGTCAGAGAGAGGGACAGAGACAGACAGGCAGGAAGAGAGAGAGATGAGAAGCATCAATTCTTCTTTGCAGCTCCTTAGTTGTTCATTAATTGCTTCCTCGTATGTGCCTTGACAGGTGTCGGGGGGCTACAGCAGAGCTAGTGACCTCTTGCTCAAGGCAGCGACCTTGTGCTTCAAGCCAGCGACCTTTGGGCTCAAGCCCAGCAACCATGGGGTCATTTCAATGATCTCACACTCAAGCCAGCAACCCCACGCTCAAGCTGGTTAGCCTGTGCTCAAGCCAGTGACCTGGGAGTTTCGAACCTGGATCCTCCACATCCCAGTCCAACGTTCTATCCACTACGCCACCGCCTGGTCAGGCCCTTCTCATGGTTTCTTGTGAATAAAGCCCAGTTAGGTGTTTTCGACAAAAATACCACAGAAGTGATGTGTCATTTTAGCTGCATCATCTCAAGAGACACAGCACTTGTGACATTGATTTGTCCCTTTCCGGGTTTGTTGACTCTGGTGACTTAGTTCAGGTGCTGTTTGCCGGAATCCATCATCTTTAAGTTACTATTATTTTTGTTGTTGTTGTTACTCCTATGGTGTTTGCAAACTGAGTTTTTGTCTTGCAACCGATCTGTGAACCTGCTTATCTTTTTGTTTCATTTTCCCCAACCAAACATACAGCATAAATCAGTAAATTCTTACAATAGAATCAAATTTGCAGTGAAGGGGGGAAAGGATCTGGGGAACAGAAAATAAAGAAAGTAAAAGCCAGATAAAAATGAGAAAATAATTGAGGAGAAAGTAATATATCAAACCCACAATTAAGAGGGTAGACAGAGCCTGACCAGGCTGTGGCGCAGGGGATAGAGCGTCGGACTGGGATGTGGAGGACCCAGGTTCGAGACCCCGAAATTGACAGCTTGAGCGCGGGCTCATCTGGTTGAGCAAGGCTCACCAGCTTGAGCCCAAGGTCGCTGGCTTGAGCAAGGGGTCACTTGGTCTGCTGTAGCCCCCGGTCAAGGCACATATGAGAAATCAATCAATGAACAACTAAGGAACTGCAACGAAGAATTGATATTTCTCATCTCTCTCCCTTCCTGTCTGTCTGTCCCTATCTGTTCCTCTTTCTGACTCTCTCTGTCTTTGCAAAAAAGAAAAAAAAGAAAAAGAAGGTAGACAGAAATCTAAATACAGGAGCCACCCAGTACGTACACCTGTACATAGACATAGGTTAGACACATCTGTGGATTATCAGGCTGAATTCAGAAGGAAACATCCTGTCAGGAGCACCCCGCTCTCAAGGCAAGGATGGTGGACACTGTGGTCAGTAGCTGTAGTGAGTGGCTGCTGCTGCCCGCACACCCAGCAAATCCACGGAGGCTCACTCACACTCGTGAAGATGCTCTGCATTATCCCGTAACGCAGCGGGGGCCCCAGGCTCCTGGGCCTGCTCTGCCCTCCCTCCCACCACATCCCCTCACGGTTGGTCAGGACCAGGTTCCTGGGCCTTCTGTGGAACGTGGTCCAGGCCACGGCCCCCACCCTGCACCCCCATCTACACACACAGGCTGGTGCGTGCACACTATCAGTGCCCCTACCTTCTAGGGTCTCCTCTTAGAAAGACACAGCCACACACCTGCACCCCGCTCTCTGAGCCCCACCCACACCGCCACACGCCTCCTTTTAGCCATGAGTCTGAGCCGTACGGGGCTCCCAGCTCAGGGACTGAACCCCACACCCAGACCACTCACGGCTGCTCACACACCACCAGTCCATACAGTACACACTTCTACACGTATGCACATGTATGTATGCACACACCTATGTGCACACACACCTGAACACGCCACATTCAGCGATGAATGAGACATATTGTCCAACATGAAGTAAGTGAACTCAGAATACATGCTGAGTGTGTGTTGTTCTGGCCTCCGGTTTAGGCTTTGTACACGGTGGTCGGAGGCCAGGGGGGCTCCTGTGGGCCTGGGTCAGACGCCTGTTTCTAGGCCTCCAGGGTCTCCTGGAAACTGTCCCGGAAGCTGCTGAGCTGCCCCCGGTGGGTAGACGCTCCCTGAACACCCATCCTGCCCGAGCTGGGCCCCAGTGCACCCTGAGAACCCCTCCTGCCTGAGCTGGGCCCCAGTGCACCCTGAGAACCCCTCCTCCCTGAGCTGTACCCCAGTGCACCCTGAGAACCCCTCCTGCCCGAGCTGGGCTCCAGTGCACCCTGAGAACCCCTCCTGCCCGAGCTGTACCCCAGTGCACCCTGAGAACCCCTCCTGCCCGAGCTGGGCCCCAGTGCACCCTGAGAACCCCTCCTGCCCGAGCTGGGCCCCAGTGCACCCTGAGAACCCCTCCTGCCCGAGCTGGGCCCCAGTGCACCCTGAGAACCCCTCCTGCCCGAGCTGGGCTCCAGTGTGCACCCTGAGAACCCCTCCTGCCCGAGCTGGGCCCCAGTGCACCCTGAGAACCCCTCCTGCCCGAGCTGGGACCCAGTGCACCCTGAGAACCCCTCCTGCCCGAGCTGGGCCCCAGTGCACCCTGAGAACCCCTCCTGTCCGAGCTGCAGGGTATCGGGAACACCTGGGCTGACTCAGGTTCCCAGGTCCTGGGACGCTTGGGGCCAGGTACCGTCCAGAACATTCCGAGGAGCTAGGAGGTGAGGGTTGGCGCTGTGCTGGGGACTGGCCCTCAGGTGCTGAGGGACCTCCTGGGGCAGAGGCCTCAGCGACCAGGTGGGTCTGTTTTTGAGCCCCAACCTCACGTATGTCCCCACCCCTCCCACAGACTACTTTGTCACTGGACGCTGTGACATGGAGCACCTCACACAGTTCAGTCCGTGCCCACCCGACACCTTCATGCCCTACGACAATAGGGAGAGCGAATGCCTACTGCGTCCCCAGACCTAGGGGGGTAAGTGCGCTGCAGTCAGGCTTGGGGGGTCCTTTGGATTTTAAAGCTTGCCCCCCTTCCACCTGGCTGTAGGAGTCACCCCAAGAGCAGTCTTGCAGAAGAGTGGGGTGATGGGGCTGCCAGGTCCCCATCACAGGGTGTGGGCATTTACCAGGACGATATGTGTCTACAGTTAAAGAATCCACCTAGTGAGCAGGATTTCAGTGCTGCCGTCTACAAGAGTAGCACGTTTGTCTGAAGTTCCGTATATCGCAACAAAGTGTTTTCAAAACAGTAACTTTAGAGAAAAGATACCATTTCTGTTTAGAAAAACAGAAAATAAGACTTTGCAAATATTCTAGCAAAGGATGTGTGAAGTGTCATGTAAACGAACATGAGGGGACCCTGAACCAGCAGAGAATGACAACAGGACTCAACACTGTAAAGGTGTGGGCAGGGTCTCAGGATCAGGGCCACGAAGGGAATCCCAGCAGCCCGGTCAGCGCAGGCTGTGCACCTGGTCCCGTGCCTTTTATTTGTATTGTTAACATTTTTCGATCAATTTTTTTTAACTTACTGCTGTCAGTGAGAGAGTAAAGGAGAGAGAGAGAGAGAGAGAGCTGATTCTGTAAGTGCCCTGACGGAGGATCGAACCAGCAAACTCTTACTATCTGGCCAGGGCCATACACTTATTTCTATTTCATTTTATTTATTTATTTTTTTTTCTTTTTTTTTTTTTCTTTTTTTTGTATTTTTTCTGAAGCTGGAAACGGGGAGAGACAGTCAGACAGACTCCCGCATGCGCCCGACCGGGATCCACCTGGCACGCCCACCAGGGGCGAAGCTCTGCCCACCAGGAAGCGATGCCCTGCCCCTCCGGGGCATCGCTCTGCCGCGACCAGAGCCACTCTAGCGCCTGGGGCAGAGGCCAGGAAGCTATCCCCAGCGCCCGGGGCCATCTTTGCTCCAATGGAGCCTCGACTGCGGGAGGGGAAGAGAGAGACAGAGAGGAAAGGGGGGGGGTGGAGAAACAAATGGGCGCCTCTCCTATGTGCCCTGGCTGGGAATCGAACCTGGGTCCCCCACACGCCAGGCCAACGCTCTACCACTGAGCCAACCGGCCAGGGCTATTTCTTTATTTTTAAGTGAGAGGAGGGGAGGTACAGAGGCAGACTCCCGCATGTGCCCTGATTGGGATCCACCCGGTGACCCCTGCCTGGGGCCGATGCTCTGTCCTTCCGGGGCCATTGCTTGCAACAGAGCTATTTTTAGCACGTGAGGTGGAGGCTCCATGAAGCCACCCTCAGCACCCAGGGCAGTGCACTCTGATCACTCAAGCCATGGCTGTGGGAGGGAGTGGGGGAGAGAAGCAGGGGATTGCCTCTCCTGTGTGCCCTGCCTGGGAACTGAACTCAGGACTTCAGCATGCTGGGTTGATGCTCTACCACTAAGCCAACCAACCAGAGCCTATACACATTTTTTTCACTTTTTTTTAAGACTATTTATTTTAGAGAGGAGAGAGAGAGAGAGAGTGAAGTGGGAGGAATAGGAAGCATCAACTCCCTTATGTGCCTTGACCAGGCAAGGCCAGGGTTTTAAACCAGTGACCTCAGTGTTCCAGGTAAATACTTTACCCACTGTACCACCACAGGTCAGGCTTTATTTATTTATTTATTTATTTATTTATTTACAGGGACAGAGAGAGAGTCAGAGAGAGGGATAGACAGGGACAGATAGACAGGAAGAGAGAGAGATGAGAAGCATCAATCATCAGTTTTTTGTTGCGACACCTTATTTGTTCATTGATTGCTTTTTCATATGTGCTTTGACCGTAGGCCTTCAGCAGACTGAGTAACCCCTTGCTCAGGCCAGCGACCTTGGGTCCAAGCTGGTGAGCTTTTGCTCAAACCAGATGAGCCTACACTCAAACTGGCGACTTCAGGGTCTCGAACCTGGGTCCTCGGCATCCCAGTCCAACACTCTATCTACCTCACCACCGATGGTCAGGCATCAGGCTTTATATTTTTTTATTTTTATTTTTTAGACTTATACCTTTTATTTTTAAGGAAACAGGAATTTTCCTGAAACATGATACACTGACAGCATGAACACAAGCTAGCACTCTGGTCCATATGCTAAGATTCGGTACAAAGAGACATGAAGTCAGCTCAGCTCAGTATCACAAGCTCTAAATGTGTCTCCATCTCTCCCCACCACCCATCCCTGCCTCAGTCTACCCCGGGGCCGGCTCTGCCACCCAGTGTCCGCTGACAGGGAAGTGGGTGTAAAGTCTCATGTGACTTTGCACAGTGTCCCCAGTGAGACTGGACCCTGTAACAGGACTGAGTCCCAGAGAAGTGGGCGGTGTGCCCAGCACGGGCCGTTCGGCCGCACTGACGTGGGGCGGGAGGTAAAATCACAGAGGGCTGACTCGGGGGTGTGGGGTCGGGGCCCCAGGCGTGTGGGTGACGGTCTTGGACTCAGACTGGGCTGTGGTCCCTCTCATGTTTATTTCATGTCACATGTAGCTCATGGTTCTTCCAGTGGGTCAGAAGGGAGGACGGGGCAGCTGGACAGAGGTGTTTGAAAACCCTGTCTGTCTAAAGCTGTCCGCCCCATGATGCTTCAGCCTCTATGTGAGATAAGATCTAGGGGGTGCGGTGGTCCCCCTGAGCCTGCATGCAGGGCCCCGAAGGGTGTCATCAGTGTGACCGCAGAGCTTGTCCCAGCGGGTGTGGGTGCAGGGGGTTCTCTGTGGTCCGTTCTCTGTGCGCTGCTCGCCCGGACACAATGGTGTTCCCTCTTTCTTTGTGGACAAACGAGAGTAAAGCAGTAATTTGGGGGTGTCTCTGAGGTGTGGCTTTCCTAGAGCTGGCTGTCATCTGTGAGCCAGGAGGGATTGTCACCTCCACCAGAAGAGACTTCGGGTTGGAAACAGGGAGCCATTCCAGCTCCAATAGCAGGCGTTTCCTTCTCTCGAATGTCACTAAGGACTGGGACACGCTTACCTGGCTACAGCACCCTCTGTCTGCCCCCTTCCAGTAAACACAACCAGTCATCCAGCTCACAGCTCCAGCCCAGTGTCAGGGACAGAGGCCAGTGTTAGTGTGGGCACCATTGGCAGTGGCTTTGGTAGCAGGGGCATCGACACGTGCAGCATTGCCGACATCATCATTTTTGTCATCATCGTCAGCATGGGCATTGGCGTTGTCATCGGCATCCGCTGCTGTAGAAGACCAGGTAGAGTAGAGTCCGAGCTGCCCCGCAGGGGACACAGGTCAGCAACCAGGTCAGGAACTGCAGGAGGTGCTAGGCGGGGCGTTCTTCATTTAAAACAGAGCTGCGCTCACTTCCTCACCCAGGGCCACTCGTGCCTGAGCTGGCGCTCTGGACAGGGGGCCGTGTGCTGAGTGCAGGTCCAGACACAAGGCTTCAGACCAGCATCCCAGGGCAGCGGGCAGGGGCAGGGTGTCCGGGTGCCCTTGGCCAGGAAGCTGGAAGAGATTGGAGCTCCCGCCAGGGGGTCGGGGGAGGTGAGACCACTGAGCGTGCTCACTCACTGGGAATTCTTACCTGTTTCCAGGTGTGAAGCTTTCACAGCTGAAATTCTGTTTCTTAAAGTGTAAGTACATTTCCTTTGTTATGAATGCCAGCATTTCCCCAAGAAGTGCTTGTTCAGTTATATCAGTCATAGTCATCTGCCGCACGATGATAAGCGTGTCCCTAGGCAATTTCATCTTTGTGCAAACATCACAGAGAACACGGGCACCTGGAGGGTAGAGCCAGTACCAGGCTGTGTGGTGTAGCCCTTCACTCCAGCGCTACAGACCTGCAAGCACATTACTGTACGGACAGCAGGAGATGAAATCACACGAGGCAACAAGATGCAGTGAGCAGAGATGACCACCAGGTGGCGAAACTGCTGCCTGTGAATCACACTGGCTGCTCTCAGCACTTTCTCACAAGGAGGGAGATACACCCAGAAACAGATACAAAGTGGAGACCAGTGCGTCAGTAAAGCAGTAACATAGGAGCTCATTATTGCTGGCACGCTGTTGTAAGTAATCATATCTGCTACTTTTCTGTGCCTCTGGCAGCAGCACAAGTTTGTTCACACTTTCATCTCCCTAACCACGGGAACAATGACATGTGGCCCTTTGGTGAGGCCTTGTCACCAGGTGATAGGAGTGTTTCAGCTCCATCCTAATCAATGAGCGCACAGCCATATGTGTGTCTTATCATTGACCAAAACGTTGTTATGTGGAGTATGACAATATTTTTATTGCATTTCCTTTTTTATTTTCAGGAGTGTTGACTGAGCCAGGGAGCCGTGTAAGTATCACTGGGATTGTCCGAGTCATGGCTTCAGGCCTTCAGGTCCTCAGAGAGTCCCCATAGTGGGAGAGAGGCAGCTGGGGTCCGCCCCCCCCCCCATGTACATGACTCAGCTTTGTGGAGCCGTCACAACCCCTCAGCAGATCCTAAATGTTGTGCTGGAGACGACTTCATCTCTGCTGGTCTAGACCCCAGAGTGGAAACTGAGGCACTGGGGGACAGGGCTGTGTCCAGGTTCCCCAGGGCTATCTAAACAGATGACCCCAAACATGCGGCTTAAAACACAGGGCCTCCCTGTCTGCCGCTGTGGAGGCCAGAAGTCTGCAATCCGGGTGTGTGGGGGTGGCTCCCTCCCAGGCCCTGGGGGGTCCTTCCCATCCCTCCCCTCGCCTCTTCTGCTGGCTGCCAGCAGTCCTGCTGCTCTTTGGCTGTGGACATGTCACTCGAGTCTCTGTCTCTGTCCTCACCTGGCCTCCTCCCCAAGTGTCTCTCTGTCTCTGAGTAGCTGTCTCAGAGGACACTCCCTCATCACTGGGCTGAGAACCCACTGTCATCCCGTGTGGATCTGCACAGACTCCATTCCAAATAAGACCCCTTCTCAGGTCCTGTCCAGCATTTAAGATGTGGACATCCCTTTTGGGGTCACCATTCAGCCCATAAGGGACTCGTTTGGGGAACCCTCAGGGAGCGGAGGACAGAGCTGGACCCTGACCCCATGAAGCACTCTTCAGTGAAAGTGCACGGCCCTGGCTGGTCTGCCAGACACCTTGTCATTTCTTTTCCTAAAGTGTCTGGGATGGGCTGTGTCAAAAGAAATAACTTTGTATTTTAGTTACTCAGTACCATCCAGCTCAGCACTCTGCTGGCTACAGACCCTGAGAGGGGCCCACCTGCCCCGGGCGAGGCCACCACACTGCTGCTGCAGGAGGGGGACTCAGCCCTGGCACCTGGGGTCGGGACCCGCCCAGGACCCTCAGAGGAGCCTGGGGAGGACACTGAGCTGCAGGAGGCGGTGGCCGGAGGAAGCCAGGCAGCCCCAGAGCAGGAGCTGCAAACTGCTGCTCCCCCGGCCCCGGGGCTGCAGGGTCAGGCCGAGGCGGCAGCCTCCCTCAGGCACCTGGAGCAGGTGAGTGAGCTCCCTGGGAGGGTCTGCGTAACAGTGCGGCCTGCGCTTATAGAGCACCTACTGTGTGCAGGGCCGTGGTAACTGCTCCCTCTGCGCTCTCGTCAGTTCCTGTCTGGGTTTCCAGGGGCGACCACGGCAGAGCACACAGACCAGGCAGAGTAAACACCACAAGTTCACTGTCCCCGTCCGGGAGGCAGGATGTAAAAGTCGAGGTGTCGGCAGGGCTGGTTCCATCCGAGGCCGTGAGGGAGGTTCTGGTCCAGGCGTCTCCCCTGGGCCCGGTTCTGGGAGGGGTCAGGGGGACACTCAGAGCATCCGGGCCCTGGACCCTCGCCCTCCAGAGCTGGGGCAGAGGGACAATGCAGTGTTGCCCCAGGCCCAGGCCGTGTCCTGGGGGAGTGTGACACAGAGGCAGGTGGCTGTGAGCTCCTTGCTCCCCCTGGGGGGACAGCTAGTGACTTCAGGATCATGGTCACGAAGGCCACCCTGTCCCCACCCACTGCTGCCACACAGACCCAATGACTGTTCCGTTTCTGCAAAATTCCTCTACGTGGTCACACTAATTTCTTCTCCTGGTACAATTTTACTCTTTTTTCACAGGAATATAAAAAAAGTATATTTTGGAGGACACGTCCTATGATGGTAAGTCATTCAAATTCTTCACTTACAGGGACTATTGAGGCATAAATCTTACTGGGTTGGAGTGAATGTCAAAGTCTGAACCCCGGGAAGGGGACCGTCTACCGACACGAAGCACAGGGAACTGTCCAGTGGACTTAAGACTCAGTTTCTCAGCCTGACCTGTGGTGGCGCAGTGGATAAGGCGTCGACCTGGAAATGCTGAGGTCACCGGTTCAAAACCCTGGACTTGCCTGGTCAAGGCACATATGGGAGTTGATGCTTCCAGCTCCTCCCCCCTTCTCTCTCTCTGTCTCTCTCTCCCTCTCTCTCTCCTCTCTAAAAAATGAATAAAGAAAAAAAGAAAAAAAAAATATTTTTTTAAAAAAAGACAGTTTCTCTTGTCCACTAATGACATTCGGGGAACAGACCTTTGTCAAGTGGAAGTTCTGGGCACAAAGGAAGACCACACACTGCTGATTTATAATGTGTCCCTGTGTTCAGGAGACAGCGTGAGGAGCTGCTGGGGACCCTGGTGTGACCCTGGACGAGGGGGTCCCCTGTGGGCTGTGCTGCAGTTCTCAGTGGAACAGACTCAGGGTTTTATTGAGCTCATGCTCTTTATAATCTCGTCCTCTCTGACAGCTGTGGGGATCCACCCTCTTTATACACTTAGATATCAGACGGTCCACAGCCCAGCGAGGCCACAGAATTCAGCCCCAGGTGTCAGGTCCTGTACTCGGCCCCCTGGCATCAGCCTTCTGTCCTGATGCCTCAAGGCCGCTCTGGTGAGGTGGGGAGGAAGGGCGGGGCCGACCCCAGCAGACTCCTTATCCCGCCCCAGTCCAGCATTCCCAGGATACGGGGTCCCTTCACGGCTCACTGGCTGCAGAGTGAATGAGGAACAGGCAGGTCGAGAGCCATGGCAGGTCAGGGCTAACCACGGTCACCTGGTCCCAGAGCCCCTGCACTTCTTCCAGGTCAGCCTGGGTGGCCCAGGGCCCCCCTCCCCGGTCCATGGTGTGCCGGCGGGGCCGGGCCTGGAGGAAGGTGGGAACGGTTACAGCGACGCTTCGTGAGCCTTCCGGAATTGTAACCAAGTCTTCCTTTCTGATTTCTGTTTTCTCAGCCAAGAATAAGATCTGTTATGAATTTAGACGTAAGGTTCCAGCGAATGACTGGAAGATGTTCGTGAGGCTTGTCGGACTCGGAGAAAATGACATTGATATTTGTGAACACGAGAACCCAGGGAATCTGATGGAACAATGTTACAAGATGCTCGTCCTCTGGAAGAACAGGCTGGGAAGGGACGCGTCCCCGTTCACACTCATGGCGGCCCTCCATAAAATGGAGCTCCAGGAGGAATTGCACAGTATTATAAATCACTTGGTTGCTGAAAATATCTTGGGTAGGCATGCAGAGACCCCATATTAGAGTAAACTCTGGACACAGGGTGTGACTTTAAGCAGCATCCTGAATGGGGAGGGGTGATCTTCTCTCCTGGGTCTGATCCCATTGGAAGCTTCATGAATCCCAGATGGGGCTCAGCCCCTTTCTCATCTGAATGGATTCCCTGTGAAGCTTCCAGTGGGAGGTCCGTGCAGCAAGAGAGCTTCTCTGCTGGACACGGCCCGTCCGGGGCTCCCTGTGGCCAGTGTGTCTGACCTGTGGCAGGTCCTCAGGTTACCCAGGGTCCCCGAGCTGCTCGGGAATGGACCCCCTTATTGTGCAGGGTGGGCTCATGTTTCACAGACCCTCTTCTAGGCTTGTGGGCAGGGGGGATGAATGGTTGTCTTCTGTCCCCACCAACTCCTCGATCTCTGATTACTGTGATGTCCCCATTACCTGGAACAGTGTGGCCTGAACTGGGTGAAATGTGTGAGCTAGTCAGTGACACGGAGCCCTCTAAGCGCTCTGAGTGGTCATTAGATTATCTGGGGGAGGCGTGGGTGACAGTAACAGTTACGGAGACATTTGTCAAGTGCTTTAAACTGTTTAACAATCAATTCTAAAGACATTGTTTTAGTCAGTGATTGTAGTGCTTAATATATGCTTTTATGTTTTTCTTTCTTTTTTCTTTTTTTGGGCAGAAACGAAGAGAAACACAGAGGGACAGATAGGGACAGATAGGCAGGAAGGGAGAGAGATGAGAAACATCAATTCTTTGTTGTGGCTACTTAGTTGTTCATTGATTGCTTTCTCATATGTGCCTTGACTGGGGGGATACAGCAGACTGAGTAACCCCTTGCTCGAGCCAGCGACCTTGGGTCCAAGCTGGTAAGCTTTTGCTAAAACCAGATGAGCCCGTGCTCAAGCTGGTGACCTGGGTCCTCCGCATCCCAGTCCGACACTCCATCCACTGCATTACCACCTGGTCAGGCTATATATTTTTTTTACATACTTAAATTTATATCTTAAATAGCCTTTGTACATGCTTGTATAAGTTTTCTTTAGCCAGGAAGACAGTATTTCACATGCTGTTATAACATTTCTTTCTGTAATAAAATTGTATCTTAAGTAGTGTTTGTTTGTTTGTTTTTGTCATTCCTGTTGGGTACATACTCTTGGGTGTGATGTCTTTGGAAGGTGGTGTCCTGCCCAGAGAACGTCACAGACAGCAGGGATGTGCCCTGGGGGTGCAGGGGCTCCGGAGTAGAGATCAAAGCCCAGAGAAGCCTCTTGCCTGGTTTGTGGCCTTCCCGAGGGTCTCTGTCTCAGGAAAGGACAGCACAGTCCTTCCAGGGCTCAGCTCAAAATGGGGGCCCCACCCTCACTCACCCAAACTTCACCAGTCCTTGGCAACAGTCACAAATCAGCCGCTTATTCCACTGAGCACCAAGCACCTTCAGCTTCCAGTTCCATCAATGACGTAAATGCCACACTCTCTCATCCAGGAACCTGAGTATCTTTGCCACCCACCTCCTCCCTGACGCCACAGAACCAGCATTATTGGCCTTCTGTGACCCTCGCACAACTGTGCTCACCCCACGGGGCCAGTTCACTCCCCTGCTGACCACTGATCAGTCTTGCTCCCCTGTGAGGTTTCCTGAATCCACGCTGCTTGCACTGGGCAGTTGGAATGAACGTCAAAGCACACAGCTGGCCACGCCCTCCTGTCACACCCAGGGGGAGCTCCCCCAGGGTTGATATTGGAGGAGGTGCCAGCCTCAGCCTGTGCCTTAAGCCTCGTGTCCTGTGGTCACGCCGAGTCTCAGTGCCTTGTTTTTTGCTGGGTCCACGTGCAGGCCAGTCCCCTCTTCCTGGAATGCACACCCCGTCCATCCCAACCCCTTCCTCTCAGTCTCCTCAGAAGCAGCCATTCCCCCCGAGGAGCCCGGTCCAGCCCGGAGAGGCCCTCTCTGACCACCGGGCTGCAGTTTGTCCCAGGACATTTGGGTCACTGCTAACTTAGACACCCATGCTTGAGTAGATCTGTGCTTGAAGCCACCCCGCAGTGGCCAGACTGGAACTCCGCCCCGAACTCCCTGGGGGACCCCGTCTCCGGACTCCTCCTTGTTGTGAGCCAGCTGTGAAGAGTCTATTCCGGGGTCTCGAGCGGGAAAAGTTATGAAATCGAATAGACAGAGACTTAAAGATATGTACATACAGATGGTTTCGGGAGGATGGCACAGTGAACAGTTACTACTACTGTTCTTGAGCCAGTGCAATGGTGGCCCCCAGAAGTGTGTCGGGAGCCAATCAACAACTGCTGGCTGACAAGGTCACAGCAGGAGAAGATCAAAAACTGCTGATTGACAAAGTCACAGCAGAGAAGATCAACGGCTGCTGGTTGACAAAGTCACCGCAAAGGAAAGGCACAATGATACTTCCCCCTTTGACCTTTTTGAATTAATCTGGCCTTATATCCCCCCTTTCCTGGGTGTGTGCTATTATTTATGGCACAGGGATAATAGTACTGTGCTTTCCCTGTAGATTTGTAGTAATTGCTTTGGAAATGAGACAGAAGGTGTAAGTTCCACAGAAAAGCCTGTAAGCCCCTTGAACTGCGCTCATAAACATAAGAGGCTGGCCATGATATCCCTCATAAAGGGTTAAGTTTGTAGGAGGATTTCTTCTTCTTAATCATGTTAGAAAAAATAAAGTTAGAACTTAACTAGTGTATGAATATAGTAAATGAATAAAGTTTAACTAGACATTAGAATCTTAGTTAAGGTGTAGTGGAGTGGCCCGTTGCGTGGCCTTGGATGGAAGCGCAACTGGCAAGTAAAGAATGTTTTGTTAAAAGACATGTTTTGTGACTGAAGGCAGTTGCTGGGCTTTTCTCAGTAAAACATTCTCATGAGATTTTTGTATTTTCCAAGAATAAGGAGAGGAATGTGGTAGGATTCATAGCAGCAATAGCAATTAATGCCTTCTGATATTATGTTGCTACTAGCTATCTTGCAGGTGCACTCTATATATCTTTAAGCAAAAGTTACTCTTGATGTTAGGCCAATTTCTTAATAAGCAAGCCTTTTGGAGTCTTGTGAGAATAATTAGGACACTGCATGAACTCAGGACCATTTGCCTGAGCAAGCGGTGGTCCTTTGCTAGTCCTTGATAATTTCGTCTGCTATCTCTCTCTGCGTCCTTGACTCACAACAACAGTAAGGTAGAGTTATTAATTAGTACTAATCTTTTAGAAGTTTGTACCAATATTGTTATTGCTATTCAAGTTATTGTATAACTGTACTTTGAATGACTTACCACCTGATTTGTAGCTTATAGATATGAATTAACTGTTATCTAGAAATATGTAACCATAGTGAAACAAAAACAATGATGTATTCAAAATACCATGTGATTGTAACTTAGTGTGTGTGCATAAAAAGAAAGCTAGACCAGCATTTGGCGGAGATGCCTGGCAGTAAATGCTAACTAGAGAATAAAGAGAAAGAAAAGAATTCGGCTCTCTCACTCGATTCGTGCCGACGCCGTCTCTTCCTGTGGGACCCCTGGATCCCCCCGGGGCTGGACCCCAGCAGAAGTGCATTTGTCTTTATTCAGGGAAAAAATGTGGTCCATTAGCAATTCAATTAAGTTTCCAAGACAACTCAAAGACAACCCCCACCATACCATTCAAATCTAACTGTACACCAATAAGAAACCAGCTTCCAGCCTCTTCCGGAGAACATGGGTGGGACGAGCGAGAATCAGGTGTAGCTCTTTGTTAACTGTCAGGTGAGGAGGGGAATTGGGCCCAGCACCTCTGTCTCCAAGATATATTCAAATTGCAAAATACTCTGTTTATATTTCGGTCCCCAACAGATCCACTATTGGGCAGATAAAATATCTATATGCTCACTTTGTGAAAGATGGCACTACCCACGTGGAAGCCCATCACCCAGGTGATAATATTAATTGCCATTCTTGCTTGAGATGGGCGTGATTATATTAACGTGTGTTGGGGGCAAGCTGTGAGCAGGCAGGATCCTTATAGCCTAAGGCTTAGTTTATATATATATATATATATATATATATATATATATATATATATATATATATATTAATTTTAATGGGGTGACATCAATAAATCAGGCTACATATGTTCAAAAAAAAACATGTCCAGTTTATCTTGTCATTCAATTATGTTGCATACCCATCACCCAAAGTCAGATTGTCCTCCGTCACCTTCCATCTAGTTTTCTTTGTGCTCCTCCCAAGGCTTAGTTTTAAGACGAAGCCTTTCCCACCCTTTTTGATGTAGGTTGGTGCACTCTCATGAGGAATCCCATTATGTCCCAGATAAGTAACTTTGTATCAGAGACTTCCTCGTTTGTATATTGAATTAAAGGTTTTGAATCTACACCAGTGGTAGTCAACCTGGTCCCTACCGCCCACTAGTGGGCGTTCCAGCTTTCATGGTGGGCGGTATCGGAGCAACCAAAGTATAAATAGATAGATTTAACTATAGCAAGTTGTTTTACAAAGATTTATTCTGCCAAACTTAGCGAAAATCCGACATAAAGTACTTGGTAAGTAATTATTATTATATGCTTTAACTTGCTGTAACTCTGCTTTGTAAATTTTATAAATAAAGTTACTTCCCTACTTTATAAATCATCATTACTGTGGAACCAGTGGGCAGTTAGAAAATTTTACTACTAATAGAGATACAAAAGTGGGCAGTAGGTATAAAAAGGTTGACTATCCCTGCTCTACACTATAAAGTGGGGCAGACCGGGAGCTTGCTCTCTTGGTTCCTGAGATTAGCATTAGAGAGGAGAGCAGAGAAAGGCCACGTGGAGGAGGCCAAGAGAAGTAGCCAAGATGGCAGAGTGCTGAAGGAGAAGCCAGTTTGTGTAGAGTTTGTGCAGAGAGAAGGAGATGGGAAACAGAGGTAAATAAGGCTGGTGAGGTTAGAAACATTGAACTCTAGGAAACTCGGCTAAGTCAGTAGCTTTGTGAGCACTGAATGAGTGAGTTTTGGAGCCCAGTGTGTGTTTTTACTTGCCCGCCAGGTGCAAGCTAGGATTAAAGCTAATGACCCACCAGTTCTTAGCTCCATTGTTCAAATATCGTCTGTCCGAATTCAATGCGAACTTGCATGGGCCAGGCGCTGTTATGACGGCCGTGCCTACTGGCCATACATCCACCTTTTGTGTTTTTTAAAACCTCAATTTGTGTGATGTGGTTCATACTCATCTGAATTCCCATATTCTGATTTGGAGGCAGACTGAAAAAATATATAATAAACAACAAAATTAAAATAGCCAATGCTAACAGATACTATAACAAGTGTCCAAATACAATTAAGTGATTAAAGCCTATTAGATTATCAAGCAAAGTCTTAACTAATACTGTTGTAAGGTACCAAAAGCTACAGAATTGATATTGATATTTTAGGAAGCTTAAAGAACATTTTGTTAATTTGGGATAGGCATGCAGAGAGATATTTTATTTTATTTTTAATTTTACTTTATTTATTCATTTTAGAAAGGAGAGAGGGAGAGAGAGAGACAGAGAGAGAGACAGAGACAGAGAGAGTGAAGGGGGCAGGAGCAGGAAGCATCAACTCCCATATATGCCTTGACCAGGCAAGCCCAGGGTTTCGAACCGGCGACCTCAGCATTACCAGGTCGATGCTTTGTCCACTGTGCTACCACAGGTCAGGCCAGAGAGATATTTTAAATGATCTTTGTACTTGTGTGATTAGCATAAAACCAAGATGGCCGATGGCATTGTATTGTAAATACAACACAATGAAGGGAAGGAGATTTGGATTCTCTGACCTCCCCCCATACCTGTAAGGAAGTGAGTGAATAGCTAGCCGGGTGCAGGGAAAGAAAGATTAAATTAAACTTTTTTTATATTAATGAGCCGTTATGTTTACAGGCATTTGTCCCCATGGAAACTACCTCTCCCCTCCTGAAAGCATGTAGTTAATGTGTGTATCTCTGGACAAAGGAATAGCAAATGAACACTAGAAAATATAGGGATATCTTTTAATATGTAAAATGACATTTTTACCATTGTGTTACCTTGTAAGTTTTAATGTGTAGAAATGTCTTTTTATGAATCCTATTGACAGATGTTATAAACTTGCTAATGAATTGTGTCCCATCCTCCCCTTCATCCTTCTCCCAAACCTGTATAGGTAAAGACAAAGGTTATAAGTTTATGTATGATGTCAGGCTTTTCCCCTGCCCATGAATAATTAAGGGTATATCACCAGCCCCTAGAATATTATAGACACTCACGATTTGGGACTGCCTCATGAAAGCTATATGCGGCTGGCATATGTAATAAATTTCCTTATTTAATAAAACTCTTCAAAACTCATCTGGACTTGGGTGTCTCTACAAAAAAACATGGAATTGTGAATTGGGTACTTTACAACAATACAACACAATATAAAATAAAATTCTTATAGTCTTAAATGTCCTTAACATGTTAATTTAACTTCACCAAGTCCATGTTGACACCATCACCACTTCACATTATTTGTAAATATAACTCAACCCCACTTCAGTCTGAGAACTGTCCCAAGGAGCAGGAGCCACACACATTCTGGAAAACTCCACAAGGCACTGGAGTTGTGGTCACATTTCCACACTTTGCAGTTAGAGTCCAAGTACCAATGACCACTGTTTCTAGCTGGTAACAAGTCAGGTAGACTGAAAGAGCCATCTGCAGCACGTATAGAGGCAGAGTTTCTGTTTTCTTTAAACTGGAGAGATGAACCCAGGGTGCCTTTCCCTGGAGCTCTGCAGCCATGGCATGGTGAGAAGAACCTTGGGATACACTAAGCAGGGTGTTAGAGGTAAATTCGTCTAAATTAGGAGCAGGTCCCAGTCTAAAATAGGCATGGGGCATTGAGGCAGGAGGAATAAAGGAGACACTACATATTAAACAAAGCTGCAGAAAATAAGACTATCAACACACACAGCAGAGATCTTCAATGGATTAATAAAAACCCGAATATTAAAAAAAAAAAATTCAGGCAAGGCATAGTAAGTGGCCCTCGTGTCCACAAGAAACGAGATCAGTTCACCTGCTACTTGGAAGAAATACCCTAGGCTCATCCACAGTGACGTGAGATGGGGCCAATTTTCCTGGGCACCTTTAGCCTTCAGTGGCAAGTCCCAGCAGGCTGGGCAAGGTCAGGTCACAGGTGGCTGGAGCTGAGCTGGGAGAGACTGAACCCCACCTGAGAGGAGCAAGGGAACAGCTTACCTTCCATTGTTCCTTTTTCCCACAACAAAGGCATGTCCCTGGTGGGGGGATGAGAAGCCTTGCAGGCTTTAGCTCAATGACTTTCCTTTCCACTCTTGAAGCAGGCCCCTGATGGAGTCCTATGAAGTCCCTTCGGAGTGTTGGAGCCTTTAAGGGCATATGCCAAGAGCTGGTATTTTGCCTGATCTCTTTTGGGTTCCATCTGACTTTCCTGCTTCTCTTGGTCATTACAGACCTTAAAAGCCATGCTCAGAAGATCTCTCTGAGGAGTTTGAGGGTCTTCATCGGCCTAAATAATCTTTTTCCATATATTTGGAGCTGATTTAGAAAAAGATAAAACAGCGTTATTAGCTGGATCAAATAAAAGAGGGTAGAAGTTTGCAGGAGAAAGAGGTTTGGCATCTCTTGTGGGATTCCAGAGTCTCTCCGCTGATGAATAACCCTGTACATCTGCATTCAAAAGAAATATTTTTTTTAAGTTAAAACATGATAAAAAATATTTGCAGGAGTTCCAGGATAGGAGTTCCTCTTTTTTATATTAGTTACAATTAACTTTTTTTTTTTTACAATTAACTTTTAAGCATTTGTTGAGCACACTTTATAATACCTTGACTTCAAAAATTGTAAGAGCCTGACCTGTGGTGGCGCAGTGGATAAAAGCATCGACCTGGAAATGCTGAGGTCGCCGGTTCAAAACCCTGGGCTTGCCTGGTCAAGGCACATATGGGAGTTGATGCTTCCAGCTCCTCCCCCTTCTCTCTCTCTGTCTCTCCTCTCTCTCTCTCTGTCTCTCCCTCTCCTCTCTAAAATGAATTAAAAAAAATTGTAAGAAATACTTGTCTTTACGTTAACTTCTAAGAAAATATAGTAAATGCATTTTCAAGTCATATTCCCATACTTATGAAAACATTTCCACCCCATTAATAAATAGGCAATTTAAAGAGTATATAAAAGCTGAAAAATTCCAGTGTGACTTTCATTATCTTCCTATAGTAAAAGAAAAATTTACACCTTTGTTAAGCAAATCCACCTGCTTTAAGCTTCCCAGCAGCTGCAGCTTCAGCCTGGAGCAGCCTGGCCAAATTAGCAAGTCTTTACAATCCATATTCCATTTTATTTAAATTTACCTGAGCATGCTTTACTTACTATAATTAAAATTAAAAATTTGTAGATATTGGCCCTGGCCTGTTGGCTCAGCAGTAGAGCATCGGCCTGGCGTGCGGGGGGACCCAGGTTCAATTCCCAGCCAGGGCACACAGGAGAAGTGCCCATTTGCTTCTCCACCCCTCCCCCTCCTTCCTCTCTGTCTCTCTCTTCCCCTCCCACAGTCAAGGCTCCATTGGAGCAACGATGGCCCGGGCGCTGGGGATGGCTCCTTGGCCTCTGCCTCAGGCACTAGAGTGGCTGTGGTCGCAGTAGAGCGACGCTCCGGAGGGGCAGAGCATCGCCCCCTGGTGGGCAGAGCGTCGCCCCTGGTGGGCGTGCAGGGTGGATCCCGGTCGGGCACATGCGGGAGTCTGTCTGACTGTCTCTCCCCATTTCCAGCTTCAGAAAAATACAAAAAAAAAACAAAAACAGAAAAATGTGTAGATATTAAATCATTTTAGTTTTTCAATATTAGAGCCGGCATTTCTAACTTTTGCATGCAATAACTTAATTCAGGCCTTAAAAATTACATTTAGACATTAAACAAAGACTTCACAAACAATCACACAAATCAAGAGTGAAACCCGGGATTTTAGAGATTAGAACGTGGCCTGCTTGATCTTACACAGGGCTATTTTGATAAGAATGTAATAAGAGGCCCTGGCCGATTGGCTCAGTGGTAGGGCGTCAGCCTGGTGTGCGGAAGTCCCGGGTTCGATTCCCGGCCAGGGCACACAGGAGAAGCGCCCACTTGCTTCTCCACCCCTCCTCCTCTCCTTCCTCTCTGTCTCTCTCTTCCCCTCCCGCAGCCAAGGCTCCATTGGGGCAAGGATGGCCGGGGCGCTGGGGATGGCTCCTCGCCCTCTGCCCCAGGCGCCGGAGTGGCTCTGGTCGCAGCAGAGCGTCGCCCCCTGGTGGGCGTGCCGGGTGGATCCTGGTCGGGCGCATGCGGGAGTCTGTCTGACTGTCTCTCCCCGTTTCCAGCTTCAGAAAAATGCAAAAAAAAGCAAAAAAAAAAAAGAATGTAATAAGGATAAAAACTAAATAGAACTCTGTCTTGAAAGATGTCGACTCGGCCGTATGAAATTGTTTAGCCATACCCAAACAAGCGCTCCCTTCACCCTCTTTCCAGGCACAGAATAGGAAAGAAATAAAATTGTACTTTAGAGAAAGTTAGAGAATAACGGGAAAAAGCTGTAATTTTTCCAAACTCTTAAATCTTTTATTTACTAAAGAAAATGAGACAATAATACAACTTTAAAAAGCATCTAAGTCCTCTAAACATTTTCTTAAATTCTAATTGCTGCGTCTGACAGCCTAAATCCCTCCATTTCAACTCCCGCCAAATGGCAGATTTAGCTTATTGGGAAGAAGAAGACTTCCCTGTTTGCCTCCCGGGACTGGGCCTCTGGGCAGAGCTGCACCCCGCCCCACCCCGCCTGCACGAAGGTCAGCCCTCCCTTAGCGTTGCTGCTCTGGGCTCTGGGCCGGCCCCGCCCCACCCACTGCAGCTGGGAGTCTCCAACAGGTCCTGCGGGGGACCCTGCTCCATACACCTACCGCTGTGGCTTGCGATTCCAAGAGGGGACCGTGGCCGGGCCGCGCTGGCGGCTGCTCAGGCACAAGGCGGCAGTAGCCTCCGCAGCTTCTCTGAGCCCTTTGCCCCTCGGCATTATATTTAGACTCGCACTCCGCCCAGTGTTTCCCTTTTCTACAGCGTGGGCAAAGGTCTGGGCCCTTCGGAGCCAGCCCGGCTTTAAAAAGAGGCCAGGATGATATTTGGGGGGAACAAGGCAGTTTCTAGCAAAATTCCCCAGATCCCCGCATTGGAAACAAGATCCACTGGCATAAGTACTTCCCTGACATTTTTCTTTCGTTTGTGTTGCCTTTTATCAAAATACCCTGGAATTCCTGCCTTAACGCCTGTGGCAAAAGCAAGACCTTGCGTGTATGAAGCCCTAATATCAGCACATATTCTGATATAAATTTCTTTTTCTACCACTATTCTTTCAAATGCCGGACTCAGCTGTGAAACAAATTCTTGATATTGCTCACCAGGACCTTGCCTAATATTGCGGAATTCCTCCATTTCTTCCCCTGCGTCTTGAGCCTGATCCAAAGCGTGTTGGAGCGGGGATCTCCCAGATTCTGAGCTATAGACTCTGGAATCGGCCCAATAAGGGTACGGAGGAGCAGAGCGTTCAACGTCGGAAAGGGCTGAGGGCGGTTGAGGCCCCGTGGTTAAGGCAGCCACAGCCGCAAAATTTTTACCCCCGAGTCATCCTCAGACTCCAAGTTCTTCTCATATTTACCTTCTTCTGTTTCTACCTCATTCTGATCTAACAACTTATTCTCAAATAAAAACATTTGTACAAAAAGAAAAAGGTCCCTCACTTTTGAACCAATCTGTCCCATAGTTATTTACTCCCAAATTACTTTATTACTATACTCTCCCCCCTAACTCTCCTTAAAAGCTTCACTCCCTAAAAGCTTTATACTTACTTCGTGTGCACACGTCTGTGGAGTTCCATTACCTCTCCTCTTTCCCTTTCTCGATGCCACACGTATGGGCGCCAATTGTCGCTGTCCAGCCGCAATGAGTCTGTTCCGGAGTCTCAAGTGGGAAAAGGTATGGAATTGAATAGACAGAGACTTAAAGATATATACATACAGATGGGTTCAGAAGGATGGCACAGAGAACAGTCTCTACTGTTCCTCAGCTGTAACATGGTACATCCCAGAGGCACGTTCATCTTTATTCATGAAAAAAACGTGGTCCATTAGCAATTCAATTGAGTTTCCAGACAACTCAAAGACAACCCCCTCATACCATTCAAATTAACTGTACACCAATAAGAAACCAGCTTCCAGCCTCTTCTGGAGAACATGGGTGGGACAAGCCAGAATTAAGCGTAGCTCTTTGTTAACTAGGCAGGTGAGGTGGGGGCTGGGCCCAGCACCTCTGTCCCCTAGATACAGTGTATCCAGATTGTAAAAACACCCGGTTTATATTTCGACCCCCAACACCAGGTGGAGCAGGAGAGTCTTGGAAAATTAACCCATCAAACTGCTGAATTTACTTGTTACCACAATATTTCATCTAATCTGACTAATAAACTCGGTTAACTGACTTGAACGTTGGTTCCCACTCCACTTTTTTTTTCTTTTTTGTGACAGAGGCAAAGAGAGAACAGAGAGAGGGATAGACAGACAGGAAGGGAGAGAGATGAGAAGCATCAATTCTTTGTTGCAGCTCCTTAGTTCATTGATTGCTTTCTCATATGTGCCTTGATGGGAAGTGAGGAGGGCTACAGCAGACCGAGTGACACTTTTCTCAAGGCAACAACCTTGGGCTCAAGCCAGCGACCTCTGGGCTCAAGCCAGCAACTATGGGGTCATGTCTATGATCCCACACTCAAACCAGTGACCCCGCAGTCAAGCTGAATGAGCCTGTGCTCAAGCCAGCGACCTCGGGGCCTTGAACCTGGTTCCTCTGTGTTCTAGTCCGATGCTCTATTCACTGCGTCACTGCCTGGTCAGGCCGACTTTTGTCCTTGTAGAACAAGGATAAGGTACTTGCCAATAGCAGTTGAGGTAGGGATTAGAGGTTAGAGGGTCAGCTCAATGTCTTTTGACAAGAATATTGACTAGAATGAATGAATAACAACATCTGCCCACCAAGCCACTGCCTGGCCACCTTTGTCACCTACTTTAAACCAAACAAGTACATTCTTTCTTTATGGAAATGCCTGTATCATAGAATAGGGGCAACATTCACTGTTTTTGTTTTTTAGATTTTATTTATTGATTTTACTAGGGGGCACATTCGAGAAGGATCAGCTCATACTTGCTTAAATTTACCTGTTCATTGATTGCTTGTCATATGTGCCTTGACCGGACAAGGCTAGAGTTTTGAACTGGCGATCTCAGCATTCAAGGTCAATGCCCTATCCACTGCACCACCACAGGTCAGCCTGTACCCCATGTTTTTATCCACTCGTCCACTGATGGAAACTTGCACTGTTTCTGGATCCTGACTATTACCCTGCAGTGACCATGGGGGTACATGTCATGTTTTAAATTAGGTTTTTGGAACCCACAACTCCTAAGTTACAATTGATGTTGTTGCCCTAGGACTGTACACACTTCATGTTCTCTTCTATCCCCATTCCCTGTGAGGACAGACAGCAGACTGCAGTTAACAGGAGAGGCCAGGAGACGTCTCCGTGCCAAGTTCCATGTTGTGCAGCAGGAGGTGATGGGGACCGAAATATAAACAGGGTAGTTTTGCAATTTTGATATATCTTGGGGGAAAAGGTTTTGGGCCCAACCCCCACCTCACGTGCCTAGTTAACAATGAGCTACACCTTGTTTTTGCTCATCCCGTCCATGTTCTCCAGAAGAGGCTGGAAGCTGGTTTTTTATTGGTGTAAAGTTAGATTTGAATGGTATGGTGGGGATTATCTTTGAGTTGTCTTGGAAACTCAATTGAATTGCTAATGGATCACGTTTTTTTTCTATGAATAAAGATGAATGCGCCTCTGGAGACTACCATTATACCGGCTCAGGATTAGTAGTAACTGTTAGCTGTGCCATCCTCCCGAACCCATCTGTATGTATATATCTTTACTAGAAAGCCCGGCAGTCATACGAAATGACCACTGTTCTAGATATTATAAATTGTAATTAAAATGATTTGTGCAAAGGTGTCTGCTAATTCAAACTGAATTACCCAGGGCAGGCGGCAAGGATGCCCCTTTGCTTAGTGCCCCACGGGGTTTCCCCCTTCTACTTGCTTAATTGCTTAAAGTAGAGTGCAATGAAGGAAACCACTGGCGGTACATTTCTTAAGAGCCACCACTAGCTCAATAAATAAAAGTGATTTAAATAATAAAATGTTAACCTTTTTGCGTTTCAGTCAGCATTATTCTGTCGTTTTTTTTGCATTTCTCTCCTGCTTTTGTTCAAGGGACTCATTTTGTCAAGACAGGCTTTTTTGTCTTGCATCTGAGGCAAGCCTTGTTTCTCTATGCTCATCAGTCTCAGTTTGCCTAGAAAGACGCATTTGCTCTGCAACTGAAGCAAGCCTTGTCTTTCTCTGCTCAGTGGTTTCTTTTTGTCGAGAAAGCCGTTTTTGTGCAGCTTTAGCTCCTTTTCTCTCCTCTTCAGTGCTGTATTTTCTAGGAGGCATTCTTAAAAGAAATGACGTTAAGACGTAGTTTTTATGTAAAACAGATGATTGCCAATGCAAACAAATGTTCACCTTCCCCCTGACACGCTCAATTTGTGTTCAGCCGTGGCAACTTCACCCCATTGGCTAGTACAGTTACGCAAGCAACCAATAAGCTATCGGCGACAAATAGACACTTAAGCCGCATATAATAAAGAAGTCTCTGTCTATTCAATTCCATATCTGTTCTCATGCGAGACCCCAGAATAGACTGATTGTGCCTGGACCATGACAATTGGTGCCCAACGTGGGACTTTAAGAAAGGGAAAGAAGAGAAGGAATGAAACTTCCCATCGGTGTGCGCACAAGTAAGTAAAGCTTTTAAGAAGAAAATCTTGAAAATATAATTTGGGGGAAAGTATAATAAAATAATTTGGGAGTAAATATAGGACAGATAGATTCTGATAGATATATGAATTTATGAGAAATTCCAACTGCCTTTTTGTTGTCCTACCTGGCTACCTGACCTTACCCTTACTTACTGGATAATCACCCCTGAGGCAGAAGAGTTCCAGGAAGCTGATCTACCACTCCAAGGAGGAACATTCCAGAAAGCTGAAACTGTAAAACCGTAAAAGGGAACATACCAAAACTTTTGACTAGTACCCCTTTAGGCTCTCCCAAACCCTATAAAATTCTCCCCTAATCTGTAACCGGTGTCCTTCTCCCCAGAGAAGTGCCCAGCAGGGTTCCTTTCTTACTTTCAATAAAGCCTGTTACTCTGGTCTTTTAGGACTCCCATGGATTCCAACATTTGGTGCCAAAACCGAGGACAGGATACTGGTTGCCTGGACGATCCCTCTTTGCTGTCCAAATGAAGCATGGACAAGCAATTGTAGGTTGATTGGCTGGCAATGTGTCTCTGTCCTGAACCCCTGCCAGACCAGAAAGGTAAGGAATTTCTCCCTCCCCTTCCCTGGCTGGCCTCCAAATTTCTCTCTAAATACGGCCCTTCCTGGTCAGATGGTTTTGACTTCGGACCCCATATCTACAGGTGGTCTGCCTCTACTCCTTGATGGACTTCTACGAAAGTCTAAGCATGCCTAGCCAGTCCCCTCTCCTATATCCCGGGATCTCAGCCTTGGGGTGACGTCCTCCTGTCTGAGACTCTCTTTCTATGGAGATTTTCTCCTCTCGGAACTGTGACTGAAGGCAGGGATGCCCCCTTGTCTCACCAGTCTCCTCTACTGTGGGCTCCTCTCAGTCCAAACCATCCAGCCAGACTCCCCTTGGAACATGGGCTCCTCCCAATCTCAGGCCTCAGAGACTACTCCTCTACTCCTTCAGGACTCACCCTACTCTCTGAGGTTCACAGTTTGGGAGGTTTCTACTCCGAGTGGCTAGCTTCTATGGACTTCCTCGAAAGTCTAGGCACCTAGCCAGGTTGCTTTCTACTACTATTACAATATCCTAAGAGATCTTGACAACTTTTGCTACCGGATGCAGAGGGCATCAGAAATTCCTTACGTGCAGGCTTTTCTTCTCCCTTTGCTCCTGTCCTTAATTTCTGTGCTGCTTGTTCTACACACAGGCTGTTTTTTGGCCAAAGAAACCTCACCTAAAACCTCCACTCCTAATCTTTCCTTCTACACAGACTCCCAATGCTCTCCCCCTCCTGCTTGACCCCCAGGGGCACCCCTTTCTCAGGACCCCTCTCTGGTCCCTCTGCAAATCTCTTCCACTTGAATCTCTTCCCTCCAGAAAACCTCCTCCCTTCGCAGAATTCTGTTTATTATTCACCTGCAAATACCATTCTCTCTTTCTCCTCCCCTGCTTACCAGGGGCCCCTCCCTTCTCCACTGTGTTCTTCAACCCCTCCTCCCTCCTTACAAACTGCAGCCTCTGCCTTTCTTCTCCTCGCCCCAACCCACCTCCTCACAGGCTACAGCTATGCCCTTCTCCCCCTCGTCCTCTCTGCTCTCTTCAGAGCTCCAAATCTTTTTGACTCCTCTAACCAGGCGGCACCACCACTAATACCTCAACCTTCTCCTCCTCCTGCAGATTCTGACCCTCCTTCTTTTCCATCCAGTTGCTCACACTGTCCATCCGTCTGCTTTCTCTCTTCCTCCCCTCTATGCTGGCAACTCCCTGCCATCTCGAAAAGCTTAAAAAAGCAGAGTTGTCTATTGAGCTGTGTGAGTGAATAATCTTTTCTGTCTCTTTGTTTGTCAGAAAATATCTCTAGTATAATTTTAATTGAAACAAGTAAAGCATGATCATTTAAATTCCTTAAATCATAATTTGTATGTGAAGTCTTTGTTTAATGTGTAACTGTGATTGTTTCTAAGGCCTTAAACCAATAATTACCTGTCTCTTAAATCAAGGCTTCCTCATCCCCATGGACTCTACCTGCAATACCCCCACCCTTCCTGTTCGAAAACCTTCAGGGCTTATCACCTCATACAAGACTTACACCTAATCAATGAGGCAGTAACTCCCCTCCATCTAGTAGTCCCTAATCTCTACAGGTTACTGTCACACATTCCCTCAAACACCACTCACTTGAGGGTCCTAGACCTCAAGAATGCCTTCTTTACCATTCCTCTACACCCTGACTCTTACTTTCTGTTTGCCTTTACCCGTACACTAATGCAGCCCAGCAACTTACGTGGACTGTCTTACCCCAGGGGATCAAAAACAGTCCACACCTGTTTCGGCAGGCACTAGCTCAGGATTTAGCAGCATGCAATCTCAAAACTAGTATTCTCTTACAATATGTAGATGACCTACTCCTCTGCAGCCCCTCCCTGCCTGCCTCAAGGAGACACACCACCACTCTTCTTAACTTCCTCATGAAGTGATATCGTGTCTTCTCTGCTAAGGCTTAACTTCATTCTCAATCCGTAGTCTATCTAGGCATTGCCTTAACCCCCACCACCTGAAATCTCACCCTAGATCAAACTCAGACCCTCCACAGTCTCCAACCTCCTACCACCACAGATCAAATCTTTTCTTTCCTCAGTCTAATAGGCTTCTTTAAACACTGACTTCCCAATTTTGCTCTCTTAGTCAAGCCCCTCAGTGAGATCTTCTGAGCATGGCTTTTAAGGTCTATAATGGCCAAGGAAGTAACAGAAAAGGCAAATAAGGCCCAAAAGATGTCAAGAAATACCAGCTTTTGGCATACACTCTTAAAGGCTCCAGAGCCCTAAAGGGTTTCATAGCATTCTATCAGGGCCCTACTTCAAGAGTGGAAAGAAAGGTCATTGAATTGAAACCTGTGAGGCTTCCTGGCCCCACGGATTGACATGACTGTGCTGTGGAAAGAGGGACACGAGAAGGTAAGCTGCCCCCTTGCTCCATGGAGGGAGGGTTCGGTCTCTTCTAGCCCTGCTCCAGCTACCTGTGACCTTGACCTTGCCCAGCATGCTGGGAATTGCCACTGAAGGTCCAAGGACATTATTCACAAGCCTAAGGTATTTCTTCCAAGTAGCAGATAAGCTGATCTCATTTCTTATAAACACAAGGGCCATCTACTATGCCTTGCCTAAATATTTGAGTTTTATTTATCCCTCAAAGATTTCTACTGTGGGTATTGACAATCTGATTTTGTTACTTTATTTAATATATAGTATCTCCTTCATTCCTCTTGTCTCAATGCCCCATGCCTATTGTAGGCTGGGACCTGCTGCTAATTCCAGCTAGAAGCAGTGGTCACTAAGATTTAAACTCTAACTACAAAGTGTAGAAATGTAACCACGCTTTCCCTAAGCACTTGCAGGATTTACAGGTTACTCAGCAAACTGTTCAAAGACTGTCCAAGAGGCACTTCCAGCATTACATTACCTAAGGACTGACTTTCACATGGACAAGTCCACACACTGTGATCCTGACAACTCCCACTGCTGCTAAAGTAGAAAAACGGCATAACACCTATATGTGTCTCCCTACTAATTAGACAGAAACCTGTACCCTAATCTATGTCACCCCAAATATCAACCTAATCCCACCGCATGAGCCCCTTTTAATTCCCAGTACATTACCCGTCAATCTAAGAACCAAACGAGCTGTACAGGTAATTCCTCTTCTTGTTGCTTTAGGAATCTCTACAGAAGTAGGTCTAGGGGCAGGGGAGAGGGAGCAATTGGGGCTCTTCTCTGGTGCTGACGTGGGAGCCCTGTGACAGCTGGGGGTTGGGGGGTGTGAAGGTTTCTACACTGGTATCTTCATGAAGTGGCACAATTGGCGGGTCCCACACTGGTTTCAACCTGAACTTGCCCTGTGCTGGTCCGGGACTCGCCCTACGGGAGGGCCCTTGGGTGCACACATAACGAAGACCTCACGGGGCTCTAAACTTGGCTTCACCTGCGCTACGGAGACTGGTGCCGGATCCAGGAGCGCCCGGGCCGCCCTGAGAGCTGGGAAGACCCGTTCTAGTGTTAGGTTATGAGGTCAACTCTCGCGACTACAGACTTCTGAGGCTGTGGAGGGCGGGGTGCTGGGGGAGCCCATTTTAAGACATCCCCTTATTGCAATTGGGAAACGTGCAACCAATAAGAAGCGCGCCAACAGGAAAAATAAGTCCTCAGTGAACAACGCAATTGAAACCTCCCAGCGCGCCGCTGGAACTGCCGCGATGTCCGTGCCATGGACTCTGCGGACGCATCTGCTGCTGTCCCTCCTCTGGGTGCAGGTAGGTGCGGGGTGGCCGGGGCCTCGGGAAGGAAGACGGCGGCAGCCGGGAGGGGGACGAGCCCGGGTCGGGACACAGTCTGAGTTTTGGAGTCAGGAGAGAAACCGGCAGCGGCAGAGCGCTCGGGCACCCCGGCACCGGGATGGGAACGGGTCCGGGAGCAGCCCTGGGCGGGATGGCTCTGCGTGCCTTCGGCCGGGGGTGAGCGCGTAGGAGCAGCGCGGGTGGCAGACAGGTCTCCGCGGCCACCACCGCCCAGGGCTCTCTGGTCCCAGGGCACTAAGTGCTTAGAGTCTAAGCACTTAGCTGCGTGAACCCACCTAAAACTTCCCCATTTTTTTTT